>NC_065581.1:92857730-93172105 GCF_024542745.1 Macaca thibetana thibetana
CTATTGCTTCATAATACATTTTGATATAAGGAAGTTGGTGCATCTAACTTTGATTTTCTTTCTCATGATAGTTTTGATACTCAGGATCTTTTTCGGTTCTATATAAATTTTAGGATTTTTTTTTCACGTTTTTGTGATTATTTGCCATTGGAATTTTGATAGGGATGGCATTGAATCTGTAGATTGCTTTTGCAAACCATATATCTGACATATAAGGACATTATAACAATAGTAATTCAATCAGTGCACATGGGGTATTTTTCCATGTATTGTGTCTTCTTCAATTTTTTCCATCAATGTTTTATAGTTTTCAGTGTACAGGTCTTTCATTTCCTTGGTTAAATTTAATCCTGGGGGGCGGAGCAAGATGGCCGAATAGGAACAGCTCCAGTCTCCAACTCCCAGCGCGAGTGACACAGAAGACCCGTGATTTCTGCATTTTCAACTGAGCCTCTGCTGCTGATACCCAGGCAAACAGGGTCTGGAGTGGACCTCAAGCAATCTCCAACAGACCTACAGCTGAGGGTCCTGACTGTTAGAAGGAAAACTATCAAACAGAAAGGACACCTACACCAAAACCCCATCAGTACATCACCATCATCAAAGACCAGAGGCAGATAAAACCACAAAGATGGGGAAAAAGCAGGGCAGAAAAGCTGGAAATTCAAAAAATAAGAGTGCATCTCCCCCAGCAAAGGAGCGCAGCTCATCGCCAGCAATGGATCAAAGCTGGACGGAGAATGACTTTGACGAGATGAGAGAAGAAGGCTTCAGTCCATCAAATTTCTCAGAGCTAAAGGAGGAATTACGTACCCAGCGCAAAGAAACTAAAAATCTTGAAAAAAAAGTGGAAGAATTGATGGCTAGAGTAATTAATGCAGAGAAGGTCCTAAACGAAATGAAAGAGATGAAAACCATGACACGAGAAATACGTGACAAATGCACAAGCTTCAGTAACTGACTCGATCAACTGGAAGAAAGAGTATCAGCGATTGAGGATCAAATGAATGAAATGAAGCGAGAAGAGAAACCAAAAGAACAAAGAAGAAAAAGAAATGAACAAAGCCTGCAAGAAGTATGGGATTATGTAAAAAGACCAAATCTACGTCTGATTGGGGTGCCTGAAAGTGAGGGGGGGAAAATGGAACCAAGTTGGAAAACACTCTTCAGGATATCATCCAGGAGAACTTCCCCAACCTAGTAGGGCAGGCCAACATTCAAATCCAGGAAATACAGAGAATGCCACAAAGATACTCCTCGAGAAGAGCAACTCCAAGACACATAATTGCCAGATTCACCAAAGTTGAAATGAAGGAAAAAATCTTAAGGGCAGCCAGAGAGAAAGGTCGGGTTACCCACAAAGGGAAGCCCATCAGACTAACAGCAGATCTCTCGGCAGAAACTCTCCAAGCCAGAAGAGAGTGGGGGCCAATATTCAACATTCTTAAAGAAAAGAATTTTAAACCCAGAATTTCATATCCAGCCAAACTAAGTTTCATAAGTGAAGGAGAAATAAAATCCTTTACAGATAAGCAAATGCTTAGAGATTTTGTCACCACTAGGCCTGCCTTACAAGAGGCCCTGAAGGAAGCACTAAACATGGAAAGGAACAACCGGTACCAGCCATTGCAAAAACATGCCAAAATGTAAAGACCATCGAGGCTAGGAAGAAACTGCATCAACTAACGAGCAAAATAACCAGTTAATATCGTAATGGCAGGATCAAGTTCACACATAACAATATTAACCTTAAATGTAAATGTACTAAATGGTCCAATTAAAAGACACAGACTGGCAAACTGGATAAAGAGTCAAGACCTATCAGTCTGCTGTATTCAGGAGACCCATCTCTCACATGCAGAGACATACATAGGCTCAAAATAAAGGGATGGAGGAAGATTTACCAAGCAAATGGAGAACAAAAAAAAGCGGGGGTTACAATACTAGTCTCTGATAAAACAGACTTTAAACCATCAAAGATCAAAAGAGACAAAGAAGGCCATTACATAATGGTAAAGGGATCAATTCAACAGGAAGAGCTAACTATCCTAAATATATATGCACCCAATACAGGAGCACCCAGATTCATCAAGCAAGTCCTTAGAGACTTACAAAGAGACTTAGACTCCCATACAATAATAATGGGAGACTTCAACACTCCACTGTCAACATTAGACAGATCAACGAGACGAAGGTTAACAAGGATATCCAGGAATTGAACTCATCTCTGCAGCAAGCAGACCTAATAGACATCTATAGAACTCTCCACCCCAAATCAACAGAATATACATTCTTCTCAGCACCACATCGTACTTACTCCAAAATTGACCACATAATTGGAAGTAAAGCACTCCTCAGCAAATGTACAAGAACAGAAATTATAACAAACTGTCTCTCAGACCACAGTGCAATCAAACTAGAACTCAGGACTAAGAAACTCAATCAAAACCGCTCAACTACATGGAAACTGAACAACCTGCTCCTGAATGACTACTGGGTACATAACGAAATGAAGGCAGAAATAAAGATGTTCTTTGAAACCAATGAGAACAAAGATACAACATACCAGAATCTCTGGGACACATTTAAAGCAGTGTGTAGAGGGAAATTTATAGCACTAAATGCCCACAAGAGAAAGCAGGAAAGATCTAAAATTGACACTCTAACATCGCAATTAAAAGAACTAGAGAAGCAAGAGCAAACACATTCGAAAGCTAGCAGAAAGCAAGAAATAACTAAGATCAGAGCAGAACTGAAGGAGATAGAGACACAAAAAACTCTCCCAAAAATCAATGAATCCAGGAGTTGGTTTTTTGAAAAGATCAACAAAATTGACAGACCGCTAGCAAGACTAATAAAGAAGAAAAGAGAGAAGAATCAAATTGACGCAATAAAAAATGATAAAGGGGATATCACCACCGACCCCACAGAAATACAAACTACCATCAGAGAATACTATAAACACCTCTACGCAAATAAACTGGAAAATCTAGAAGAAATGGATAATTTCCTGGACACTTACACTCTTCCAAGACTAAACCAGGAAGAAGTTGAATCCCTGAATAGACCAATAGCAGGCTCTGAAATTGAGGCAATAATTAATAGCCTACCCACCAAAAAACGTCCAGGACCAGATGGATTCACAGCCGAATTCTACCAGAGGTACAAGGAGGAGTTGGTACCATTCCTTCTGAAACTATTCCAATCAATAGAAAAAGAGGGAATCCTCCCTAACTCATTTTATGAGGCCAACATCATCCTGATACCAAAGCCTGGCAGAGACACAACAAAAAAAGAGAATTTTAGACCAATATCCCTGATGAACATCGATGCAAAAATCCTCAATAAAATACTGGCAAACCGGATTCAGCAACACATCAAAAAGCTTATCCACCATGATCAAGTGGGCTTCATCCCTGGGATGCAAGGCTGGTTCAACATTCGCAAATCAATAAACATAATCCAGCATATAAACAGAACCAAAGACAAGAACCACATGATTATCTCAATAGATGCAGAAAAGGCTTTTGACAAAATTCAACAGCCCTTCATGCTAAAAACGCTCAATAAATTCGGTATTGATGGAACGCACCTCAAAATAATAAGAGCTATTTATGACAAACCCACAGCCAATATCATACTGAATGGGCAAAAACCAGAAAAATTCCCTTTGAAAACTGGCACAAGACAGGGATGCCCTCTCTCACCACTCCTATTCAACATAGTGTTGGAAGTTCTGGCTAGGGCAATCAGGCAAGAGAAAGAAATCAAGGGTATTCAGTTAGGAAAAGAAGAAGTCAAATTGTCCCTCTTTGCAGATGACATGATTGTATATTTAGAAAACCCCATTGTCTCAGCCCAAAATCTCCTTAAGCTGATAAGCAACTTCAGCAAAGTCTCAGGATACAAAATTAATGTGCAAAAATCACAAGCATTCTTATACACCAGTAACAGACAAACAGAGAGCCAAATCAGGAATGAACTTCCATTCACAATTGCTTCAAAGAGAATCAAATACCTAGGAATCCAACTTACAAGGGATGTAAAGGACCTCTTCAAGGAGAACTACAAACCACTGCTCAGTGAAATAAAAGAGGACACAAACAAATGGAAGAACATACCATGCTCATGGATAGGAAGAATCAATATCGTGAAAATGGCCATACTGCCCAAGGTAATTTATAGATTCAATGCCATCCCCATCAAGCTACCAATGAGTTTCTTCACAGAATTGGAAAAAAAAAAAAAACGGCTTTAAAGTTCATATGGAACCAAAAAAGAGCCCGCATCTCCAAGACAATCCTAAGTCAAAAGAACAAAGCTGGAGGCATCACGCTACCTGACTTCAAACTATACTACAAGGCTACAGTAACCAAAACAGCATAGTACTGGTACCAAAACAGAGATATAGACCAATGGAACAGAACAGAGTCCTCAGAAATAATACCACACATCTACAGCCATCTGATCATTGACAAACCTGAGAGAAACAAGAAATGGGAAAGGATTCCCTATTTAATAAATGGTGCTGGGAAAATTGGCTAGCCATAAGTAGAAAGCTGAAACTGGATCCTTTCCTTACTCCTTATACGAAAATTACTTCAAGATGGATTAGAGACTTAAATGTTAGACCTAATACCATAAAAATCCTAGAGGAAAATCTAGGTAGTACCATTCAGGACATAGGCATGGGCAAAGACTTCATGTCTAAAACACCAAAAGCAACGGCAGCAAAAGCCAAAATTGACAAATGGGATCTCATTAAACTAAAGAGCTTCTGCACAGCAAAAGAAACTACCATCAGAGTGAACAGGCAACCTACAGAATGGGAGAAAATTTTTGCAATCTGCTCATCTGACAAAGGGCTAATATCCAGAACCTACAAAGAACTCAAACAAATTTACAAGAAAAAAACAAACAACCCCATCAAAAAGTGGGCAAAGGATATGAACAGACATTTCTCAAAAGAAGACATTCATACAGCCAACAGACACATGAAAAAATGCTCATCATCACTGGCCATCAGAGAAATGCAAATCAAAACCACAATGAGATACCATCTCACACCAGTTAGAATGGCGATCATTAAAAAGTCAGGAAACGACAGGTGCTGGAGAGGATGTGGAGAAATAGGAACACTTTTACACTGTTGGTGGGATTGTAAACTAGTTCAACCATTATGGAAAACAGTATGGCGATTCCTCAAGGATCTAGAACTAGATGTACCATATGACCCAGCCATCCCATTACTGGGTATATACCCAAAGGATTATAAATTATGCTGCTATAAAGACACATGCACACGTATGTTTATTGCAGCACTATTCACAATAGCAAAGACTTGGAATCAACCCAAATGTCCATCAGTGACAGATTGGATTAAGAAAATGTGGCACATATACACCATGGAATACTATGCAGCCATCAAAAAGGATGAGTTTGTGTCCTTTGTAGGGACATGGATGCAGCTGGAAACCATCATTCTTAGCAAACTATCACAAGAACAGAAAACCAAACACCGCATGTTCTCACTCATAGGTGGGAACTGAACAATGAGATCACTTGGACTCAGGAAGGGGAACATCACACACCGGGGCCTATCATGGGGAGGGGGGAGGGGGGAGGGATTGCATTGGGAGTTATACCTGATGTAAATGACAAGTTGATGGGTGCAGCACACCAACATGGCACAAGTATACATATGTAACAAACCTGCATGTTATGCACATGCACCCTACAACTTAAAGTATAATAATAATAAATAAATAAATAAAAGAAAAAAAATGCTAATACATAGGGAAAAAAAAATTTAATCCTAAATATTTTTTGTAATGCTATTATAATTAGATTATTGTTTTCATAATCTTTTTGATTGTTGCTAACGGATTAAAAGCAACATAAATTTGCATACTGATTTTGTATATTGCAATTTTATTGAATTCATTTATTAGTTTGAGTAATTCTTTGGTGAAATTTTTTTTTTTTTTTTTTTTTTTTCTGAAACAGAGTCTTGCTCTGTCACCCAGGCTGGAGTGCAGTGGTGCGATCTCGGCTCACTGCAACCTCCACCTCCTGAGTCTGCACCATTCTCCTGCCTCAGCCTCCCAGGTAGCTGGGACTACAGGCGCCCGCCACCATGCCTGGCTAATTTTTTGTAGTTTTTAGTAGAGACGGGGTTTCACTGTGTTAGCCAGGATGCTCTCTATCTCCTGACCTCGTGATCCACCCACCTCGGCCTCCCAAAGTGTTGGATTACAGGCGTTCGCCACAGCGCCCGGCCTAGGTTCTTTTATAAATAACATAATACCATTTGCCAACAGAGGCAATTTTACTACTTCCTTTCTGATCTGAATAACTGTTATCTTTTTCTTGCCTTTTAGCTTGGAGTATGACTTGCAGCCTTATATTGAATAGAAGTGGTTAGAATGGGCATTCTTGTCTTGTTCCTGATCTGAGACAAAAGTCTTTTAACTTTGCACCATTGTGTAAGATGATAGCTGTGGGTTTGTCATACATGGTCGTTAGTGTGTTGACATATATTTTTCTGTACTTAATATGATGAATTTTTATAATTTAAAATGTTGAAATTTGGAAAATGCTTGTTCTGAATTGATTGAGATAATTAAAAGATTTAAATCTTCATTCTGTTAACATGGTATATAAAATGTATTTATTTTCATGTGTTGACCATCCTTGCAGCCCAGGAATAAATTCCACTTGATCATGGTAATGCTTCTTTTACTGGGCTGTTGAGTTTAGTTTGCTAGAAAATTGTTGTTGATTTTTCCATCTATGTTTATCAGAGATACTGGCCAGTAGTTTCCTTGTCTTGTAGAAAAAGAAATCTGGCTTTGGTATTAAAGTAATACTAGCCTCATAAAGTAAGTTTGGAAGTATTCCCTCTTATTCAAGTTTTGGGAAAAGCTTAAGGAGGTTTGGTGTTAATTCTTCTTTAAATGTTTGATAGAATTCACTTGGGAAGCCATTGGGTCCTAGGCTTTTCTTTGTTGGGAAGTTTTATTTACTGGATCAATCTCTTTACCCATATTGATTGGTTCAGATTTTCTATTTCTTCTTGGTTTAGTCTTGGAAGACTGTATGTTTCTAGGGGTTTTTCTGTTTCACTAGATTATCCAGTGTGATAGAACATAATCTGTTCATAATATCTCATGATCCTCTCTATCTCTCTAGTATCAGTTAAATGTCTTACCTTTCATTTAGAATCTTATTTACCTGAGTCTTTTTAAAATATTTACTTAGAGTTAGTCTAAGTAAAATTTTGATAATATTTGCAAAAAAAAATCCTCAATTTTGCTGAACTTTTCTACTGTTTATCTAGTCTCTATTTCATTTATTACTGCTTGAATATTTATTATTTACTTATTTTTGCTTACTCAGGCTTAGTTTGTAAATTTTTTTCTTATTCTTTGAGAAGTGAAGTTAGGCTTACCTAAGACTTTTCTTTTTTCTTAACGTAGGCATTTATTGCTATAAACTTTCTTCTTAGAACTGCTTTTGCTCTGTCTCATAAGTTCTACTGTTTTATTATGACTTTTATTGGTCTCAAGGTACTTTTATTTCTGTTTCAATTTCTTTTGACCCATTGGTTGTTCTGAAGGGTAGTATTTTATTTCCACAAATTTGTGAATTTTCTAATTTTTCTCCTGTTATTGATTTTTAGTTTCCTACCATTGTAGTTAGAAAAGATAATTGGTGTAATTTCAATCTTTTGTAGCCCAACATATCCTTGGAGAATGTTCCAAGTTGCTTGAATGTATATTCTGCTGCTGTTGGATAGAATGTTTTATATATGTCTGTTAAGTCCATCTTGTCTATGTTATTTAAATCTGCTGTTTCCTTATTAATTTTCTGTTTGAATGATCTAACTGTTGTCGAAAGTGGGGTATTGAAGTCACTTACTTTTATTGCATTGCTGTCTATCTCTCCTTTCAATTCTGTTAATATTTGCTTTAAATATTTTGGTTCTCCAATGTTGGGTGTATGTAATACGAAACAATGTTATAGCTTCCTGATGACACATTTATCATTTTATGATGAATTTGTCTCCTTTTACAGATTTAGACTTAAAGACTTTTTTTTTCTGATATAACTATGTTCACCCTGCTCTCTTTTGGTTATTATTTGCCTGAAATATCTTTTTCTATCTTTTTACATTCATTCAGTCTATTAATCCTAAAGTAAATTTTTGGGTTTTTTTTATTTTTTTATTTTTATTTTTGTAGGCAGCATATTGCTGGATCTTGTTTTTTTAAAAAATCCATTCAGCCACTGTATTTATTTTGCTTGGAGAATTTAATTTATTTACATTTAAAGTACATATGGTCCTGAACTCACAATCGTAGATCTATAATTTATTTATTTTATGATGGTGCCAAAGCTAGACACATTCAGTAGAAACTATACTTCAAGTGCCCATGCAAACATTCTGTTTTTCACTTTCAGTAAATAATTAAATACATTACATGAGATAACCAACATTTAATATAAAATAGATAAAATAGGCTTTGTGCTTGAAGATTTTGCCCAACTGTAGGCTAAGTGTTCTGAACATGTATAAGGTAGGCTATGCTAAGCTATTATGTTTAGTAGGTTAGGTGTATCACATTCTACTTGACATTATTTTCAACTTGTGATATGTTTGTTGGGATGAAACTTCATCATAAGTCAAGCAGCATCTAATTATTTATGGGTAAGAACTTACTATTGTCATTTATTATTTTATTCTGATTGTTTTGTAATTACTTTGTTCTGTTTTCTTATGATATATTCCTTTGCGATTCAATGATTTTCAGAAGTGATATGCTTTTCTTTATTTCTCTTGATCTATTATATATCTGTGAATCTACTAGAGGCTTTTTATTTTAACCATATGGCTTACATAAAATGTTTTATAGTTGTTAACAGTCTATTTTTGGCTAAGAACTGCATTTAATCACATGTAAAAACTCTAAGCTCTTACTACTCTATCCCCATGTTTTATGTTATTGATGTCACAGCTTACATTGTTTCATACTGTATACATTGTTTTATATTGTACATATAATCAGTAATTAAATATTATTGTAATTATAGCTTTTAAAAATACTTTTGTCCTTTTAACTTTTATAAAAGAGTTTAAAGCAATGTATGCAGCAGTATTACAATAGTAGAGTATTCTGAATTTGAATATATATTTACCTTTGCTAATGAGCTTTATACTTTCTTGTTTACATACTAGTAATAGCATTGTTTTATTTCAATGTGAAAAACTCCCTTTAACACTTTTGAAAAGCAGGTATACTGGTTATGTACTCCTTCAGTTTTTGTTTGCCTGGGCAAGTTTTTATCTCACCTTCATTTCTGAAAGGCAATTTTAGTGAGTATTGGTTGACAATTTTTTTTCTTTTAGTACTTTGAAAATTCTGTCCCAATCTCTCCTGCTGAAAAACTCAATGATAGTCTTATGCACGTTCCCTTGTATGTGATGAGTTGCTTTTCTCTTGCTGCTTCCAGAAATTTCTTCTCTGTCTTTAACTTTTGAAAATTTGATTATAATGTGTCTTGATATAATTCAGGAGAGAGGGTACATGTTTGGGAACCTTAGAGCTTTGTTAATCTGGAGATTGCTATCGTTCCAAGATTTGGGAAGGTTTCAGACACTATTTCTTTTCATGAACTTTCTTCTCATTTCTCTCTCTTTTCTCCTCCTGGAACTGTTATAATCTCTATTTTGGTTCTTTTGATGGTGTACCATAAATCCCATACTTTCACTTGTCATTCTTTTTTCCTTTCTCCTCCTCTGGATAATTTCAATGACCTGTCTTTGAGTTCACAGATTCTTTTATTTTTTATTTTATTTTTGTAGGCAACATATTGCTGGATCTTGTTTTTAAAAAATCCATTCAGCCACTGTATTTATTTTATTTGGAGAATTTAATTTATTTACATTTAAAGTAAAGTTCTTTTATACTTTTTTGAGTTTCCTATTAAAACTTCCTGCATCTTTTCATTTCATTTATTGTATTAATCATCTCCAGATTTTCTGTTTGTTCTTTTTATGATTTTTATCTCTATTAAACTTATTGTTTTGTTCATGTATTGTTTTCCTGAAAACATTGAATTGTTTATATTCTCTTGTAGCTTGCTGAGCTTCCTTAAAACAATGATTTTAAATTATTTTTCAGGACATTTGTAGATTTCTGTTTCTTTGGGATTGGTTACTGAAAAATTATGTGTTTTCTTTGATAGTGTCCTGTTTCCTTAATTTTTTTGTGTTCCTTGAATTCTGACCTTTCTACCTTTACATTTGAAGAAGTAGTCACCACCTCCAGTCTTTATTGACTGGCTTCAGGAGACAAATTACTTCACCCATCAGCCCCACTAAGGTTTCTGGGCCCTTTCAGGCCTTTGCACACTAATCCTCTTGGCTCCCTCCTGGGGAAAACTCAGGACTCTATGTCTTCTCTTGATCCTGAAAAGTCAAATTGGTGTGTAGAGCTTTTTATTTATTTTCCCCAGGGTTATTCTGTGAAGTGCTCAAGGTTATGCATCTTCTCCAATCCAGCAGAAGTGGTGGGTGGGGCTAGGAGGAATATGAGAAATGCTGGAAGTGCAATGAGCTGTCTAGGTGTGTTCTCAGAGAGATTTATCCTGTGAGCTTTGTGGGCAGGCTTTCTGGTGGAGTTCACAGACGGTTAGCAGAAACTATAGCCCTTTGCTGAAATCTCTGTCTCCGTTGCTGTGAGCCCCCTTCCCCTTTTCTCTGCTCTTATCTGTCCACAGACTATTCTTCCCTCTGATCCCCTCAGTGATCTGGATGAGGAGAGAAAGAAGTAGGCCTCTTGGGCAGTGTTCTGCTCACTATGCTCTCACTGTCTTCTGTGAGAGGAATCACGGGCCAAAGGGGTCTCTCTTAACACTGACCTGTGCAACCTCAAGGGAGGGGTGATTCAGGTAAAGTGAAACTCTACTTCTTAGTCTACTTAAGGTGCCATATTCTGGGATTTTCTACTCCAGCTGTGTGCTGCGACCTCTCCTGAGTTCCCACAGAGGTACTTTCATCCATGGGTGGTTGTTGAAATCAATTTGTGTGTGTTGGTGGGAAGAAGGGGTGATGAGGGCTGAAAACTCCTATTCTAACACCTTGCTAACATCACTTCTAGCCCTTATCTTACTAATTCTATTTCAACAAAATTTCTTTTAAACAGAAAATGTTTTGCTAGTACTTTAAAATAATTTAGAAATTCTCAGATTATAAAATCAATGACATTAAGGAACCAGAATACTAAAGTGTTACATTTTCCTTGATCCAATTTCTCACCCAGAAATTGGAAACATATCTCCAATGGACTGTATATAAGCTTGGCATCAAATTTCCAATTTGAAAACAGAGAAATGATAATGTATTAGAATGAGTCTGTATTAAAGCAAAATAATTTGAGTCACTGAATTTGCTGAACATGTGCCATGTGCAAGATGTTGCTCAAGGCTGAGGAAAGCAGGACATTATTTGAAGATAAAAGTTTAGTAAGACCTGATTTCTAGGAATTTATCATATTGTTGAGAACAAACAAAAATAGATCACAAATTATGCAGAATTATATTCAAACATATGCATAATCAACATAATGTAAGGGAAACTAGATAATCAGGGCCAGAATTAAGAGAATAGCAAACCACAGGTAAAGCAACAAATGGGTTACAGATTGTGAAAAAGCAAGAGAGAAAAAGTCAAAGTTTATTTTTCTTTTCAAATTAAGATAGGAAATATAGGTCAAATAAATTGATGAATATTAATATATTCTCAAACGCCAGATTAAACTAACACCTAACTGCCTTTTAATAAATATTTCTCTAACTAGTCTCTGGATGATGTTTGTATTTCAAATTCCTTAAGCAACCACTCTAACAAATACTATGGCATAGTCTTTGTCTGGCATGTAAGATTCAGGTAATTGTGCCTTTTCCAAAATAATTAAAAGTTCTGTTACTTACAGAGGAATTTATAGTCTTTTATTCCTCTAATCATTCAGGAAGTATGAATTAAGTATATTCTATTGGCAAGGTAGAGCCATAGGAACTGATCATTTCAATGGCAAAAACAAAACAAAACAGAAAAAAAAATTGTTACCAGACTTAAATAAAATTACAATTCTCTCCTTTCCGTACATTGATATTCTCTTTCTTTCTTTCTATACCCTCCACTTTCCTCCTGTCTCTAACTCATCTTTTTCTTGACTCAAGGTAGATTTAGAGACTTTGTTGGCTAACTAGAATTATGGCATGAGAGGAAATTACCTTTTGCAATATAAAGAAAAGCAGAAGCGAAAATTTTTTATTAAAATATGTTTATTCCATCAAATGTCACCCAAAAACTAACACACTACTAGAATCTCTGCCAAGTGTAACAAATAGTAGAGAAAAACAAATATGGGCCTGCTTTTATTGAGCTTAAAATCTAGCAAGAACAACATATATTAAATAACTAGTAGCAGATAGAATAATTTTAGGAAACGTATGACAGATGTTATGGAAACATCATGGGCTTTACTTAAGGAATAAGAGAAATTGTCTGAAATACAAGAAAATTGTCTGAAATACAAGAAGGAATGATAAAATTAAAAAGCAAATGTTTAGTAATGGAAGAAAACACTTTCTTTTATTAATATAATACTAGCATAATCATAAAGATAGTTTATAAGAATAACAAATGATAAGACTAAAATATGGTTCAATTATGGCATGTAAGTTGAGAAAGGGACAATGACACCTTGAAGTGTGCTGAGTTCTATTGTCCACATGTGTATTTAGAATATATTGCCTGACTTTAGATGCTCAGAAGCATAAAGTTAATCACTGAAAGAACAGAAAAATATATAAATTCCAAGCAAAAAGAGAATAATATATAAACAAAAACAGAACAAGAACTGATGAGTAAATAATAAAGTGGGAATGACAAATACAATTTTATCCTAGAATTAGGTTGTAAAAGTGAACAGAAAATAAAGCAGTGAAATACTCCATGATCAGATTTGTAGATGGGACTATGGATTCAAGAATTATTTTTTAAGACAAATTTTAGCAGGAGATGCTAAAAATTGTTTATATGCTAACAGTTCAGCAGCTGTGAGGGCAAAAATAGTGATGCTGGGAAGAGTATATGAATGGGCTTGAATTCCTTGAAAAGGTGAGAGGGAACTGGCTGTACAGTTCAGGTGGAGGGGGCAGTCTCTGCTAATATTGTCCTACATCGTAACAGGAAAGAAGGAGGAGACAGCAGGTGTGAGTGTAGTATATTTGTACTTGATAGTGGAAATATAAGAGATTTGTATCTGATAGCTTCATCTTTCTTACTGAATTTTTAGACAAAATCACCAGCTGAAAGGAAGGATAAACAGGTGGCTGGTGGTTCTGGGTTGCATGCCTGTTTGGTACCTAGCTCAGAGTATAAGGAAAATTAAAGGAAAAAAACAAGACAACCTAGAAAACTCACTGTATTTTGTTTCTCAAGTCCCAAGGCCTCAAATCAACCTCTTTTCTTCTTTTTAAATTTCAGGGTCCTTTCATCGTTATTTATTTCCAGGTTCTTTTAGCATATTTTGAGGAGAGGAGCAGAAAATGTGAGTCTTCACCATCTTTTCCCAGAAGCGGAAGTTGTGTGATGTCTTGTATTATTTTATACCTTTTCAGATTAATGGAAACTGCTATGTGAAAATCATAATCAATTAATTGGAGGGGGGTACTTACACTTTATAAATTCTAGAGCAAAAATTAGAATTAAACTTTTGTACTGACATCCTTTTTGTAGTTTATAAGAATTGACTTTATGCTACAGAACAAACCCTTGTGAATCTAGAAAATTCTCAGGCTCCTGAGACACACAGCACACAAATACGTGGGTGCACAAACACAGAAAATCTAGTTTCTCCATGCAATAGGGAGTCTGTAGAATCTGTCAGGTGAGTAGTGTGGAATCAATGGGAAAAATAATAAAAAGAAGGGGAAAGTAGCTAAAGTAGAAGAATGTGGAGGGAAAAGGGAGAAAGTCTAAATCTGCTACTGCAATTTTGTCTTTTTAAATTTTTTCTGGTTATTTCTCCCAAAAAATGCCTAAATCTAATAATGGCTTTCTCCATTCCACAGGTTGAAGAACTTACTAGCTTTTTCGTTTTATGAATTAGAATGCTTCCTAAATGTGTCTCTATTTCATCACCAAATAAAAGGTGTGAATGCATTTATAATCGTTTAAATAATGCTGTGTCTACATGCCTACTAGGATAATAGTTGAAGAGTAATTAAATTTAGGATAAAATGTCCTAGTGGTAGCTTGAATAAAAACTTTCTGATTGTTTAAGGAAATTACAGATATACGACATCCTACATTAAGTTACATTAAGCAAGTATTTTAATTTCCTGATACCTCTGTTCTCCTCATGGAATAGTTTCTTCCTCTCAATTAATATTATTTTTTTCTTTTTCTATTTCACACCCTCTTTCACTTCTACCTCCTATTTTCTGAAATGCAGTCTTATGAACTTATCTGAGAGAAATGTCACTAACAGATTATAAAAGTATATATTTTTCTCACCTTTCAGACTCCTTAGCACTGTTTGCTATAATTTTCATATGGATCACCTGAAGACCATTTATTTCTTAATTCTCCTTTTGAATATAGTCTATTTATTGGAAGCACATCATCATACATTTTTCTCCAAGTGAAAAAACTGTAAGAAATTTTCCTGCAGCTGAGTACACTAAGAAACACTTGCCAAGCTCTCAAAACTGTTGGATAGACTAGATGAATCACACTCAAATTGTTCATGCAAAGAACTCGTATTACCATAAAAATCCATATTACATTTTATTATTTTTCTTTAGTTTATGAAAGGCTGGTTTATACATGAACCAATAATTTAAATGCAATTAAATTTTTTATGAAATTTTAGCTGATTCATATTTTTCTTTAATGTCAGATAATTTGCCTTCAGATCTTCACTTGCCATCTTGGCTCCTGAAGATTTTCTTTTCTTCATGTCTTCCAGTTTTTAGTAATAATTGAAAAGCACTACATTTTTTAAAAAGTTGCTTATGCAAAGTGCTTCTAAAAGGCTTTCCAGTTACACCCACATATAGAAAGACACCCACTCACTAGTCTGTTTAGTTTCTATTATTCCCTTTGAAAAGCTAAGGTAGACATCCAAGCTTAAGGAATTCAATTTAATTTATTTCTGAATCTAGTAATATTTTGAGGGAAAAAATATTTCATGGTGTCTCCCAGAATGGCGTGTCTTCAGTCGCAGTATTTTTCAAAAATTTCATTGATAATTAATGTCAAATTATTTCTCAAGTTTTCAAAAGAATCTTCTGTATAAATACTACATCAATGCTGATAACATGGAGTCAGATAGAAGTTCCAATTGGTATTTAAAATCAGTAAAGCAAATATTATCTATTTGAAACATAAAATTATAAGATTTACCTAAAGGCAGACATCAAATGATGTAAGTTTATTCTGCAAGATATAAATGATTCTCATTTTTCAAAATATGATATTTATATCAAATTTATTCTGTTGGCAGCCACACACACAATTATCTCATAGGTCTTTTTTACATATGCTACTAATCAATTCCTCTCTCATTTGCATTATGTGTGGGTTTCTACAAATATATGTATGGGACTTTGAAATTTTAAATTTATTTTACTGAACTAAGCTTTCAGCCTGAAAGAAGTTTGCAGTGGCTAAAAATGTTGATGCTTCAAATAGTTGTAATGCCTTTGCTTTGGGACATCAGGCAATTTATTTAATATTCCATTTATTTATTGAAATTATTTTTAAAATAATGGTAACTAAACAAGCACCCACATTTCTATAAAAAAGGACCATTAGCTCTTGAATGAGGTAAGAAACACAATATAAAATAATCTAAGGTATGCATGTGTGTTCATTTTTATTTCTCATGAAACACTCATCTCAAACTGAAGAATTCAGGTTGGTTTTCTCCAATTGGTTTGTTGTCTCACAATTCATTTGCCTCTCTGTCTTCACTTCTCACCTACTTAAATGCTTGTTATTTTAAAAAATCCTAAGTTAATCTCACCTATCTTCATTTATTAGGCATGTCAAGGTTTTCCCAATACCTTACAAATTCCGACACAAATTATATTCATCGGGCTTTTCTCAGCTCTATATAGTCAATTAATTTTTATAAGTCTATTCTATCTCCCCAACTAAATCATAAGTTTTTACAAATTTAGGACCTTGTGTGTTCTTCTATACACAATATTGAAAATATTTTCTTTTTTTTTCTACTTTACTTGCGTAGATGTGTTTATAATATTTTGGGTTTTTTTGATATATATTCTTTTTATTTTTTTATTTTTTATTTTTATTTATTTATTATTATTATTATACTTTAAGTTCTAGGGTACATGTGCATAACGTGCAGGTTTGTTACATATGTATACTTGTGCCATGTTGCTGTGCTGCACCCATCAACTCGTCAGCACCCATCCACTCGTCATTTACATCAGGTATAACTCCCAATGCAATCCCTCCCCCTCCCCCCTCCCCCCTTTCCCCCCTCCCCATGATAGGCCCCAGTGTGTGATGTTCCCCTTCCCGAGTCCAAGTGATCTCATTGTTCAGTTCCCACCTATGAGTGAGAACATGCGGTGTTTGGTTTTCTGTTCTTGTGATAGTTTGCTAAGAATGATGGTTTCCAGCTGCATCCATGTCCCTACAAAGGACACAAACTCATCCTTTTTTATGGCTGCATAGTATTCCATGGTGTATATGTGCCACATTTTCTTAATCCAGTCTGTCACTGATGGACATTTGGGTTGATTCCAAGTCTTTGCTATTGTGAATAGTGCCACAATAAACATACGTGTGCATGTGTCTTTATAGCAGCATGATTTATAATCCTTTGGGTATATACCCAGTAATGGGATGGCTGGGTCATATGGTACATCTAGTTCTAGATCCTTGAGGAATCGCCATACTGTTTTCCATAATGGTTGAACTAGTTTACAATCCCACCAACAGTGTAAAAGTGTTCCTATTTCTCCACATCCTCTCCAGCAACTGTTGTTTCCTGACTTTTTAATGATCGCCATTCTAACTGGTGTGAGATGGTATCTCATTGTGGTTTTGATTTGCATTTCTCTGATGGCCAGTGATGATGAGCATTTTTTCATGTGCCTGTTGGCTGTATGAATGTCTTCTTTTGAGAAATGTCTGTTCATATCCTTTGCCCACTTTTTGATGGGGTTGTTTGTTTTTTTCTTGTAAATTTGTTTGAGTTCTTTGTAGGTTCTGGATATTAGCCCTTTGTCAGATGTGTAGATTGCAAAAATTTTCTCCCATTCTGTAGGTTGCCTGTTCACTCTGATGGTAGTTTCTTTTGCTGTGCAGAAGCTCTTTAGTTTAATGAGATCCCATTTGTCAATTTTGGCTTTTGCTGCTGTTGCTTTTGGTGTTTTAGACATGAAGTCTTTGCCCATGCCTATGTCCTGAATGGTACTACCTAGGTTTTCCTCTAGGATTTTTATGGTATTAGGTCTAACATTTAAGTCTCTAATCCATCTTGAATTAATTTTCATATAAGGAGTAAGGAAAGGATCCAGTTTCAGCTTTCTACTTATGGCTAGCCAATTTTCCCAGCACCATTTATTAAATAGGGAATCCTTTCCCCATTTCTTGTTTCTCTCAGGGTTGTCAAAGATCAGATGGCTGTAGATGTGTGGTATTACTTCTGAGGACTCTGTTCTGTTGCATTGGTCTATATCTCTGTTTTGGTACCAGTACCATGCTGTTTTGGTTACTGTAGCCTTGTAGTAGAGTTTGAAGTCAGGTAGCGTGATGCTGACTTATCATGTGGTTCTTATCTTTGGTTCTGTTTATATGCTGGATTATGTTTATTGATTTGCGAATGTTGAACCAGCCTTGCATCCCAGGGATGAAGCCCACTTGATCATGGTGGATAAGCTTTTTGATGTGTTGCTGAATCCGGTTTGCCAGTATTTTATTGAGGATTTTTGCATCGATGTTCATCAGGGATATTGGTCTAAAATTCTCTTTTTTTGTTGTGTCTCTGCCAGGCTTTGGTATCAGGATGATGTTGGCCTCATAAATTGAGTTAGGGAGGATTCCCTCTTTTTCTATTGATTGGAATAGTTTCAGAAGGAATGGTACCAACTCCTCCTTGTACCTCTGGTAGAATTCGGCTGTGAATCCATCTGGTCCTGGACTTTTTTTGGTTGGTAGGCTATTAATTATTGCCTCAATTTCAGAGCCTGCTATTGGTCTATTCAGGGATTCAACTTCTTCCTGGTTTAGTCTTGGAAGAGTTAAGTGTCCAGGAAATTATCCATTTCTTCTAGATTTTCCAGTTTATTTGCGTAGAGGTGTTTATAGTATTCTCTGATGGTAGTTTGTATTTCTGTGGGGTCGGTGGTGATATCCCCTTTATCATTTTTTATTGCGTCAATTTGATTCTTCTCTCTTTTCTTCTTTATTAGTCTTGCTAGCGGTCTGTCAATTTTGTTGATCTTTTCAAAAAACCAACTCCTGGATTCATTGATTTTTTGGAGGGTTTTTTGCGTTTCTATCTCCTTCAGTTCTGCTCTGATCTTAGTTATTTCTTGCCTTCTGCTAGCTTTCGAATGTGTTTGCTCTTGCTTCTCTAGTTCTTTTAATTGCGATGTTAGAGTGTCAATTTTAGATCTTTCCTGCTTTCTCTTGTGGGCATTTAGTGCTATAAATTTCCCTCTACACACTGCTTTAAATGTGTCCCAGAGATTCTGGTATGTTGTATCTTTGTTCTCATTGCTTTCAAAGAACATCTTTACTTCTGCCTTCATTTCGTTATGTACCCAGTAGTCATTCAGGAGCAGGTTGTTCAGTTTCCATGTAGTTGGGCAGTTTTGATTGAGTTTCTTAGTCCTGAGTTCTAGTTTGATTGCACTGTGGTCTGAGAGACAGTTTGTTATAATTTCTGTTCTTGTACATTTGCTGAGGAGTGCTTTACTTCCAATTATGTGGTCAATTTTGGAGTAAGTGCGATGTGGTGCTGAGAAGAATGTATATTCTGTTGATTTGGGGTGGAGAGTTCTATAGATGTCTATTAGGTCTGCTTGCTGCAGAGATGGGTTCAATTCCTGGATATCCTTGTTAACCTTCTGTCTCGTTGATCTGTCTAATGTTGACAGTGGAGTGTTGAAGTCTCCCATTATTATTGTATGGGAGTCTAAGTCTCTTTGTAAGTCTCTAAGGACTTGCTTGATGAATCTGGGTGCTCCTGTATTGGGTGCATATATATTTAGGATAGTTAGCTCTTCCTGTTGAATTGATCCCTTTACCATTATGTAATGGCCTTCTTTGTCTCTTTTGATCTTTGATGGTTTAAAGTCTGTTTTATCAGAGACTAGTATTGCAACCCCTGCTTTTTTTTGTTCTCCATTTGCTTGGTAAATCTTCCTCCATCCCTTTATTTTGAGCCTATGTATGTCTCTGCATGTGAGATGGGTCTCCTGAATACAGCAGACTGATAGGTCTTGACTCTTTATCCAGTTTGCCAGTCTGTGTCTTTTAATTGGACCATTTAGTACATTTACATTTAAGGTTAATATTGTTATGTGTGAACTTGATCCTGCCATTACGATATTAACTGGTTATTTTGCTCGTTAGTTGATGCAGTTTCTTCCTAGCCTCGATGGTCTTTACATTTTGGCATGTTTTTGCAATGGCTGGTACCGGTTGTTCCTTTCCATGTTTAGTGCTTCCTTCAGGGTCTCTTGTAAGGCAGGCCTAGTGGTGACAAAATCTCTAAGCATTTGCTTATCTGTAAAGGATTTTATTTCTCCTTCACTTATGAAACTTAGTTTGGCTGGATATGAAATTCTGGGTTTAAAATTCTTTTCTTTAAGAATGTTGAATATTGGCCCCCACTCTCTTCTGGCTTGGAGAGTTTCTGCCGAGAGATCTGCTGTTAGTCTGATGGGCTTCCCTTTGTGGGTAACCCGACCTTTCTCTCTGGCTGCCCTTAAGATTTTTTCCTTCATTTCAACTTTGGTGAATCTGGCAATTATGTGTCTTGGAGTTGCTCTTCTCGAGGAGTACCTTTGTGGCGTTCTCTGTATTTCCTGGATTTGAATGTTGGCCTGCCCTACTAGGTTGGGGAAGTTCTCCTGGATGATATCCTGAAGAGTGTTTTCCAACTTGGTTCCATTTTCCCCCTCACTTTCAGGCACCCCAATCAGACGTAGATTTGGTCTTTTTACATAATCCCATACTTCTTGCAGGCTTTGTTCATTTCTTTTTCTTCTTTGTTCTTTTGGTTTCTCTTCTCGCTTCATTTCATTCATTTGATCCTCAATCGCTGATACTCTTTCTTCCAGTTGATCGAGTCAGTTACTGAAGCTTGTGCATTTGTCACGTATTTCTCTTGTCATGGTTTTCATCTCTTTCATTTCGTTTAGGACCTTCTCTGCATTAATTACTCTAGCCATCAATTCTTCCACTTTTTTTTCAAGATTTTTAGTTTCTTTGCGCTGGGTACGTAATTCCTCCTTTAGCTCTGAGAAATTTGATGGACTGAAGCCTTCTTCTCTCATCTCGTCAAAGTCATTCTCCGTCCAACTTTGATCCATTGCTGGCGATGAGCTGCGCTCCTTTGCCGGGGGAGATGTGCTCTTATTTTTTGAATTTCCAGCTTTTCTGCCCTGCTTTTTCCCCATCTTTGTGGTTTTATCTGCCTCTGGTCTTTGATGATGGTGACGTACTGATGGGGTTTTGGTGTAGGTGTCCTTTCTGTTTGATAGTTTTCCTTCTAACAGTCAGGACCCTCAGCTGTAGGTCTGTTGGAGATTGCTTGAGGTTCACTCCAGACCCTGTTTGCCTGGGTGTCAGCAGCAGAGGCTCAGTCGAAAATGCAGAAATCACGGGTCTTCTGTGTCACTCGCGCTGGGAGTTGGAGACTGGAGCTGTTCCTATTTGGCCATCTTGCTCCGCCCCCCCCGAAAATATTTTCAATGATTCATTGATTGATTGATCAGATTGCCTAAGAGAATAGGCATCCTTATTTAGTTCTATACAATTTTATTTATTTACAAGTGATAGAGTGCCTATAATATAAATATTAAAATAATAGGCAATATAATTTGCTACTAAATAACTTTTAATAAGATACAATTCATAGTCTTGATTCTAAAAACACACTTTCTTGAAAAAGAAATGATTGTGCCATACTTTTTAATATGACATAGAATGATTCATCTAACAGGTAATATGTTGGCCTTGAGGCTCAGTGCACAAGGATGGACTCAGATAGAGACCTAGGAGAAATAAATTCTAATCCCTGCCCCTTTAGATGCCACAATTTGGGAATTTTGAAAATTTGTAAAGAGTCTTTAACCTTTTAGGGTCTTTATTTCATGATCTATAATATGAAAATGGATTAGAAAAATCTCTAAATTTACTTTTAGTATAAAATTCCATGTTATCTGTATTCACTGGTGAAATAAAATTGTTTGAGCTCCTTTTCATACAAAGCCTCTATGTTGAAACTTGCATGTGCAACCTTGAGATTGCTTTAAAAAAAATCACTATACTTCATGTACATTCCCTTATTTAGCCAAACACTTAACATGTATGAATTAGTAAAATCATGATTCATAATTTTCTTTCTATTAACGAAAGGTATAGATTTAAAAAATAGTATGTTAAAGGTGAAACTGCCACACGAAGTTGGAAGATGACTAATTTATTTGTGATATTTCACTTTTTAATTGGAGATATTATACATCAGTATCCCCACAAGCTGCGTGATCCAATACCTATCACGTTATTCCTTTTCTTCTACTGTCTTATTCATAAACATGCCTTAAACACTGAATGTTAAGGGCACAAATGCAGACATACATATGTAATAGGCAAGTGATAAAAGCATTTAACATTTTAAAGATAAATTATCAAAATTTGTAATTAGAAAATCCACATGAAAGCTAACTGTATATATTATAGATGAAACAGATTTACCTCATGAGTTTTAACCATCCTTTCTTGCCTTTATTTATGAGGTGTCTGTTAGCCTAATAAAAATGTCAGTATATGCAGGTGGTGCTGACATCTACTGGCAGAGATGGTCAGCAACAATATGTGACCCCGACAAGTAGATGTACAGAGGCAGGTGTGGAGCACCTAAAGTAAAAAAGTGTTTAAGACATATTTATATTTTCATCAATTCTAACATGGTGTAGAGAAGTGTCATGTTAAGTAAACTTCATTTCCAAATATTGACTCTGAGAATGGAATGCCCGTGGGCAAGTCATTTGACCACACTGGGTCTAGATGCATTCTCTGTTTGTTCCAGCTCTAATATTTGATTTGACTTTCACAGGTTGTTACCTTTACATGATCTTCATTGTGATGTCCTACTTAAGGAAAGGAAGTCAGACTGGTGGGAGCAGGGGAAAGCAAAAAGAAGACGCAGATAAGCTACAAGTCTGCCTTACTTCACGACCCAGGACACATAGCCCTCCAGCGCAAATAACTCACAATCTTTCTGTGTCCAGTTATCACTAGATCCTTGCCTGATACAAAAACACTGCAAGTTAGCTCACTACAATCTTGGAGTTCTCAGTATTGCACAAAGCCCTCTACAGCATGCGGCATAAATACTATCCTGTAAAATCTCCAGCAAGTCTTTGTTTCCTCATAGTCAGCTCCTCTTCTGCTGATCCTGCCCATTGCTCCCTTGCAATGTATTTTCATACTTTCTCAATAAACCTTTCTTTATCTACAACTGTCTTGATAAGTTGTTTTACCCTCATGCCATGAGCTCAAATAGACATAGCTCCCCTGTGATATTCATCATGATTTTATCATAATTCAGAAACTTACTATAGAATTATTTTTTAAGTTTTTACAATAGACCAAGAACTGAATGTATTCAAATTAAACATACATTAGTATCAAGCTTTCACCTACTGATAAAAAAATAAGGGACTCTAAGGTTTCTTTTTTTAAAAAAGAAAATAAAGTTTAGCTCATTAAATACTTCTAAGCATCAAAACAAGAGACAAGGTATTCATTTAGGAAAAGTATTAAATGTAGTATCAAAAGGTCTGGGTTTTCTATTTTGGGAAAAGCCAGTTTAACATCCCTAAAATACCTAAAATGAGCTCCATACCTAAAAATGGAGATAATATACTCACCTCACAGTAGTATTTTAAAGATTCAATGAGAAATGCAGTTAATGATTATTATTAAACTATAAAGATCTTTACAAATGTAAAATAATATTATGCTTTAGTTACATTATATATCTTTCTTGTACATCTATTATATAGCAATAATAGCTGAGGGCCTACAGATAATTTCATCTTAGTTGAAATTTTATTAAAAAATTTTTAGTACAAAATCTAAAATTAGTAGTCTACTCAATTTAAAAGACCCAGATGTTTTGGAAGACTCACATGAGTCTAATTTCATATCTCAAGACTGACTTAATAGTGTAGATGCCACTAAGAACATAGATTCTTAAATAATTCATATTTCTGAGAGTAGTTGTTATATAATAAATAAACATCTTACAAATTTTTCCTTATTTTGTTACTTAGTTTTTATTTTATCTATGCATCATGTCATTATCATAAATAATACACTGAGCTAGATGCTCAGATTGCAGGGAGAAAATGTAAAATAGAAAAAAATATAGCATGGTCACTAGCCTTCACAGATTTTTAACTTTTTGTGAGAACGATAGACATTCCAAATGAAACAAATGAGGTAAAAGGATTTTAAGGAAAATGCTAAGTACAGTAACAATGTAGAATTAACCAGTTCAAAATCTCAAATCAAAAAATTTTATCATGTGACCTTATTTAAACTTGGGCCCCAGGAGCAAGATTTAGGACAGGACAAGCCTTCTGAGGCCAGGGGTTTCAGCACAGGGTGAATAGAGGCTACCAGCCAGGACTTGGCCAGGACTAGGAAGAGGCAGAACAGAAAATGTTAGATACAGAAATTTGAATAGTTAGGAGAGGAGCTGTAGGTTACCAGGAGGGAGGGTAATGATAGAAGACACAGAGTTCAAGTACAACACAGTCAGGTCTGGTGAGCAAGTGTTTCAGAAAAAGTATGAGGCTATGGAGCAAAGCTGCAAATAAGCAACAGATGATCTGAATAAAAATTTAAAAAAAAAATCAAAGTTTATTGGGTGAAAAATAGAAAGTTTGAATACATTAATTAACTAATTATCCATTCAACATTTGTGGAAAATCTCATATACCTAAACTTGATAAAAAAGAATGAACATGAAACAGATCTTTCCATTGAATAATTTATTCTATGAATGCGTACTGAAAAGCTCTAATTTAAACTAGGGTATGTGGTGGCCATAGCTGGAGTAAATAGTAGAAGTGATATTCACTCTTATGGAGTTTACATCAAATATTTGAATGGAAATAATTGTGAATGAAAACATGTGAACTGCCATAAAAAGGAGAAAGAAGTCTTAGGAAAAATCAAATGGAGAAGTATGTCAGGTATTTGGGAAACTACTGATGCATTTAGGACTGTGGTAGATATAAAAGTATAACCTCAATTTATATTTATTGAATGGTTAAGTAAATTAACTGCGAATAAATGACTGAAGCAATGTACAAGTAGGGGGAGGCTGGAAAGGACTAGAAGGGGAGGGGCTTATCTACAGATATTTGAGTAAAATAATCATAGATACAATAATCAAGAATCTAAAATTTTCTGAAATATCTTTGATTTTAAATAGCCTGACCTGTAGTCTCTCCACATATACTTCTGCTTGCCAGGCATGTACAGATATTTGCTTTTAAAATGTGATTATTTTTAAGCATGCAAAAGAAATGAGGATTAGTGCCAAGGCAACTGGCTTCAGAGCCAGAACTCTGTTATTTCCTTTCAGCCCAAGACTCACTTGCTCTTAGAAAGGGGTGAGAGCCCGTCATTAGAGACAGGTAGAAACACCTGGGGTCCTGAGAGTCAGAGGCAGGGGGACATATGTAGTGAGGACACAGTTCTTGATTCACTGCTAGTTTGTCAGCTACGTACATCCTCCTGTTTTTCTTTTTTTTTTTTTTTTCATATTATCACACATTAAAAACTTTCTTATTTTAAATCACCAGTAGGCAGTTTGGGAGTTTAAACACGGAACTACTGCAAAAATGATATTTCGAATCTTTCTTCACCATCCAATGCATAAAATAATGACAGAACAGTGAACTTAGTACCATCAGTAATATCTATCAAGAAGGGCCCAAGGCTCTACCCAGAATTCTTCACAATTTCTTGCATCATTTGTTCATAGCTTAATTAGATTAGCAAGAAAATTATTGTCAATTACACAGTTTCTGACAAAAGTAATCACAATCACATAAACAGATGCTATCTTGAGATAAGCTCTTTTCTGCAATAAATGATTTTTATTCTTCTAAAACTCAGTCTTAAAATATTTTCAAAATTAAAAACCCACACACTGAGATGCATCACAGTAATGCATCAAATATCATTTGCTGTGTCTTCTCATATTCAATTTAATTTTAATGTGTCTACAATAGAAATTATTCTGTAAATCTGGAATCATACAACAGAAATTAATGATTTTGCCCAAGCTCTGAAATACAGCAGAGGGGAGGAGAATCCTTAAAAAAAAAAAAAAAAATCTGATTAAGGCTGGGCATTGTGACTCATGCCTATAATCTTAGCACTTTGAGAGGCTGAGGGAGGAGGACTGGTTCAGCCCAGGAGTTTAAGACCAGTCTGGGCAACATAGTGAGATGTCATTTCTACAGAAAAATAGCAATCTGGGCATGGTGGTGTGTGCTTGTCATCCTAACAACATGATTACATAACATAAAAATATGGTATTAAAATAGAAGTCCACTTTGGTTTACCTTAATGTCTCAAAATCTTTGAAATTTTCAGCAATTAGAAATGTATTAGAAATACACCATGAAAACTAGCTATGCCAGACTTGAAATAAAATAATTCTATTTAACTGTTTCATGTGTTTATGGCTTTTAATTCATCTTAGACCAAGTTAGCAATTAGAATCATATACAGAATTACAAATTTTTATTTAATTCCCATTCTGCTCTACAGTTGTGATAATCAGTAAACTTTAGAACTGTTTTTAAATCTTCTTAATCAATCAATGACCACTCATTTGGTAAACATGTCCCTGAAAGTCAACCATCAAGGGTGCACACCTACAGCCACCTGATCTTTGACAAATTCAACAAAAATAAGCGATGTGGTAAAAGCTCCCTAGTCAACAAATGGCGCAGGGATAGCTGGCTAGTCATATACAGAAGAATAAAACTGAAGCACTACCTTTCACCATATACCAAAATTAACTCAATATGGATTCAAGATTTAAATATAAAACCTTAAATTATGAACATCCTAGAAGAAAACCTAGAAAACACCATTCTGTACATGGGCCTTGGGAAAGAAGTTCAGACTAAGTCCTTAAAACCAATTGCAACAACAAAAATTGACAAGTGGGACCTAACTAACCTAAAGAACTTCTGCACAGCAAAAGAAACTACCAAGAATAAAAATCTGACAAAGGTCTAATATGCAGAATCTATAAGGAACTGAAACAATTGAACAAGCAAAAAGCAAATAATTCAATTTTTAAAAAAATGGTCAAAAGACATAAACAGACACTTCTCAAAAGAAGATACACAAGCAACCAACAAACATGAAAAAAATGCTCATCATCATTAATCATCAGAAAAATTAAAACCACAATGAGATACTATCTCACATCAGTTGGAATGGCTATTAAAAAGTCAAGAAAACAACAGACATTGGTGAGGGTGTGGGAAAAGGGAATGTTTATACACTGTTGGTGGGAATGTAAATGAGTTCAACCACTATGGAAAGCAGTTTGGAGATTTCTCAAAGAAATGAAAGCAGTACTACCATTCAACCCAGCAGTCTCATTACTAGGTATAGATCCAAAAGAAAAGAAATCATGATACAAAAAGGACACATGCACTCATGGTCATCACAGTAGTATTCACAATAGCAAAGTCATGGAATCAGCCTAGGTGTCCATCAATGGCGGATTGTCTAAAGAAAATGTGGTACGTATACACCATGGAATTCTATGCAGCCATAAAAAAGAATGAAATCATGTCCTTTGCAGAAATATGGATACAGCTGGAGGCCATTATCCTAAGTGAATAAACCTTTCTCTGTTGATTATGGCATTATGGAAAGCTCCTTTTAAAATAAAATTATTTAGAAACTTTAGTCAATTCTGGAAGCACTCTTCTCCCTAAAATTTTTCTAAAATTTTAGCTTTAAAGGTAAAAATCTCCTTAGCTTTTGATGTCTGACTTGACTTTAGATTTAGGGGCTGACATGAGCCAGATATTAAATTTTCATTTTCAAAATGAAAATCAGCATCTTAAATCCCAGGAGAAGTTATGTGGTACAGATGAACACTCCCTTAGGTATATAACATGACCAAAATGAAAGAAAGAAAATATGGTACATATACACCATGGATTACTACATAGCCATAAAAAAGAATGCAGTCATGCCCTTGCAGGAACATGAATGTAACTGGAGGCCTTATCCTCTGAGAAAACGAAGGAACAAAAAGTCATATATATCATGTTCTCACTTATAAATTGGAGCCAAACATTGAGTACACATGGACATGAAGATGTGAACAACAGACGCTGGGGACTACTAGAGTAAGGAGGAAAGGATAGTGACAAGTAACTGTTGAATACTATGCTCACTACCTGAGTGATGGGATTATTTGTACCCCAAAGCTCAGCATCATGCAATATACCCACATAACCAACCTGTGCATATACCTCCGAACCTCAAATAAATGTTGAAATTTCACAGAAAAATAAGAACAAAGAAAAATAAACCAATTGCTACATTGATGTTTGCAAACTGGTGATTTTGCTAATTCTATTATTCTCAGCATTTATTATTTGTTAACATTATTGCCTTTACAAGGTGTTTCAGGTTCACATCTTATTTTTCCTGCTCCAGGCTGAAAAAAGAAATACACTTGGTCTTGGCTATTGATAAATTTTTAAAGAATAAACAATATTTTTCAGTACATATAATTTTCCTAGTAAATATATACAAAAAATTATGTGTATTGAAAAATATTGTTTATTCTTTATTATTATCTATTAAAATATTATTATAATATTTCTATCACTTTGTGATAGAAACATACTAGTAGATGGTATTTTTAAAAAGAAATTAAGCTCTTTTTCTTCCCCGTTCCTTTCTGAACATTTCAGTCAGCTATAGACTGAATATTAATGGGCCTCAAAATTCATATGCCTGTTGAAAGCTAATCCTTAAGGTGAGGATATTTGGATGTGGGTCGTTTGGGAGATGATTAGGTCATGAAGAGTCCACTAATGAAATTAGTTCTTTATAAAGGTGATCCCAGAGAACTCTCTTGTCCCTTCTACCATGTGAAGACATAATTAGGAGACAACAGTCTGTGTACCAGGAGGAAGGCCATCACCAGATACTGAATCTGCCTGCACCTTGATCTCAGACTTCCACTCCCTATAACTGTGTGAAAAAAAACTTTCTGTAGTTTCTAGGCCACCCAGTTTATGTTATCCTGTGATAGCAACCCACAAGGACTAAGACACAGTGCAAAGGCCGTTAGGAGGTGCCAAGCCAAATAAGGAGTTCATGCTGAGAAGAGTGAGGGAGGCTGACTGGAGAGAGGAGCTGTTTCTGAGAAGTGATGTCATATCCACATGGGCATCCCATGGGAAGATAGCTGTGTGGGGTTCGGGGAGTACCCTCAAGGGAGTGTGGCCAGCTGCATCATTTTGGAGTCCAACCAGGATGTGAGGGGGCCTCACAGAGGAGTGGCTTATCCCAGAGAATTTGAGCCCAAACACAGTGGTGGAAACACTCAGCAGAAAGCAGTCCAGGGAAAGATCTTGGAGCTCAAGTGGGTTGATTAGCATGTCTTCAAGTGTGGGACAAGGTAACAAATGCAGTGACTTGAGCAGCTGCCTAAAAGTGTACCAGCCCATGGTGTCAGACCTAAGCAGAGTGAGGAGCATATTTCTTGCAGGTGAGTTACCTGGAGGGAAGCGTTGTTGCCTGGGAAGAAAGAGGAGGACATGTACTCAGTGGGGCGGTGGAACTGACCAGCATGTTGGTTAACTGTTGGTACTGACATGCACAGAAGAAGCTATTCCAGTTTAGTGTCCTAAACTATAGAAATTAAAAGAAGTTATTTTATTGTTTATGACAGCATACACTATTTCTGGAGCAAGTAATTTGGCTTACTTACATCTAGGATAAATACTTATTTTCTACTACTTAAGGCGTTTCTTAAATACATATTTATTGATCATTCACTATGTTTTTGACACTTCATATGGATGATCCCCCTTAATCAACACAATGAGCCTTTTTGCAATTCTTATTTTATAAATGACAAACATAAGGACTAGAGAGATTAAGTCATAAACTCTGATCTCAAAGAGGTCAGTAAGGAAAGGAAATACGTAGCATTAAGTACCATACTTCTCAAAGAGTATTAGAACTATATAGATTAATGTCCATGGTGTCATATGAAAGGCATAAAAACTCTGCAATAGATTTTAAACATATTTCTGAAAGAAGTAGAAGTTGACATTTGAAAGAAGTGTTTGGGTAAACACTACAAGTAAATCAAATAAAAGACCTGCTCTGATTGAAGTCCAGAGGTTCTCAATCCTGGTCACATACCACATGTATCTGAGAAGTTGTTAAAATGACTGAGTCCACCAACAAAGCAGTCTCTAGGAGCCAAGTTCAGGCATCAGTACATTTTAAAGTTCTCCAGATAATTCCACTGTGCAGCTAAGCATATGTTTTCCTAGTTGTGGTGGTTGATGAGGAAGCACCATGGGCGATGGGCATGGTAGGAGTATTAAAGATAGCTAAGGGGTTGATCCTACAAGGTGGGCAAGCAGATGAGACTAGTGAAATAGTCCTAGGCATAAAGATCAGTGTTAATAAAGTTCTCAAACAAAGGTTTAATTTATGATACCTATATATTTTCTATGTAACGTATAAACATGTTGGGTATAATACAACTTCCTGGCATCCCCAAGCCACAGGCAGATTGTATGTGTGTTTGAGAAGTAACAGGCATCTTTAAATGTGTAACAATGCAGACAAAAGCAAAATTAATAAATTAATGAAGCTGCTCTTCTGATATTTAATGAATTCTAAGAAAATTATAGGTAAATTGTTATTCAGAATTCTTTACCTGTATTTGAAAGCTCTGAATACTTAATAGAATTCTCAGCTATGTCAAATAATTTAAATGCAGTTGCTTGTTAAATATTTTCTAAACAGCAGTTGGATATAAAAGGATACATATACGAATGGCTTTTATGGTAAGTAATCATAGAGCTGAATGAGATGTGAATACTTCACAGCAAGAACTACATTATTGAAATTTTTGAGGATCATCTTGAGGAAATAATATTTTTAAATATCTGAGAAAAATGACATTTAGAGGAATGAAGAATAAAAATTACTATACCTGTTTTATACTCAACAAATCTATATTTTACCAAAATTTGAGTTTGACTATGGTTACATATATCAATTAAGCATTTTTCCACAAGATAATGAAAAATTACATCATAAGTCACAATATGGTAAAGGATTAAAATAATCGATTTTAGAATCAAATAAGTTTAGGTATGATTTTTGAATTATGTTTCTGTAATTTGGAAGTTGCGTAACTTTGAAAAGGTATGTGATAATTTTGAACCCAGTGTTCTCATGTGTAAAATGTTAAACACAGTACTTAACCTCGTGGGATTGTTGCAGAGACTGAATAAGTCGATGTATGTGAAATGCCTAAAATAGTGCCTAAAACATAGTCACCTTCAATAAATGTCATGTTATTATTACACTAACTTAACACGCTCATAAGGGAATTTGAGAGAACACTCTATGAGACAGAAAATTCTATAAGACAGCTAGAAAGTCCTAACTGATAGATTCAACAAAGTAAAACAAATTGACAGAAATTATTCAGTAACCATATAAATTCTGGAGGCAGAACTTAGTCTACAGGTGTTTTATTTTATTTAATTTTCTAGAAAATTATATAAATGAGTGAGTATTACTGGCCCAGGATTACAGGGCAGCATAGAACCTATAAGATTTGAGCAAGTTGGTTTCTAGTACATAAAACAGTGAACCTTCTAGCTATATCTGGAGAACTGATCTTCCATGAGTCTCTCTCACAAAATGTAAGGTTATTCCCATTGTTGGATCTATTTGAGATACTAAAAAATTTGCATTGATATTTACATTTGATTTTAAAAAATATTATCTACTTTTAACTTTGATTTTGCATCTTGCCACTATAACTGCTTTTTTGTGTGTACATTTAACATTGTACTAGGCATAGTTTATAAAATGGTGAGCAAAAACATGGTCTTTTTCCTCATGGGTTTTTGTCTAATGGATAAAATAAGCTTGAAATTTTAAAAAGCATAGACTGAGAAAAATAAATGTGGTTAGTCTATCACTGCCAGCCAATTATTGTTTGTCTTTCTCTCCTTGTCCATGAAGAGATAAATATCCAATTGAGGACCTTTATGAATATGATATATTCGAAAGTATCTGAAAATCTCACACAGATAATTCTGATCAACCGCATTCCAGAATAAACCTGTGTCTAAACCCAGCTCCCCTTTAAATAAGTGCTGTGTTGTAGATTCACTCAGCTGAGGAAGTGTATGTTCAATCAGTTTTGAAACATACTTAATTGAACCCACATTTTGGTGAGAGCTACTAGTGGTTCAAGTAAACAAGAAAAATCTTAATGGGCTGGTATTAGAAAGTGGTGAGAAAGAGATGCAAGACTAGTTTTCTCTGTTAGGGAAGTTTAGGAAACAGATTATTTCCTAAATTCATTCTAAAAGTGTAATATCAAGATGATGTCAAAGCAAAAATTAAACAGGTTAAAGTTAAAGGCTTTATTCAAGACTATAGTAGTTCCTCCTTATTTGCAGTTTTGTGTTTTGTGGTTTCAGTTGCCTGGAGTCAACTGCAGCCTGAAAATATGAAATAAAAAACTGGTAAATTTTAAACTGTGGGCCATTCTGAGTAGTGTGATGCAATCTGAAGCTGTCCAGCTTTGCTCCACCTGAGACATGAATTCTCCCTTTGTCCAGTGTATCCATACCTGTTAGTCACTTTGTAGCCATCTTGGTTATCAGATTCACTGTCGTGGTGTCACAGTGCTGTGTTCAGGTAACCCTTATTTTACTCAATAACCCTTATTTTACTCAAGGCACAAGAATAGTGATGCTGAAAATTTGGATATGTCAGAAAGAAGCTGTAACATATTTCCTTTATGGAAAAAGGTGAAAGTTGTCGACTTAATAAAGGAAAAAATGTATGCTAAGTTTCTAAAACTCTATGGTAAGAATGAATCTTCTATTTGTGAAACTGTGAAGAAGAAAAAGCAAGAAACTTAGGCTAGCTTTGCTGTCGCACCTCAGACTGCAAAAGTTATGGTCACAGGGCATGTCAAGTGCTTAGTTAAGATGAAAAAGGCATTAAATTTGTGGGTACAAGACATGAACAGAAGTGTGTTTGGATTGATGGAAACCGGGTTTGATACTCTCTGGTTTCAAGCATCCTGTGGGGGTCTTAAAACTTATCCCCCATGGATAAGTGAGGACTTCCATATTGCAACAGAGGAGAGAGGTCAAAGCTCAACTTAATTCTACTGAAACAAAGGCCATCTGTATTTACTCATTGGCCTCACCCAAAGGGAAAGTAAACTTTCTAGTATTTTTGTAACAGGAGATAGGCTCCTCCCCTATCTCTCAGATACTGAGAGATAGAGGTACTATCTTTCTAAATTAGGGCGTTTCAGAGTTTTGGTTCCCAGGTTCTTGAGAGACAGTCTTGGTTTTCAAAACTGGAAAAGGCTTTTAAGAAATTCGTATCTCAAAAAGGTGAGGAAGAATTTACAATTACAAGTTTTCAAAAGTAAATGCTCTAACAAAAAGGAAGCCAGGGGCTGAGATGCAGAAGGAAGCCTGTCTAAAATTTGATTCAGTTGACAAAAACATTAAGACCCTCTGGTTCAGTGAACAAAGATATAGCAGAACTCTTTATAGCAAAAGAATCTCCCTTTGATGGGATCCTATAATAAGATAGCCTCAAATCCTGTTATCAGAAATTTTGTGAAGTCAGAGATTTTGTAATTATGGTTTAGAATTTAATTCAGTCATCCTTAAAGAATTTTAAACTGCTAGAATCACACTATCTTGCCTCAGAATAACTTTTTCTCCTTACAACGATTTAGTCTTTGAAAATATGAGTTATGCAAAAGAGAACATTCGAAATAATTTTCATCTCAGTATAAGATATTCTAAAAAAGTATGCCCTGCTTAAAAAACCTATGTGAAAAATTGAATTTAAAATAATATATTACTTTGTCATATTCCATAAAATTTCAAAAAGGATCTTTTGTATTATCCAACACTTTAACATGAAATTTAGTAAATAAGAAAATACTGTATATATTATGCTAATTAGGTATCAAAATCGAGCTGTACAAGACCCTTTGCAAACATTTTCACAAAGGTGAGATACACCCACAGAAGTGATCCTTTTTCCTAGCTGGGCAATAAAATCAACATTTGCAGCTCTTAAAAAATACAATTATAAGGCTGCCCTCAGAGATCTTCAGCATGAGAAAGTGAGGTTTATTGTTTTCAAAAATGCTCTCAAAATATTGTCAGCATCTCCTGGGAGCTTTTGAGACATGCAGAATTTTGGCTTTCCCATACCTACTGAATCGTAATTAGCACTTTCACAAGAACTCAGGAGTTGATGTGCACAGGAAAATCTGAGACGTACTACTCTATAGGAAGCTTGCTGCATAGCCAAGGTGAGATCTACTCACCAAGTTAGGATAAACTAGCCTCCAGCGCTGTCAATGCAGCATCTCCACAGATGAGGTTCCTAAGTGCTGCTTTATTTTCTATTATAATTACCATATAAGTTCCGGAGGCAGAATTCAGTCTGTAGGTCTTTATTTTATTTATATTTCTAGAAAATTATAGAAATGAGTGAGCATTACTGGCACAAGGTTAGAAAGCAGCACAGAACCTACAAGATTTGTGGAAGTTGGTTTCTAGGGCATATGTCTAGTTCATATAGAAGACACATCTTTGGTGAAAAATTTTAGCACAAGATTTTAGATGTTGAATAAAATAGAAAGAAAATATAAAAAACCAGAACATTCATATTAATATCTGACACTTAATTAAAGCATTCAGGAGCCTTAAATAGGCTTTATTTGGAGAGAGGGAGCTGAAGGGAGTGATTCACTGGATTGGGAGTTAGAGTTTCCAGTGATTCATGGACCAATTAACTTTGGCTTGGGGCAAGGTACCTTTATTAATTTCTCCACGAGCATGTGTGATAAGGACTATTATTGCTTCTCTTAACAGCAATATAAAAACAAATTAGGAAACCTTAAAGTGACTTCTGCTTCTCCGGGGAGAGAATCTTTATTAAGTTAGTAGTAGGTTGAGATAATATTTATTCCACATTTTCCTTAGGCAAATGACAACACTGTTGTCATTAGTCTTTCTTACTGTTTGTCTGCATGTATTTGTCTGTGACGTGTCTGAATATCTCTGAAACAGTAATTTTAGAATGTAAAGTAAATGGAAAGATAATATTTGACTCAGTAAAGATTGGTTATTTCCAAATTATCTTTATATGTATCTTTCCGTGCATCCCAATTGAAATTGTTATGTCATTGGTCTGATTGCATATTAAGAACAAGTCAAAAGAAGCAGCTTTCAAAGAAAGTAACCAAAAAAATGAAAAATTCAAAGGACTAAGACTTCCTTCTGGTTTCCGTTCAGAGATGTAGGGAGCTGCAAAAAGTGAGGTCTCCAATCTTACAGTAAAAATAAGCTAAACACGCATCAGATTTATACTCTTTTTTTGATCCACTTGAAGGCTGAGGTTGCATAGCAACCAGCTGGCTCCAAATCTAAGGAGAGACAGGCAGGCAGAGAAAAGACTAGAGCCCTGGAATTCTTGTGCAATAAATAGTCAGACACCCACTGGCAGGAGTGGTTTAGCTTGGGTGATTGGTCTGTTGGTGTATGTGCTAGTGACAGGGGCGAAGCTTCTGAGAGTGGCACATTCTTTTCACGCCATTTTTGTCCACAAACTACCAGGTGGTCACAGAAAGATTGAGAAAATTTTGAGAATGTCTCTCTCATAGTGCAGAGCAGGGGGAGGGCACCAGGAGCTCCCCGTAGGGATGAGGTTGGAGAACACTGCTGAGATACTCATCCCCATCTCTCCTACCGAACAAAAGCCTTCATCTGTAGGGAAAAACACTGTTGTCATTAGGGCACTGGTGAAAATCCATCGTAAGAGAGGGAAAAGAAGAGGAGAATAACTCTATCCCTGGGGAAAGGTCAGCAGAGATATGGTATCCACCTAAGACTGAGGCTTTATTTGAACAACGTAAAATACCTACCACCCCACCATTACTACTAGGCTAACAGGCTTAGATTAGAAAGGACCTTGCTAAAGAGAGAACATCTCTGAGATGCAATGCAAAGCTCTCGGCAGAATAAATACTGAGGAAAATCAAACAAACAAAAATATCTGGAAAACTAACCCCTTCTCTAAACAGATACTATTTATGTAAAGGAATTTTAAGGCTATAATACATTAAGGGTAACATAATAAGAAAAAATCTCAAACCCAAGCCAACTCTTACTTAGAGTAATTCCCTCACTCAAGGCACCACTGAAAGGAAGGAATGTCCATTTCCAGGTATATAATGCTACTTACCTCAGTCTTTTCTATATAAGAAGTCCAGCTTTCCAAAACAACTAAAAATTATGAAGCACATAAGAGAGGATAAAGCAACATACTCCAAGAGACAAGGTTACCATGACCCAGATGTTTGTACTATATTCCAGGGAAATTAAAATAACCATATTGAGTAGGCTAAAAGTTTAATGGAAAAGATTGACAACATTCAAGATTAAATGTGTAATCTCAGCAGAGAAAGGGAAACTGTAAGGAAGAATCAAGTGGAAGTTCTAGAAATGAATAACATTGTAATAGAAACAGAGAATGCCTTTCAAGGCTCATCCGTAGACTCAATTCATCCAACGAAAGAATTGCTGAGCATCAAGATAGGTTAAAAGAAACTACCAAAACTGAAAAAAATAAGAATTCTGGTTTTGTACTGGTAACAAATTTTTTTTATCTTTGTTACAGAGGTGGAAGTGAGTTGACCTCAGCCTTAGAAGCTAGTCCTTTGGAGAGAATCCATGACTGATGGTTGACCTTTTTAAAAATATTTTCAACTTTTATTCTAGATTCAGGGGATACATGCTCAGATTTGTTACTGGGTGTATTGTGTGACAGTGAAGTTTGGATTATGATTGATCCTATCATCCAGGTACTGATCACAGTACCCAATAGTTAGTTTTTCAACACTTATCTCCTCCCTCCTCCCCACCGAGTAGTCCCCAGTGTCCATTGTTTCCATCTTTACGTCCAAAAGTACCCAGCATTTATCTCCCACTTGTAAGTGAGACCATGTAGTATTTTGTTTTCTGTTTCTGCATTCATTTGCTTAGCATAAAGACTTCCAGCTATACCCATGTTCCTGCAAGGACATGCTTGCATTCCTCTTTTATGGCTGTGTAGTAATTCATGGTGTATATTTTCTTTATTTCATTTTGGTCATGTCATACACCTAACGGAGAGTTCATTTGTACTATATGACTTCTGGGGTTTAAGATGCTGATTTTAATTTTGAAATTTTAAATATTTTGGCTCAAGATTTGAGGTCAGCACTCAAATCCTAAGTCAAGTCAGACTCCAAGAACTAAGGAGATTTTTACTTTTAAAGTTGAAACTTTTAGAAAAGAGGGAATAGTGCTTCCAGAATTGACTAAAAACTATAAACAATTTTAATTTAAAGGAATTTCCATGATGTCATAACCAATAGAGAAAGGCACAAGCTAGACACTCACTGTGGAGAACATAGAATGGCAACAAGACGACAATTCAATATTAATGTTCTAAACCTGGGGCTTGACCATATGATCATATGTCATGTTTCTTGGCATTAGTTATCCTTGTTTGCCCTCAGCCCACACCAAAGTACATGAATTTAAAACATAAAACAGACACCTATGCTCTCTTAACTTCCCTTTCTTTCACGCCTCCATCACTAATGGGCATTGCTCTTTTCTGCTCTCTGTCCACAGGGGTTAGGTTAGCCTCATGGCTTTCTATTTCCTTATCTCTGAATTTTCCTCACCCCAATTGCTATGCTAAGTAATTCAGCTTTGCCCCAGCTTCCACCTTCAAACCTACTTACCAAAGCCCAAGATAGTGCTCAGTAAACAAGGGTTTGATGCTATCGGGAATTCTCTCATAAAATTCAGTGGAGGTTGTAAATGAAATTTCCCCCTTTACACATGTAATGTGAATGGCTGGCTATGATGGTGCATGCCTATGTGACAAGCTCCTTAGGAGGCAGAAATGTAAGCGTGCTGAGCTCAAGGGTTTTGGCCTGCTGTGTACTCAAACTAAATTTAGCAACATTATGCCATGGAGCCATAAAGATATTTCTATTTCTCATCAGCTGAGGAAAAAATGCTCAAAAAGATGCTTCAACTCAACCATGGATGAGTTTTGATGCACTGTTTTTTAAAATCCACTTGTTTAAAAATAATATTTTACTTTCAATTATGTATTTAAATTACTTTCACACTTTATACTGCTTATTTTAGGTATATATCTGCTACTAATTTATAATAGAATCATAATATATTTGAATTATATATATTCACTAATGTGTATTATAATTAATACTTTATAATATATTTATACCTTTCTGTGTTTGATTTATATTATATATATAGATAATTATATTTACTTATATAAGTTTTGATTTGTAACACATATTTTTCTTAGGATCATATATTTAGTTTTAGCTTTTCGTGTGTGTATTGTGGATACTTTTAAATCAAATGCTGTTATTAATGCTGGTATTTTGATATTATGGAAATACACACACACACACACACACACACACACACACACACACACGTGCACACAAATACCCTTGTCATTCTGTGCCAGTACTGCAATGCAATTCACCAGAGGGATGAACCTTCCAGGATGTAAACAGAGCAGAAAAGAACTCACATTCTGGTTAAAACAAAGACTTTTAGCAATGGCCAATGGGTAAAATAAAAAAACACATTCCTGTCTTATTTTTTTTATGCCTTCAGATGACTCTTTATGTTCATGTAATGACAAGTCCAAAATTTCTTCAAGTATTTAATAATTCCTACAAACTTAAAATGTTATGCGCTGCTATGTTTTATTCACCTTTTGTAACTAAGATACTATTCTTTTACTAAGAGAACACTGAAAATATTGCAGTACAAATTGCACTTGTACATGTTGTCAGCAGCAATTATTGGGAGATACCTTTAAGGAAAACAGCTGTGTTTGGATAATAGCAGAAATATGAAGTGGTAACATTTAAGTCTGTCAGATTAATCTATTTAATTTGCCAGAAACAATAAAACATAAAGGTTATAATAAACAAAGGTTTGACTTTGATATGAGAAAGATAATACAATAAAACAAGGAAGTCCATAAATTGATTGAACTTTTAAGTTTGCTGACATTTTTATTTTATGTAAGCTAACAATGAACTCTAATATCCTAGAGTACATTTATTTCACAACAGCATCATTTACTTCTGTTCTATTCTTAATATTAGTAAGGAACACCCTCATTTTACAAGGTACATTTCAAAGCAAAAAAACCTAACATGTTGTTCCTCAAAAATAAACATTTTTAAAGATGAAAAATTGAGAGTGTTCTTTGTAATTTATCACTTTATGTTATAGTGTGTATTTCCAAAATTTAAATTAAGTTGACAAACGTAATACAGACATAATGTAACCATGTTGACCCTTAGACAACATATGTTTGAATTGCATGGATCCACTTATATGTGGACTTTTTTGCCACTGTCACCCTAAGAAAGCAAGACCAACTTCTCCTCCTCTTCCTCCCTCAGCCTACTTAAAAGGAAGATTATAAAGATGAAGAACTTCATGATTCACTTCCACTTAATGAATAGTAAATATATTTTCTCTTCCTTATGATTTTCTTAACAATATTTTTTCTCTAACTTGCTTTAAAGAACTCACATTCTGGTTAAACAAAGACTTTTAGCAATGGCCAATGGGTAAAATAAAAAAACACATTCCTGTCTTATTTTTTTTATGCCTTCAGATGACTCTTTATGTTCATGTAATGACAAGTCCAAAATTTCTTCAAGTATTTAATAATTCCTACAAACTTAAAATGTTATGCACTGCTATGTTTTATTCACCTTTTGTAACTAAGATACTATTCTTTTACTAAGAGAACACTGAAAAGATTGCAGTACAAATTGCACTTGTACATGTTGTCAGCAGCAAAACAGCTGTGTTTGGATAATAGCAGAAATATGAAGTGGTAACATTTAAGTCTGTCAGATTAATCTATTTAATTTGCCAGAAACAATAAAACATAAAGGTTATAATAAACAAAGGTTTGACTTTGATATGAGAAAGATAATACAATAAAACAAGGAAGTCCATAAATTGATTGAACTTTTAAGTTTGCTGACATTTTTATTTTATGTAAGCTAATAATGAACTCTAATATCCTAGAGTACATTTATTTCACAACAGCATCATTTACTTCTGTTCTATTCTTAATATTAGTAAGGAACACCCTCATTTTACAAGGTACATTTCAAAGCAAAAAAACCTAACATGTTGTTCCTCAAAAATAAACATTTTTAAAGATGAAAAATTGAGAGTGTTCTTTGTAATTTATCACTTTATGTTATAGTGTGTATTTCCAAAATTTAAATTAAGTTGACAAACGTAATACAGACATAATGTAACCATGTTGACCCTTAGACAACATATGTTTGAATTGCATGGATCCACTTATATGTGGACTTTTTTGCCACTGTCACCCTAAGAAAGCAAGACCAACTTCTCCTCCTCTTCCTCCCTCAGCCTACTTAAAAGAAAGATTATAAAGATGAAGAACTTCATGATTCACTTCCACTTAATGAATAGTAAATATATTTTCTCTTCCTTATGATTTTCTTAACAATATTTTTTCTCTAACTTGCTTTAAGACTGTATACCTATATAATATATATACAAAATTTATGCTAATTGGTTATTTACATTATCAGTAAGACTTTCAGTCAACAGTAGCTATTAGTAATTAAGTTCTTGAGGAGTCAAAAGTTATATGCAGATTTCTAACTGCTCAGAGACTGGTACCCCTAACCGTGTGTTGTCAACATTAGTTTAGGAAATAATTACACGATTGATTGAATAATTAAAAAATAAAGGAAATAGTAATAACAAACAATGATAGTAATGCCTGACCTTCATTGAATGCTTATTTGTTGATGCAGTGCTATGCATTTGCCATGGATCATGTCAATTAATTGACCCAACCCTACAATACTATTATCATCACCATATTATAGATTAAGAAAATGAGACAGAGAGACACAGAAACATTTAAAAGATTTAAAAATCCTTCATTGTTTTAACAGCTTACCATAACTATGAATAACTGAATCAAAATGAATATGACATTTTTCAATCGCACTTAATAAAAAATAGCCCAGAACTCAAATCCTTTTATGAAGTTTTGAATATAAACCATGATATGAGCTATAACAAAAAAGCAAAAGCAAGGGAAAAAGGAATAAAACATTCATTTTGGTAAGATGTGGTGCCTCAATTGATCAGACTCTAAGCCACCCTGTCTACTTTATATTGCTATTCTCAGTATCACTCTTTTGATATAGTTTTGCACACAGATTGAGAGCCAAGGAATTGAAGATTATTGCTCAGATCCTTACAACTCCATGACCAGAGCAGGGATCATCGTCAATGTAACATCATTTGAAATGTGGGTGGAGGAACTGGGAGGAGTGCTCTTTACATTGAAGATTTTTTTTCTGGGGAATTTTAGTTTCTTCAGAGAGTTTACTTCCATTTCTTACCTGGATAGCAGCCACACTCATAGCGTTCTGATTTCTGGACACAGGAGAGAGTGAGGATCTATTTTTTCTCTATGAAGACTTGTAATTAATCTCCTGGTTTTCAGTCCCTTGCCTCATCATCTGGAGTGGGAACATCAGGGAGAGATTCATGGAAGGGAAAAATTGTTCCACATATGAATGGTCTATGATAAAGTATTAAAAATATACCCTAAATCGCACAAAAAGTCACTAAAATAATACCCAGGCTTAAATGTTAGTGCTTGGTACTAATTGATACAATACACTGATATTATACTTTTAATAACTATTTGCATTAGTCTGCTCAAGCTGCTATCACAAAATACCGCAGGCTAGATGACTTAAACTGCAGGCATTTATTTTACCCCGTCTGGAAGCCTAGGAAGCTCAGGATCAAGGCACCAGCACAGTGTCTGATGAGGGCTCCCCATTGGGCTTTAGATGGCCACCTTCTTGCTGTGTTCTCATGTGTCCTCACCTCAGTACCTATGCACACAGAAAGTTCTCTGGCATCTCCTCTTTTAAGGACACCAACCCTATTGACCAGGACCTTACTCTTACAACTTCGTTTAACCTTAATTACTTCCTTACTCCAAATATAGCCACACTGGGGGTCAGAACCTTAATATATGAATTTTGGGGGACATATACATTCAGTCTGTAACACTGTTAATCTATACAATTTATTCAGATTTAACCTAATGACAAATCCAGGATAGTAAACTGCATGTAGTTGCCATGTCTCCAGATTGGAGAATCTGGAACAATTCCTTGGTGATATGGTTAAGCTTTGTGTCCCCACCCAAATCTCATCTTAAATTGTAAGCCCCATAATGCCCACTTGTCAAGGGAGAGACCTGGTGGAGGTAATTTAACCATGGGGGCTGTCTCCTGCATGCTATTCTAACAGTAGTGAGTGAATTCTCAGGAGATCTATTGGTTTTATAAGGGGCTCTTTTTCCTTTACTCAGCAGTTATCCTTCCTGCCACCTTGTGAAGAAGGTGCCTTGCTTCCTCTTCACCTTCTGCCATGATTGTAAGTTTTCTGAGGCCTCCCCAGCCATGCTGAACTGTGAGTCAATTAAACCTCTTCCTTTATAAATTGCTCAGTCTCATCAGTGTCAGGTAATTCTTTTTAATTTTATTTTATTTTAAGTTCCAGGATACATGTGTAGGACATGCAAGTTTGTTATATAGGTAAACATGTGCCATGGTGGTTTGCTGCACCTATCAACTCATCATCTAGTAAAATCAAAAGCAAGTTAGTTACTTCCTAGAAACAATTGGGGTATAGGCATTGGGTAAATACAGTCTTTCCAAATGGGAGAAATTGGTCAAAACAAAGGGGCTACAGACAGGCCCCATTCAAGTCCAAAATCCATTAGGGAAGTCAAATTTTAAAGCTCTAAAATGATCTCCTTTGACTCCGTGTCTCACATCCATGTCACACATATGATTATTAAGTCCACAGTTTATTCAATTTTATTTAGTTTTTACCTCAATTCCTTTTGTAAAACCCCACAATTTCCACCAAGAATTGCCACAATACATTTAATTATCAAGTCTTCTTAGGTCCTTTTGGCTGAAAGAGCAGGAAAATTTTAAAGTGTGAATATTGTTCGGTATAAAAACACATAGGTAACCAGCTTTATGCAAGAGGGGGGTTCTCATCATCTTGGGCATCTCTGCCCCTGCAGCTTTACAGGGTACAGCCTCGTTCCTGGCTGCTTTCATGGGCTGGTGTTGAGTGTCTATGGCTTTTCCAGGCACACGATACAAGCTGTCAGTGGATCCACAATTCTGGGGTCTGGTTGATGGTGACCCTCTTCTCACAGATCCACTAGGTGGTGCCCCAGAAGGGACTCTATATGGGGCTCCCATCCCACATTTCCTTTCAACACTGCCCTAGCAGAGGTTCTCCTTGAGAGCCCCACTCCTGCAGCAAACTTCTGCCTGGACATTCAGGCATTTCCATACGTCCTCTGAAATCTAGGTGGAGGTTCCCAAACCTCAGTTCTTGACTTCTGTGCTCCCACAGGCTCAACACCATGTGGAAGCTGCCAAGGCTTGGGGCTTGCACCCTCTGAAGCTATGGCCCAAGCTGTACCTTGGCCCCTTTTAGTAACAACTGGACTAGCTGGGACAAAGGGCACCGAATCCCTAGACTGCACAAAACACAGGAACCTTGAGCCCTGCTCACAAAACCATTTTTTCCTCCTAGACCTCCAGGACTGTGATGGGAGGTGTGCCGCAAAAATCTCTGACATGCCCTGGAGGTATTTTCTCCATTGTCTTGGTGATTAACATTTGGCTTCTAGTTACTTACCAAATTTCTGCAGCCAGCTTGAATTTCTCCTCAGAAAGTGGGTTTTTCTTTCCTAGCCCATCATCAGGCTGCAAATTTTCTGAACTTTTATGCTCTGTTTCTCTTTCAAAGCTGAATTATTTTAACAGCATTCACTAAGTTCCAAACTTTTCCACATTTTCGCATCTTCTTCTTAGCCCTCCAAACTGTTCCATTCTTTGCCTGTTACCAGTTCCAAAGTTGCTTCCACATATTCAGGTATCTTTTCAGCAGAGCCCCACTCTACTGGCACCAATTTACTGTATTAGTCCATTTTCAAGATGCTGATAAAGACATTTCTGAGACTGGGAAGAAAAATAAGTTTAATGGACTTACAGTTCCACATGGGAGGGGAGGTCTCACAATCATAGCAGAAGGCAAGGAGGAGTAAGTCACTTTTTGCATGGATGGCAGCAGGCAAAGAGAGAGAGTGCTTGTGTGGGGAAACTTTCATTTTTAAAACCATCAGATCTTGTGAGACTTGTGACACTATCATGAGAACAGCAAAGGAAAGACCCACCCCCATAATGCAATCACCTCCCACTGGGTTCCTCCCATGACATGTGGAAATTGTGGGAGTTACAATTCAAGGTAGGATTTGAATGGGGACACAGCCAAACCATATCAATTAATATCTTAAATTATTATATTACATTTGTTAGCATTAATAAACCAATATTAACATATGATTATTAAGTCCACAGTTTATTCAATTTTATTTAGTTTTTACCTCAATTCCTTTTGTAAAACCCCACAGTTTCCACCAAGAATTGCCACAATACATTTAATTATCAAGTCTTCTTAGGTTCTTTTGGCTGAAAGAGCAGGAAAATTTAAAAGTGTGAATATTGTTCAGTATAAAAACACATAGGTAACCAGCTTTATCTATATTAACCTTAATATGAGTTTATATTGATCTCTCCAACACTAATCTATTACTACATGAATCTTTCTAGCCTCCTCTCATTCCTGATATGTAACAATCCAGCAGTGAGAAAATTTGTTCTCATTATTCATCATTCTTAATTGTTCAATTCCAGTATACCAGTAAAGTGATATTAGGATTGTTAACCTATACTGCTATGTGAAACAACTTTATCAAGAGTAGAGTGTATCCAGATGCAGTGGCTAGTGTCTGTAATCCCAACACTTTGGAAGGATAGCTTGAGTTCAGGAAGTCTAGATCAGCCTGGGAAACAGAGTGAGACCTTGTCTTTACAAAAAGAAAATTTAAAAATTAGCTCAGTGTGGTGATATGTGCCTATAGTCTCAGTTACTTGGGAGGCTGAGGTGAGAGGATCACTTGAGCCTGGTGGTTGAGGCTGCCGTGAGCTTTGATCACAGCACTGCACTCCAGCCTGGGGAACAGAGCAAGGGCTTGTCTCTAAAAAGAGAAAAAATGTAGAGTGAGTGCTTGTATGTAGTTTGTTTTTGCCCTTAGTCTTACAGACTCCACTCAAAGGCACTTTTCTCCCAATCCCCTTCTTTTAGGTTAATAGTTTGTAATACAGTTAGACTCTATTTTCTCAGTCTGTGTTTCTTTCTATGATCCGCAAATCTCCTGTGTAATTTCTGCTTCTTATTTTTTAATATTTTTTCCTGGAGACCAGTTCTCACTCTGTCACCCAGGCTGAAGTGCAGTGGCATGATCACAGCTTACTTCAGCCTTATACTCCTGGGCTTAAGCAATTCTCCCACCTCAGCCTCTTGAGTAGCTAGGACTACAGACACATACTGCTGTACTAGGCTGATTTTTTATTTTATTTTATTTTATTTTTGTAGACACAGGGTCTGGCTATGTTGCCCAGGCTGGTCTCAAACTCCTGGCCTCAAGAAATTCTCTTGCCTTGACTTCCAAAAGCCTAGAATTCTAGGTATGAGCCACCAGGTCTGGCTCATTATTACTTTTTGTAGGTTGCAATTATTAAAATGAATTCACCATGTCATAAAGTTCTATGGGTTTTGACACATGCAAAAAGTCATGTATCAACCATTATAGTGTCATACAGAATAGTTTTACTGCCCTAAAAATTCCATATCCTTCACCTAATCAACCTTCCTCTGTCTTCCAAATCTTCTAGCAACCATTCATCATTTTATTGTCTTTGTAGTTTTGCCCTTTCCAGAATGTCATATAATTGGAATTATGCAGTATGTACCCTTTTTAAAACAACTTTTTAAACCTAACAATGCATAACAATATGTATTTAAGGTTCACCCATATCTTCTTGTCCCTCAAAGGCTTATTTATTTTTGTTGCTGATTAATATTTCACAGAATGAATGCTTATTCACCTATTGCAATCCATCTTGGTTGCTTCCAGTTTGGGGAGATTATGAATTGTGAATAAAGCCATTATAAACATTTTTGTGTGGAATTTCATAAGGACATAAGATTTAAAATTAGTTGGATAACAATTCAAGCACACATTGCTAAATCATATGCTAAGATTATGTTTGGTTTTATAAGAAATTGCCAAATGCTCATCCAAAGTCGCTGTTGCTGTACCATTTTGCATTAGTACCAGCAACAATTGCTTTTTTTTTTTTTTTTTTTTTTTTTTAACCAGCATTTATACTGTCAAATTTTTGGATTTTAGCTATTCTAATGGTATGTAGAGCTATGGTTAGTTTTCCACATAAAGACCTTCATATCAGTTTGCTAGAACTGCAACAAAGAACCACAAACTGGATGTCTTAGATAACAGAATTTAATTAATTATCTCATAGTTCTGGAGGCTAGAAGTCTGAGATCAAGGTGACAGCAGGGTTCCTTTTGAGTGATGTTGGGGAAAATCTGCTCCATGCCTTCCTTTAAGTTTCTAGGTAATTTGCTGGCAACTTTGACTTCTCTGGCTTGTGTACATCACCCTAATCTCTTCCTTCATTTTCACATGTTGTTCTCTCTGTGTGCATGTCTGTGCCTAAACGTCCCCTTTTAATAATAATATTTGTCATAAAGGATTAATACCCACTTTAATGAACTAATCTGTGTAAATACCCCAACTTCAAATAAGGTCACATTATAAGGACTTCAATATATGGTTTTTTTTTGTGTGTGTGTATATGTCTATTTATTCTTTAAGTTATATCAGATTTTGTCTTACGTATTTTGATGTAAGGAGTATGCATCATAAGGAGTGCTATGTCTTCCTGGAGAATTTACTCCCTTTATCATTATGTAATACTACTCTTATCCTTAATAATTTCCTTTGTTCTGAAGTTTGCTTTGTCTGAAATTAATATAGCTTCTCCAGTTTTGTTTTATTTGTCATTAGCATAGTATATCTCTTTATTTTTAACCTGTGTCTTTATACTTAACGTAGCTTTACATTAGACTACACAATAATTCTTATTTTTTTGTATCCAGTTAACAATATCTGTATTTTAATTTGTGTGTTTAGACCATTCACATACAAAATTATTAATGATATCGTTAGATTGATACTAACATAACAGTTTTTATTCACTACATTGTTTGCATTCTCTGGTTTTATTTCAACATTTTATGGTATTTCATTTCAATTATTCATTTTCATGAAAATGTTTCACTGGTTGCTTTGTTTCACTGGTTGCAATATACAGTAACAAGTAATATTAGTCCACTTTCCAATAGGTCTTTACTTCTTTACATTTAGTGCAGGTACCTTATAACAAAATATTGCCAGTTCCTCTTTTCTAACCTTTATAACGTTGCTGTCATTCATATTCGCTTATCCAAATGCTGCAAATCATCTAATGCATTGCTTCTATTGTCACTTAAAAGCAGATATTTTAGATCAGTTAAGGAAAACAAAAGATTTTATACACCTTGATTTATTCTTTCTTGATGCTCTTCCTTTCTTTACATAGATCTGTATTTCTGGCCTATGTAATTCTGATTTTCCCTGGTGAACATCTTTTGTCATTTACTTGAGGGCAGTTCTGCTGGCAACGAATTTACTCCTTTTTTATTTTTTGAAGAAAGTCTCTATGTCTCCTTTACTTTTGAAGGATAATTTACTCAATAGAATTCTAAGTTAGTGTTTTGTTTGTTTGTTTCGTTGTTGTTTTTGTTTTTTTGTTTCCTTTTCCTTTCAACTCTAAACATTTCACTCCATCCTCTTTGGATGGCACAGTGTAAATTATAGATCTAATTTTATCTTTTACCAAATGACTATCCAGTTTTCCCAGAAGCATTTATTAAAACGTTTATTTTTGCCGCAGAAATTTGAATTAACACCATCATCATATACTTAATTTCCAAAGGCATTTGCATCTATTTTGAGGCTATACATTCTATTCTGCTGTTCTTTATGTTTATCGATGTACCAGTAAAATACTGACTTAATTATAGAAGCTTTAGAATATGTTTTAATGTCTGATAGGGTTTGTCCCCTTCTGTAGTTTTTCTTTTTCAGTATTTTGCTGCCTATGTTTTTCTATTTGTTTTTTCGTATGAATTTTAGTATCAAGTTGTTTAAAACCATAAAACACTTGTGATATTTTATTGACGTTGTTTTTAATATACAAATTAACATAGGGAGAACTGATATATATATTTTATATATCTAAATATATATAAATATATTTATAGAATATATTTATAGAATATATAAATATAAAAAATATATATACAATATATTTTTATATATGTTTAAAATATATATATATATATATATTTTTTTTTTTTTTGAGACAGAGTCTCACTCTGTCGCCCATGCTGGAGTGCAGTGGCGTGATCTCGGCTCACTGCAAGCTCCGCCTCCAGATTCATGTCATTCTTCTGCCTCAGCCTCCCCAGTAGCTGGGACTACAGGCACCCGCCACCATGTCCGGCTAACTTTTTGTATTTTTAGTAGAGACGGGGTTTCACAGTGTCAGCCAGGATGGTTTCAATCTCCTGACCTCATGATCTGCCCACCTTGGCCTCCCAAAGTGTTGGGATTACAGGCATGAGCCACCGTGCCTGGCCAGAGAACTGATATATATTTTCCTCCATTCAAAAAAGAGGTTTTTCCATTTATTCATGTAATTTTCAATTCTTGAGAATATTTTTGTACATTTCTTATTAAGTTTATTTCTATTACTTCATTTTTGTTGTTATTGTAAATGGGATTTCCTTCTAACTTTACATTATGTAGCTTGTCATTTTTTGTGTATATGAATGCTATTAATTTAAATATGTTAATTTGATATCCTGTTTTCTTGTTGAATTTTATTGGTTTAGTTTCATCAAGGATTATCTCACGTTTTTCATATATAATCTACAAAGAGAGATCCTTTTACTACTTTGTTATCAAAAGTTATGCTTTTCATTTTTTTCTCTCTTATAACTGCAAAGCAAAATATTTTGTTCAGAAAATAGCACATATATTTGTCTTCTTCCTGATTTTTGCAGGTATACTGCACAGTAAGTAAGATACTTACATTAATATTAAGGAACTATTGTATTTAAAAATGTTCCTAATATTAAGGAACTATTGTATTTAAAAAGGTTCCTTAACTTCCATTTTTCTCTAATATTGCTATCAAGATGGCAGAAGGGTTTTACATTATTTGTGGAGATAGCTTTATAAAATTTTACCTTAGATCTACATTCACATAATACTGATGGATTTTCTAATTTCAAATCACTTTGTATTATTGGAATAAGTTATAGTTGGTTTAGGTATACTATTTTCTTTTTTTAAATTTTTTATTATTATACTTTAAGTTCTAGGGTACATATGCACAATGTGCAGGTTTGCTACATATGTATACATGTGCCATGTTGGTGTGCTGCATCCATTAACTCGTCTTAATGTGGAGTTCAATTATGTCTGCTAACATTTTACTTAGTATTTTTACATCAATATTTATAGATGATATTAGCTTGAAGTTTTTTATTTATTTTTATTCATTTTTTTTTTTATCTTTTAAATTCAAGGGTACGTGTGCAGGTTTGTTAACAAAGGTAAACTTGTGTCGTGGGGTTTGTTCGTTGTACAGATTATTTCATCAGCCAGGTATTCAACTTAGTACCTATTGGTTATTTTTTCTAATTCTCTCCCACCTCCCACCCTCCACCCTCTGATAGGCTTCAATGTGTGTTATTCCCTTCTGTGTGTTAATGCATTCTCATCATTCAGCTGCCATTTACGTGGTGAGAACATGCAGCATTTGGTCTTTCTGTTCCTGTGTTAGTTTGCCAAGGATAATGGCCTCCAGCTTCATCTATGTTCCTGCAAAGCACATGATCTCATTCTTTGTAATAGCTGCATAGTCTTCCATGGTATATATGTACCACATTTTCTTTATACTTCTGTGTCAATGTCATACTTGTTTCATAAAACAATTAGAAAGTATTGCTTTATTTTTGATACTCTGGAACAATTTTGAGAGTATTGGAACAACCAATTTGAAAAATTACTAGAATCCACTGTAAAAATAATCAGAGTTGGTCCTTTTGTGTGTTTATGTAGTAGTAACATAACAAATTTCTTTACTTATTCTATAAAATCTGTCTATGCATTCTTTTTTTAAGTGATCCCAGTATGACCTAGGAATTATTCATTTTGTCTAAATTTTAAAGTTTGTTTTTATAAAGGCCTAAAAAGTTGTCCTTCATATTTAATAATTTCCTTTCTATTTCAACCTATAGCTCCCTGTTGTCATTTCTTTTCTGTATTGGGGTTTTTCTTTCTTTTGATGAGATTAGTTTATTATTTTTAATAAACAGAAATTTGATTTATTAATTAGGTCTACAGCTTTCATATTCTATTTTATTTATTTCTTCATATGTCCTTCTATATCGTTTCTTTGATTTACTGTGTTCCTCTCTATTTTTATTTTGAACCATGTATTTATTTTATTCTTTTATTTCTACAGATAAAGGGTTTATTAAGATGAATTTTTCTTAGATAGCTGTTTAACTACATCTCAAATTCTTAAATGTAGTGTTCCCACTATGGCTATTTTCCAGGAATTCTGTAATTTATACCTGCGTTTTTCGTTTTACCCAATAGTTGTTTAATGGAAGACATTTAAATTTAAATGAAAAAGGACCCTTAAAAAATACTTTCTAATTTTACTGCATTGCTATCTGAGTGTGTTTTTCATAGTATTTCTACTTTGTAGAACTTAGTGATTTTTTTGCAACTTAATATGTGTTCAGTTTTTGTGATTATTCCATCATGTTTGAGAATAAGATGTATCCTTCATTATTAGAGTTTGAAAGCTTTATGTATCTATTGGATCTACCTCATTATGTTGTTTAGTACTTACATCTATTCATTTGTCTGTCTTACACTGACAGTGGGGCAGTAAAGTCTCATTATTCTTCTCTTTCTAGGTATGTTTCCTTTTATCTCCTGTAATTATCCTTCATAAAGATGGATGCACTTTTATTTTCTGCATATATATTTATGAATATGTTTTATGAATTTTGGCTTTTGGCATTAAATAGTAAACTTTTTGATCACATTTTGTACTTTTTGGTTTGAATTCTACTTTTCTGATATTAGGACACTACCACTGCTCTTTTATTGTTTCTGTCTGTCCATCATTTCTTTTTTTTAGCCTTTCTGAGTCATTATTTTTATGAGTATGTAATGTACTGCATATGGTTGGGTCGTACTTCATTAGTCAAGTTGAAAGATTGACCTTTAAATGGATGAAGTCGATCCTATTTACATTTATGGGTGCAACTGAAATGTTTACTCTGAACTCTGTTAAATTTTTAAGTGTATCTGTTATGTGATAATTAGCTCTATTCCCTTCTTTAATGTATTTTTTCTTTTTAATTTATGGAAAAAACGGTATTTAGGAAGGTTTTTGTTTTTATAGTAATTTCCTTTGTACTTTACCTTCTTTAAAAATCTTATTCTTCTGTCATCTTATACAATATTTACTAACAGTTTTGTCAGTTTTATGGTATCCTTTAATGTTATCTAATCAATAAATTTATTCTACGTTTTCTCCCTTCTCCTCCTAACATCTAGTTGCATTATTTCTAATTTGTGCAACATATGACATCTGTGTATTAGTCTTTTACTGTCATCTCCACCCCATCATTCCTTTTGCTGAAGTTTTTCTAATGATAGCTTAGTCGAATTAGCTTATGCTCACAAAACATTGTTTCTGGGTGTGTTCGTGAGAGTATTTGTTGAAGACATTAGCATTTGAATCAGTAGACTGAATATAGAAGATCCACCTTCACCAATGTGGGCAGGCATCATCCAATTTTTGTGGGTCCAAACTACAAGAAGGCAGAGGAAGGGTGAATTCTCTTTCTACCTTCTTGAGCTAGGACATCAGTTTCACCTGCCCTCAGCCATTGAAGCTCCTAGTCTAGTTCTCAGGCTTTTGGACACAGACTGAATTATACCACCAGCTTTCCCAGTTCTCCAACTTGCAGATGGCATACCATGGGAATTTTCAGTTTCCATAATCACGTAAGTCAATTCCCATATTAAATCTTCATATATATATATATGTGCTATTGGTTCTGTTTCTCTGTAGAATCCTGGCTAATACAATTATTGTAGCTCAAAAGCAGCCATAGACACCCATAAATTAGTATTCATGACTGTGTTCCAACAAAACTTTATTTTCATAAGCAGATCAGATTACTGCTCTACTAGGCACCTCAAGGAGAGTTCATGGATGCAGAGTTCGCTAAACTCCTGTATGCCCGAAACTGATTTCTATAACCTTAACACTTGAAAGACAAGTTGCAGTTTGTAATTCATACTGTATTACATAGCTAAAAGTAGTTTGTAATTCATACTATATTACATAGCTAGATGTAGTTTGTAATTCATACTATATTTGAGTTTTTTGAAAATGCTACTCCATAAAATGTTCATACCAGGCTAATTATTTTGTCCTTGCAATTATTTGATTATGTCTCTTTGTGGCCATAAGACATTTTTTTTCTTCATCTTTTAAGTGTAATAGTTTTACTGTAATTGGCCTTGAAGTAATTATCCCAGGTGTCTCATAGATCCTTTAAATGCATACATTCAGGTTTTCTTTTATTTCTAGAAATATTTCTAAGATTATAGTTTGGGATACGTTATATTCCATTTTTTAAATCTTCTTAAGGAATACTGATTATATAATTTTTTTTCTTATTTTCTACTATTTCTTTCAAAAGCATTTCACTTATTTTTCTTTTTGAAAAAGAAAATTGTTATCTCTTGCTATCCTGCCTTTCTCCAATCCTCTTCACTACATTTTCACTTAAAATTTTTCATTCAAGCAGTTTGCAATCTATTTTTGTTTCTGAGATAATTTTGCCTTTTTTTTTGCATTTTTTTCTGACATAATTAACTCCATTTTTATTTCTTCCTCTTTTATCTACCTCTTTCTATAGTTCTAAATACTCTGATCCAAGGTTTTTTCCTATCCCCAAATGTTTGTTTGAGTATATGTTTGACTAGTTTTCAGGTGTTGTCTTATATTTTGAGAACTGATTTATGGTCTTTTGAGAGAATGATGGTGGGATTTCATCAGTTGATATATGTTGAATTTTCTTTCCTGATCTTTTGGTAATAACTGTACAGATTTATTTTCTGTCCATTTTAGAGGTGTTAAGATGGTTTACAAGATTCTTGCCCAGTGACAACCTTATCTATACTGAAGTCTAGATTCTTTTGGACTTTTTTCTCTTTCTTTTTGTCGTTTTTGGTGGTGGTGGTCAGAGGGGTTGGGAGACAAGCAGGTAGGTCATTTCTTTGTCTGCAGCTCTCTGAGGTTGAATTTTTTTTGGTTTGTTTAAAATACAACAATTCAGATGTTGGTCAATTCATTTTTCTGCCCCATACTTTCTTATTTAATTTTTTTCTACAGAGATAATAACTACATTGATGAATGTGTTCACATCAATATTTTCATGTGATTTATAATTTTCACATAAATAAGGATTCACCAAAGAATGACATTTTCTTGCACATTAATGAAAATATTTTTATGCATTACGTATTCAGCAACATGTTTCACTCAATCAGCATTATGCTTTTGTGATTTACCCATTTTGACACAAACATTTATTTAATAAATTTCATTTAATAAAATTGTACACTTTAAAATGTATTTATGTATTTTACTTTTTGTGAACATTATTTCTGATTTTTAGAAATTATATTAGTCTTTTAGAACATCTTTCTAATTTGTTTCTGAATATGTATTAGAGATTCTCTAGAATGGAAAGATAGACACGAAATAACAAAATAAATAAATATATATATAGGTATATATATTATATGTATTCCACATAAGTACACTAGAATATATATCTGCAGAAATATATGTATCTGTTTATATATATATGGGTGTATATACATATATGATGTGTATATATGTGCTTTTCTCTTGGGATATTTTCATTGTATTTTAGAATCAAGGTTAAGCTAGCCCTGTAAAAATAATTAGTAACTGTTCATTCTTCTCTCTTTGCTCTGTAATAGTTTATGAAAGACTCATGTTATCTCTTCTTTACAAATTTGGAAAATAATGATTAGTAAAAGCATTTCGGCTAGAGTTTTTCTTCGTGGGAAGTACTCAATATCGTAAATAGATGATTCTTTGACAGCTGTATCCTACTAGTTTAGAAGTCATACATTAAATTTTATATAGATTAAAATGTGTTCCGCTTTTCACTTTAATTTTATCATTGAACTGTGGATTATTTAGAAGTGCTTTGTTTAATATTTGGCGGTTGAGGATTTTCTAGTTCTTTTAATGCATTTCTAGATCATTTAAATGCAGTTTAATTCTATTGTGGTAAGAGAGCATCCTCTAAATGATTTCAATATCTGATATTTATTGAAGACTGTGTTTATTGCCTAGCATATGATAATTATGGTTAATATTCCATGAATATTTGGAAAAGAATGTGTATTTGGCAGTGGTTGAATGCATTTTTAAATAAATATTACATTTAGTTTGTTCATTGTATTTTACAGATCTTTTATATATTTACTGATTTTTTTGTCTGCATCTTCTATTGGCTAATGAAAGACATAAGTAAAGGCCTCACAATGTAATTATATATGTGTCTATTTTTAAGATCTTGTTATTTTACTTCATCTATTTTGCAAATAAGTCATTAAGCCTCTATTATCATTACAAAAAGTTTGTCATCCCTAGTAATTCATCTTGCTTTAAAGTCTAGAGTGATATTAACACAGTCACATTAGTTTTATTAGGTTAGTGTGTGCATAGTATATCTTCTTCCATCTTTCCTTTTATTTGTAAACTTTCTGTGTTCCTATAAAATGTGTATCTCTAGTAAGATGCACATAGTTTTTTTGTAGTAATATGGTAATAGTTTTTCCTTGTAGTATTTAATCCTTTTACATGTGATGTTATTACCTACCTATTTTGTTTTATCACACCATGCTAATCATTATATTTCTATTTGATCTAGCTGTTTACTGTTCTGCTATTTTTGTTGCCTGCATTTACATACATATTTCTGTTTACTTATTAGTCATATACTTCCCTTGCAATATTCTTTAATGGCTACTCTCAAATATTTCAGCAAGGATATTTGACTTATTACAGTATAATTTGAAATATTATTTGTAAACTTCTCTAATAATATTAGAACCTTAGAGTTTTTCCTCTAATTTTTTGGTTAATCCAATAAGTTTAATCATTAAATCAACAGGCAACCTGGGGCATAGACATTCCCTTTGGATTGGAGATCCACAACTTGCATGAGGACGATTTTACCTTGAGTCTTCATAAAGCTATTCTGTCAAAATCCTGCAGAGCTTTTGTGGATCTACATGAAAGCACTAGTGATATGGTTTGGCTGTGTCCCCAAGCAAATATCGTCTTGAATTATAGTTCCCATAATTCCCAAGTGTCATGGGAGGGACCAATGGGAGGTAATTGAAACATGGGGGTGGTTACCTCCATGCTGTTCTCGTGATAGTGAGTTCTCACGAGATCTAATGGTTTTATAAGAGGCTTTCCCACCTTCTCTCTGCACTTCTCCTCACTGCTTCCTTGTGAAGAATATGTGTTTGCTTCCCCTTCCACCATGATTGTAAGTTTCCTGAGGCCTCCCCAGCCATGCTCAACCGTGAGTCAATTAAACCTCTTTCCTTTATAAATTACCCAGCCTTGGGTATGTCTTTATTAGCAGTGTGAGAATTGACTAATACACCATAGAATGTATCTTCAGAACAGTTTAAAATATGGGTCTCTGAAACTGACATATTACTTAAGTTAACTTAAAGATTATTCTGCACTGGAAGCTGCAAATTTATTACTGAATATGTTTCCCATTCCAAATAAGTATAGTCATGCTTTTAACATATCACATTATAGTTCTTCAGCAAAATCAATGAACAGTATAAAGACAATCTAGTAATAAAGTGCCAATGACAGAGGGGCCAAAAAATGATTACAAACTTCCTTTCTCCAATTACAAAGTTTCATTGGAAAAACTAAAGTCAAAATACTAAATTTCCTTGCATACTAAAGTCCAGTGTAAGTAAAATTTAAAATCACACTAACTCGCCCTTTGAGTATAAAACATCTATAGATCCTTACAATTGATTATCCTTCTCACTCTTAGCAAGAGGGGCTCTTAATTGCTGGATGGAGTTGAAGTTTCTTCAGAAGCTACAGCCTGGGCTACCTTTCATGGGAATGGACGAGATTCCTTGCTGTCTTGAGGAGGAGAATTAGTTCAATTCCAAACTTCTGATGTGCTTCACTTTTGCAGAATCCAACACATTTATAGAACATACAAGATTATCACAGCGTTGAAATCACTACCACCAAATTTAGGAAACAATTAACATATGTCCCCTAAAGCAATTAACCCCAACAAAGTGATATTCCCAGAAACCAATGCTTAACATTGCCAAGGTGATAGCACTAACTCAGTGGTGTCTAATGAAGGAGTTTGACTTGAGTTTCAGCTTCAATTGATATCCAGAGTCTACTCATTGAGATATTAAATTCAATCAGGAGAAACATAACAAGTGGTTTATTTACCCAACATACAGGGAAAATCAACATATACATCTTGTCTTTGGTAACTGAGACATTACTTAATATCTGCAATGTTTAGAAATTTGCATTATTGACATTCCCCGTCATCAGGTCTTACTTGAGGTATCTTTCTTTCTTACTCATTATATTCAAAACTCTTGCTGACTTGAGGCAGTAGTTGATGCTTCTAAAGCCAGTGTCCCTAAAAGCACATGAGGACCAAAAGCACTCTGTGTGCTCCTTTGCTTACCCCGACTTCCAAATATCCCAGCCTTTGTATTCCTTCTGTATCTTTTTCTGTTGTATTGAGATATGCCTCTAGTAAATTGTTAACCAGTGTCCTTACACTTTAATCTGCCTCTTTAAAAAAAATATTTTTCAAAATAATTTATTTTTAATTAAAAAGGAAGTAAATGTTTATGGTGTACAGTATGATATTTTGAGATGTGCATACATGGCAGAATGGCTAAATAAAGCTAATTAATGCATACATTACCTTATCACTTTTTTGTGTTTTGTGAGAACAGTTTAAATCTATGGTGTTAGCAACTTTCAAGGATACAGTACACTGTTAATTATAATTACCATGTTTTACAATAGATCTCCTGAACTTCATCCTTCTATCTAACTAAAATTGTGTGTCCTTTGACCAACATTTTCCCAATCTCCCAACTCCTGTCCCAGTCCCTGGATCGCCATTCTATTATCTGCTTCTATGAGTTTGATGTTTTTAGACTGCACATATGAGTGGGACTGTGCATCGTTTTTCCTTGTGTCTGGTTTATTTCACTTAGCATAATGTCCTCTGGGTTCATCCATGTTTTCGCAGATGACAGGATTTTCTTCTTTTTTTTAAGGCTGAATAATATTCTATTTTGCCTATACACCATATTTTCTTTATCCTTTCCTCCATTAATGGGCACTTAGGCTGATTCCGTGTCTTGCTTATTCTGAATAACGCTGCAATGAATATAGAAATGCAAATATCAATTTGACATACTGATTTTATTTCTTTCAGACATATGCCAAGAAATGAAATTGCTGGATCATCTGGTACTTCTATTTTTGATTTTTGAGGAATTTCCATAATGTTTTTCATAATGACTATACTAATTTACATTCTCACCAACTGCATGCAAGGCTTTTCTTTCCTCCACATCCTCTCTAACAATTATTTCTTGTCTTTTTGGGATTAGCCATCCTAGTAGTTGTGAGTTGGTATTTCATTATAGTTTTAATTTGTATTTCTCTGCCTTAGTGATGTTGAGCATTGTTTCATATAACTATTGGCCATTTAATCTGCTTAAAGATTTCCTTATGTCTACAATGATGGAATAAGTATGGTTCGCTGATACAAGCTTTTTCTGTTTTTCTCCTTTGCATCTTAGCAAGATGTTTACTTCTTAAGGCATATCTAGATTTTAAATTATGGATTCTCTAAAGGTAAGATATAGGATGTCATTGAGCTCTGAGTCTTCCAAAAACCATACATTGTTCAAACAAGTATCATCCATCTATTCTTTTTAATTGATAAATAAATCCAGTCAGTAGATGGGCCCTGATCAAACCAACATCTCAACCAGCTAGATTTTGCCCTATTATTGTACCCTAGATTCTCTCTTAATATGATTTATATTTGTTATACTCTTTCAGAGTTAAATATCGTAAATTTCTCAAATAGCAGCAGTACTCTCCAAATAGCTATAATACCTTGAAACACACCCAGTAATTCATTATGTATTTTATTCTGATCTTCCTCAACTTTTCAGCTCATGTCTTTTGAAATTTAATTTAAACATATTATGTAGCCATTCTAATAGCATTTATACAGCTCTTATTAGGGACTGTCATAGTCTTTTGAGAGTATCATTCCAGTACAATCTCTATATCCATACCTCTTTCTCCTTCAGATTTTATTGGATACCAAGAACTATTTCTGAACTAATAACCACTCTCCTGAAAATCCATTTAGCACAAACTGGGGTAGATACTGGTTTCCTTTTTATTTCAGACTCTCCAGTCCTTTAAGTTTTTATTCTACCATTTTTATCAGACTATAACCAAAAGAAACCTATGTTTTCCCAATTTAATCAGTCTACCATACTTCATTCTGTTTTCATTCTTCTATTATTCCTGTTCTGATGGCAAACATGTTTTCAAACCCACTCCAGGTTTTCCTTAGTTTTCTGGATAATCTTGATTTCAGGAGACAGGCATTTCATGTGCAAGTCTTGTTAACCTTTTCTTTAACCTTAGGCTTTGTGATCATTGAAGTGTGTTGATCAGTTACGTACTTTTTTCACAATAAGGGGCCTCATTCCTCTAATCCTGACTTCCAGAGTAAAACCTATCCTTCTTTTAAGTTTCATTTTTGAAATGTTCAACATTTTTATAATTAACAAATCTAAAATCAACTTAACGGCTTGTGGTAGAAAGTGACGTTTGAAACTATGGAGAAAATACAAGAATTAGACCCTGAAGACAGTTCAGAAAAAAGTAAAATAGGAAAAGGATTTGGAGCAACTAATACAAAGTGCCTGCTGACAGAATAGTCTGCACTTTGATGAGGTCAGTGTCTTTGCTGAGGGCTATGGTATATTAATTCAGCAAAATAACTATATACTGCAGAGCCTCAACAGGATCAAAATTCCACTTGTCCTACCTTTAGAAAAATATTGTCAAGGCCTAAAGTCCCCTGCCCTGGCCGTGCAATGAGCTTTCGTTTCCCTATATTTTAATGTACTCCCAAGTCCACTTCTTGTCCACATTTCAGAATTTCAGCCTATACACTAGATTTTTGAATTCAAAGTGACAAATATATATTAGCTCTCCTTCATACTGAGTTTTGCAGAAATTGATAAATCACATATATAAATGAATAAAGGGGAGATCAAAATATCACTTTTATTTATAAAATGCAGGTTAAAAGATGTAGTTTATAACTGCGGGAATAAAACTTTTTAATCCTGACTGCCAGAATAAGGTATGTGTCTGCCAGTCACAGGAGGCAGTGGAAAACATAGCCCTCTCTTTCAGGGGCAGTTTCCTTTGATATTCCAGCATGAAGCAGCAGAACTTGCATATAGAACTGTGTTTGTTTGGCCCATTAAGGAAAAAAAAAAAAAAAGAGGTCAGCAAAGAGTTATGCATGTCTGGATTCTAATTTGCCATCCACCATAAGCTTCAGTGACACAAAGGGAAAATTCCAGAAGATCTAAGAATTGAAGTTAAATTCAGCCACACACCTGGTAATGCAGTCGCACTATACAACACAGGTCATAGCACTCTGCCAAGGTCAAAAGCCTGTGATACAGCGGTGCCCCAATGCTTAAAGCCGCATGCCCTGACTGCCAGAATCTTCATCTGCACAAGTTATCTTTCCTTTGCAAAATTGCACTTCCTGCTATCTCCCCATGCAGTAGATCTTGATATTTGAGGAGGATACATAAGATTCCTTTTTCCTACCTCATCCCTTTATGTTCTTAAGAAATTGAAAGATAAAACAAAAGATAAAGGTCGATGGAAAACAGTGTCACTCTTATTGCTGACGAGGATGATTTTGAAGGTTAGGTTGGGGAGCACACCGACAGTTTCCCTGATATTGAAATCCACAATGAGGTCAGCATATCCACCCAAACTGACCCTGATGAACACAGAAGGAAAACCCCTAGCTCCACACTGCTCAAAGGAGTGAGGAACAAATGCTCTTCTGGGCGGCCAGTTTCCAAAGGAATTGGGAGGAACTGAGCTGACCGTGTACCATTTATTCTGCCCACAATTATCAATCAAATTATCCCAGCTTACCTAGAGAAGTTGAATAAAGGGGAAAGGAAGATACAAATTCTTAGAAAAACTTCTCATGAAAGTAGAATCAGATATGCTACATTCACTGACCATGAGTTTATTTTATTTAAAATTTCAAATTTATTAGCATAAATTCTATCATATTATTGTATTATAAAAGTATCCAGAAACAAATACTGTTTATCTAGTGAAATAAAACAATTTTGCTGAGCAAAAAGGCACTAGAGATAGACTCCGTGTACTCAAATTTCTGGCTTATTGTGGGAGCTTGGCCAATGGTGTGACTTTGGGCAACTATAAATTGAGAACAGTGACACTCTCTACTCTGTAAGTTGTTGCAAATTAAATCAGTTAATACATGTGAAATACAAGCTGTTATTATTATCTGTGCCTTATCTCTTAGCATCATTATTTTTGTTGTTTTTATTAAATTTTCCAAAACTTTATTTGATCAGTCTTTTACATAGACCTTTGCTACTTTCATTTATTGTTGTATTCTGCCTATTATTTACTTTTTTAATGTATTTTTTCTGCTTATCTTTCTTACGTTTATGTTGAATTATGATGTCAGTAATTTTCTGTCTTTCAAACATTTTCATTTTAAATAGCTGCATTTAAGGTTATAAATTGCCCTTCAAATTACTATTTGGATTTATTCTTAAGTTTTTAATATATCATAGTTTCATTGCTATTTATTTTTTAGCATCTTAACTTCTACTGTGCTTTTTGACTCCTGGATTTCTTAGAAATACTATCTTTAATTTTGAAATATATGAAATTAGTTTATCTTTTGATTTTTCAGCCTTTTAAACTCATTTCCAGTTTTGCTATTGAGCTCTGGGATGAAGATGCCATTCACATTGTGTTCTGTGTATTGTATTCTGTAGGATCAAATATTAAATTCCAAAAAAAATTATTTTTTTCCATTGTAGGTATTTTTATCTATCAATCTAGTTGCCACAAAATTAGGAAATTTATGAAAAAATCTCTAAACACATAAAATTGTTTATGAGCATATTTCAAAACAGACATTCAATTTAATTCTCTAACATTTGTTTTAAAGTGAAAGCAAAATACAGCATTTGCTATATACAGATAATAGGGCTATTTCAAATTGCTCTTGGTGAATTTCTATTTATTTCTTAAAATGTTATATTAAAGCACTTAATAAAAAATGAGATGTTTAATAAATATTGAGTATAAAGAAATTTGAAAACCAATGAGTGTATGAAAAACTGAAATTATGTTTTGGTTCTTATGAGAAATATATAAACATATAACACAAAAATGGGAAATTTAGAACTTTCACATTTATTATAATAGAAGCCTAAAATCTTTAAAATGTTGTTTTTCCTTTTATAAAATAGGAATAAACTCATTTTCATCAAAGTAGATGCAGGTACATAGATTATAAAATCACTGTTGATGAATACTGCTGAAACATAAATCTCTTGTATAATAATTTTTAAGAATTTATGTTTTTAATTCAAGTTTTTTGATTAAGAGGATATAATACGATTTCACAAAAGCATAGTGGGAAACATATTTCTCCAGAAATCTTTACATCATTTCAAGAGTATTCTTTTCTAAAAGAAATTCCCTCAAGGTTGTATATTCATGAGAATACCTGAGTATGACACAAGTACGTTGTCAAAATATTACACTGAGGGTTAAGTTAGCAGAAAAACAAAATAAAGTATTTTACATATGTAAACTGTGCATAGAAACTCACAGTGCCTTTCAAACTCAATCTGTGAAACCCACTCATGTAGTCTGTCTCTTTTCTTGGTTTTATTTTATTTTTAAAGTGGTACATGAGACCTGGCGGAACATTTCCTTCTGCATACCCAGTTTTCCTGGGAGTCCACTGCATGTGTTGAGTTTTGCAAATGACCCTATTGTTCCCTTTCATCAGTGTCTCAGTTTGACCTTTTTTTTTTTTTTTTTTTTTCTTTGAGACGGAGTCTTGCTCTGTCGCCCAGGCTGGAGTGCAGTGGCACTCAGCCTCCCGAACAGCTGGGACTACAGGTACCTGCCACGACGCCTGGCTAATTTTTTTTGTATTTTTAGTAGAGACGGGGTTTCACTATGTCAGTCAGGATGATCTTGATCTCCTGACCTCATGATCCACAAGCCTCGGCCTCCCAAAGGGCTGAGATTACGGGCATGAGCCACCGCACCGGGTCCAGTTTGACCTTTTTTCAAATCATATTTGCCAATGAAGATTTTCAACTCCATGTAGATCCCTAGTTATTTAATTTGTAATCTGGTTACTTCCTATCTCCTAAAATTCACCTTAAGACTTTTTTAGCCCAATCTCCTTTGATATTATCAAAGTTATAATTTCTGGTTCTTGTCATCTTATATGTTATTTCTAGTGATCTCTTTGTCAAGGGTAAGACATAATTTGTGACCCCATTCAGTATTCTATGACCTACATATAGACCTTCAAAAAGGTCCATCTCTATTATTTATTCTCATAATGCTGTCTTGTACCATTAGTATAGAGGGAAATGAGGGTCTTTCTTATGTGCATGACCCAACATCCATATTGTGTTACCCAAAGGAAAATGGCTAAAGATAGGTCACTCCACAATTTTTTTTAAAGCAGCATTCTCCTGCGGAAAGTAGCAGAAATTCTGGAGATAAAGAATGATTATGAGTACTGATTTTACAATCCTATCATGTCTTTACCTCTACTCACGGTGAAACGTTCAATGCCTCAGAATGCACATTTGTAAAGTGAAGGTAATGCATTCTTCTATTAGAGCAGCACTTATTCAGAAAAGCAATAAGCACTGTGGCTATTCAGACAGGACAGGCTTTAATTTAAGAATCTGTGTACTTACAAAGCTAATAAAATGGCTGGATCCCAGGTGCACTGCTATTTTACAGAGAATCTGAATGTTACTGAGGTCAGGAACTGCACAAAAATGTCACTGATGGTCATAGGTGTCTAAAATACAAAAGAAGCTGATTCTCACAAAAAGCCCTGGTCCATGTATCTTTTCACTCTTAAGAAAGATAATGATGGGTTTTCCTTATCTTCTCAGGTCCATTCATCTGTTAGAGAATATTTGAGTCATTTCCAGCTTTTTGGCAATTAAGAGGCAAGCTGCTATAAATATTCATGTATAGGTTTTCATAAAGATGTAAGTTTTCATTACTTGAGAGTAACTACTCAGAGGTGGGATTGCTGGGTCATTAAGTAAGTGTATATTTAGCTTTATAAGAAGTTACTTTTCAAGTTGTTGTACCATTCTGTATTTCCACTAGCAATGTAGGAGAGCTCCAAGTGCTTCACATCCTTGTCAGTATACTGGTATTGCTAGTATTTTTTTTTTCAATTTATCACCCTAATAAGTGTATAGTGGTATCATTTTTTTCATGATAAACCCCAAATAATTCATAGTATATTATCTCTGCATTTCTAACTTACAATGCTTTAAAAAATGACTTTCTTTTTAAAATATAACTATTTGCTATAGTCCATACATCTAAATATATTATAAAATCAAACTTACTTCTATTTTTGGAACTGAAGGGAGAAGGCAGCTAAGATAAATGTAAATATCAAATGGCATGGAAATGACTTTATCAACTTTTAGGAAATAACCAGAATTTACTCCCACAAGGCTTTCATGAAATTAAGTTTACTTTGAGATTGAATATATATGCACATTTTCCTGTTACAAAGAATAAACTAACAAACACCAAATATCATCCAAGTTTGTAATGACATGTCACCATATATTATTGGTTGAGATACAAAGCAATGAAATTTAAATGTTCAAAATCATATTAGATTTATTTTCCTTTGTGTTTTAATCCAGACATTGAACATTCTATAGAGATAACCTTACAGATGAGTATATAATTTGATACTAGTAAATAGTTTTAAAGTGTATCTTTCTTTGCCTCTGAAAGGGCCATTTAAAAGCAGTAATTCAGGACCAGAAAAACTAAATTGAAATTAGGTGATGGATGCATTCAGGAAACCACAGATCTTAATAACTTTATTATAATACTAAGAGATATTGTGCAAAGGAGATGGATGTATTGGAGCTTCAAATTGGTTGCAAAAAGGTATTGATGCTAAATGCTGGCAAAGGCCTCATCTGGTAAGGCTTCACGTGTGTTAAAACATAAAAATGTGATTTGAAAAGAGATGACATGAAGGGCAATCAATACCTGCTTTTTTGTTCTAGGTCTTGAGAGACATCCAGAAATAACTCAGGATGTGGTGTTAAAATCCCGAATTGTTTTAGGCCACTGAAAAAAATGTCAGATTAATAATTAATTTGATCATAGTTCTAGTCTGTGTACTTTAATATGTTTACTAAATGGAAATTTAAATAAGCTCAAAGACACGTAGACAGTTTCCAAGTGTTAAAAGCTAGCACTAAAATGATTACTACTCTGGGAACTCAGTTCTCTCTTTTGGGTGCCAATCAAAAGAAATTTAGTTAAAAATTAAGGTAATAAGACTTGAGACCTGCATTGGATTCAGATTGTTAAGAAAACCTTTTATGACAGTGCAGCAGAAGTGTGTAGGGGGAGCGATATGAGGATGCTTAAGCACAAAGTCTTAGGGGATAGACACATTGGTCAAAATTCTGGCCATGTAATCTTTCATAACCTGAAGCCTACCATGTGAAATGAAAGTACTTCAATTTATAAGACTAAGATAAGGATCAAAAGAAAGAATTGATATGAACTTCTTAGTTGATGGTAAGTGCTCATGCAATATGAACAGTTTCTATGTTGACATTTATTGTCACAGACATTGGGGATTTGTATGTCACAGAGACAGTAAACAAAGATGGATATTTTCCAGTTGCTGTTATTTCTTTACTGACAGGATTATTGGAGGATTCAAATAAAAATATAAAATATATACCATGCAACCTCATGAGCATATGTTATGCCAGCATGCGTATTCACTGAATACTATCCTGATGCAAATTATAATGCATCACATGATCAAGATAAGTTAACATGAATCAGTAACATCTATCACTTGAATTTCTTGTTCTAGTATGTTTATTTTGTTTTCATTTTGACAGATTAATTACATTAGAAACTAAGACCATTGAAGTTTGAGATTAGGTCTTATCTTCCATATTGTTGACAGTGTTTGAAATTAGTTTCTCTTTATTTTTTTTTCTCATTAAGTGTCTATTTATCAATTTTCAACTCCCTAAGTGTTCTATATCTAGTTTTAGGTACAAGTGATATTTTGTTTATCCATAAAGTTAACAAAATTGTAAAATACATTAAAAAGATTCTTATCGCATACAGAAAATAGGTACTCAACAAGTAGAAAAAAAGTAACATGAAGATATCTTAACAACGATTGCATACCAGGCTTTTTATCAGCTCATATTAAAGATCTTTCTAGACTACATTAATCTATATGCTTATCTTACCAAAAGCAGTGCTCCAAATATATATTTTGCATCACTTTTAATGGCAAAAACTGCAGTTACTGTTGTACCAACCTAATAAAACAAGCATTGTTTAGTAACAGAAAAATATTTCAGTGCTCAAAGATCAAATTTATGTGAATAAATTGTAGATTAGTTGAAAGCTTCAAAGACTCATGATGTTTAAGCTATTTCTGTTTAAAATAAGCTACAATTAATAACCTTAACTTGGTCATTACCACTAAGATTAATCATATTTTAAGGACATTTGACAACATGTTAATGATTTTGCTATTTAACAATATAATTTGTGGCATTATCTTCCAGGAAATTATTGTTTCAAGTTGGCTTAGTCTCCACATTTTTCATAATTCTTTTATATCTCATTTTTCTCCCTCTTCTTCTGAAGTGTCTGAAAACAGACTCAGTTGCTTAACTTGTAATATAGTGCCTCTTTTGCTTACAGGAAGCTTGATTTGCCCTTCAAACTGACGTTCCCTACCACTGGTTGCTATATTTAAGCGATTATAGGTGATTTTTTTAATTGCAAAATATGGCTTTATGACCCCAAACTGATAGGTGCAGGAAGCAGAGATATTCTAGGCAGAAAAGGGTGAGTCTCTGAAAAAACCCCACCCACAAGACTGAAACCGTGGCCCAAAGCAAGAACTTACATCCCTGTTTTTCTGCTCAAATGCTGCCTTTTCTAAAACCACCCGTGGCCTGCCTCGACCTTCATCCTGTGTCAGTAAAACCCCCAGCTCAGCCAGCAGAGAGAGGAGAAGCAGCCTATGTCAGCAACCACAGCTGGACACATGAGAGAAGCAGCTTGACCTCTGAGGGACAGCTTGACAGCAAATCTTTGGAGAAGAATCTGGACATAGACAGCTGAACTTCAGGAGATTACCTTCCCACCCTGTCCCCCTTTCAGCATTCCTTTCCACTGAGAGCCACCCCCGTCAGCAATAAAATCTCCCACATTTACCATCCTTCAATTTGTTCACGCAACTTCATTTCTCCTGGATGCCAGACAAGAGTTTGGGTGCCACAAGTGCAGATGCAAAAGACTGTCACACTGAGCCTTTGCCCTCGCTGGCAGAAGGCAGCTAGCTGCCTCATGTGAAAAGGCAAAGGGGCTACTGAGATGTTAACACTTAAGCCGTCAGCAGACGGTAGAGCTAAAAGAGTACTGTAAGACTTCCTCCAGGGCTTCAGGGGTCACACCCCGCATCTCTACCAGAGGCTGCTGCAATGTTGGTATGGAATTGGCTCTTGCCAGCACCCAAAAAGCACTCGCCCTGTCTCCTGCACCCGGTCTCCTGTGTGCTCCCTCCCACGAGGAGCAGAATGCAGCAGGTCCAAGTGAGTGGAGTTTGCCCCTGCTGGCACTGGAGTGGCCAGCTGACTCTAGTGCTTGTGTACTCCAGTTCCCACCCATGAAAGGGCCAGGTAAATATCCTGCTTCAAAACTAAGTTACACCTGAATCTTAACCTGTCAATTACCTTTAGCCACCAGCCTGCCTTTCTTTCTCCCACCTCTAATGTAAGGATCTAAGGAGGGAATTTACAAAGAAGAGTTGTAGAATAAGAATAAAAGCGTGGTGAAAAGCTATCCAAGTTTTAGAAACTTCAGTGCAAACTTCTACAACAAAATCTTGGCTGGGGAGGGATGGCTCATGGATGAGGGTCAAGTAAAGCTTTCTGTTTACCCCTTTGCTCATTTTAAATTCATTATGTTCGTGCTTACTTGTAGAGAAAAAGAAAAATATAGATGACTTATATGTATAGAAAGTTTTGAAAAGAAACCTCCCCAGATGAGAAATGTAGTAAGAGGAGGGCCTTGATCCATGGTGCTTGCCGAGGGAGCACCTTATTGGGATCGGCTCACTCCATGGAATGCAAAAGAAGCAACAGAGAACAGCACTGGGTACCACTTGCTGAGCACAGTAATCCTACCCACTTACAACCACGCTTCCATCAGTATCTGGAATTCTGAAAAATCAAATGGAGAATATGTCTTTTCTTTAAAGTGATTAAGGAAAGAAATGTGGAAGCTTCCTGGAGGCAAGAGGGAAGAAAGGCTATTTCTTCTTCACTGAACAATATCAGGATTGTTTTATTCTTTCTGAGTTAAGGTTAATTTATTCCTTACCTCTCTATATTTTTTAATTAACTCAAAAGAAACCAGTTATTTTTTTCTCAAAAGAAATTAAGTACTTACATTTTTAAAAAGGCATATATAGTGTATTAGTTCATTTTCACACTGCTAATAAAGACATGACGGAGATTGGGCAATTTACAAAAAAAAGAGGTTTATTGGATTTACAATTCCACGTGGCTGGGGAGGCCTCACAGTCATGGCAGAAGGTGAAAGGCATGTCTCACATGGTGGCAGACAAGAGAAGAGAGCTTGTGCAAGGAAACTCCCCATTTTAAAACCATCAGATCTCGTGAGACTTATTCACTATTATGAGAAGAGCTTGGGAATGACCCACCCCCATAACTCAATCATCTCTCACGGAGTCCTTCCCACAACCCAAGGGAATTATGGTAGCTACAAAATGAGATATGGGTGGAGACGCAGAGCCAAACCATATGGTACTGCAACCCAAACTCTTAATGTGTTTGGTGCTTCTCGAACTGAAAGGATGTAAGCCGGCCTGGACTGGATCAGACAGGTCTGAGACTCCTGAATCATCCTGTAGGATAAAAAAAGACATCAAAATGATACAGGCCTTTGCTGTAACAGAAATTTTGAAGCAGACTTAGGTGTTTCCTATGTATAATAAATCCTACCATAATGGGATAGTAAAATAATGTTGAGATTTATGATACGACCACGTACGGTTCCAATTAATTTAGTCTGAAAGTCCTCAATATAGTCTGTCATTAATGTGTAAATCTTTCCATTGATCTTAGAATCTTAGAATCTTCCTATTTCTTACAGAAGTCTCACACTTGAAAATTTAGTTGTCCCAGATGAGGAAAGGGCTAAGGAGGACTCACAATTGTGGATTCTGCATAGCTATATCGCTAAAATCCCATTCACTCAATGAGTTCTTGCGTATGCCGTTGACACTAAATGTTATTTTGTCATTCTGACTCGTCAGTTTATCATAAGCCAAAACAGTATGTACATAGAGAGGGTGAAGGACTCAGAAGACTGAAGGTAGAGCACTGGAAGACTGAGAAAACAGGGAAAACATTACCTTCTCTTGAACAAATTTTAAAGAAAGAAATAAACAATAAAGTAACTACTAATAAAAGAAATTAGGTTTCTTTAAACTTGGTAATTGGAAAAATATCTAGGAATGTTTAAATAAAGCTTGAGAACCAGCTATACAAATAGTGGCTATTCCATGACATGAAAAATTTAAAAAATTGAAAAGTAAAATATAAGCATTAGTGACACAGGGATGGGGCAGAGACAAGAAGAGACACTGTGTTGGCTGAGATGGAAGTAAAAGAAATTTCTCATCTATCCCCATGAGTCAATGTGTGCTGCACAGCTTGTGTTCTGTATGTGAGAAATGGGAGTGAGCTACTCATGTAGTGCAAAGTAGTCAGGTGGTGTCTTTTAGGGCATAGAAGTCTATGCATGGAGTGAAATTTCAGAAAATTTACAACCGCCTATAGCTTGAACAGAGAAGCAAGAGTACCAGAGTACCTGAATGTAAGAGTAACCAAATGCAAAATCCAGCCTGATTCAAGAGTACCTGAATGCAAAATCCAGCCTGCAACAGTTTGTCAGTGGTTAAGGACAAAATTAGCACATTTTAAAGTTTGAGGTCGTTTAGGAATCCTCAACATCTGTATAGTCAATCCTTATAAGTGTAATGATTGATATAGTGTAGGGTTTTTCTCCCCATTAACATTAAATATACTAAATAAAATTGTAATGTACACAAGTAATCAATCAGTAATAGAGATGTATGCTTAATCTATTACAAAAACATTGATAGTGTAAAAAGCAAGTTTAGTTTCATTAAAAATAGATTTAATAATAAGCACTAATGAAGATAATACATTTTTATTTGATTCCATTTACTCTGACAATTGCTTGAAGTATACCTAAAGACTCTTCATATTTATATATGTATATATGTGTATGTATATAAAAAACAGGTTAATAGTTTTATGGAAAAAGTTATTATAAGTTGTATAGAGATCTTATAATCTTGCAGATTATATTCCTTTAACTAAATAAAATTCTGGATAGTCACTTATATTTACAACTTGAATGCTAAAAAAATGAGATATTGTTAGAGAAGGGCGAATGTTGCCATTAAGAGCAATTACATTACTATATTGCATTTAATATATGACTACAATTCTTTTTTCTCTTTCACTTTTAATGTGCTTTATGAAAAATAAGAAAAATCAAATTCCTTAATAAAGGGAGTAAAGTAATCTCTTTCTCTCAACTCTGCTTTTTTAATTGTTTAGGAAATGACTTGAGTCACTCTGGGTAAATCCTCAATATTAACATTCTTAGGACCTTCTTGACATTTGGATAATAGGTTACAAATTCTTTACAAGAATTAAATATTTATTTAGTAATTCTCTTGCAAGACCATTGCAAGAGTCTAGGTATTCTGTGATAAGTGTGATATGTTGGAAATAATCTATTACTAAGAGTAGTTAAGTTTTTTATTCATGCAAAAATGTTTTTCTACATTAGTGTTAATTCAAAGATATTTCCATATACCATCATTCCAACTTTCCTTCTAATATAATGGAACAATCTCCTGAGGCTAGAAAGCTACAGCTAGATCTTTTAGGGTGTTATTTCAGAATTACAGTGAAAATGACTGCCTCAGAAGTTTACAGTTAAGAAAAAGAAAAGTGATAACTTAATAAATCATATATATCCTTCCACCTACTCCTATACACATTAGTTAAGAATTAGTTGACTTAAATTTCCTCTACTCTGTACTCACCCACTCTGCAGAATACCAGAATCTGAGAATAGTCTCAGATGTTTCCTAATATTTTGGAAGTTTTCTGGTGAGACAGTGTCACAGTGTTCATGAAGCAATATTACATGTTCTTTGAACCAGGACTTTCTGCTAGGCCATGGTGACAACTGGCTCATGTCTAAGTAATTACAGTGGCACTATTAAGCCACAGATCACTTTACCAAATGCCCAGTGCTAGTGATTCTCATGACAAATGTATGCCCTGAGGCTCTTGGTTCAGCCATTGCCTGCACATGCAGGTCCACCTAAGTACTGTATTCTTTTTGGTTTCTTCTCCATTCCAAATCATCTCCTGCTTAGGATGATCTATACTTTTGTTTCTACTTCCAGGATTACACATCAGGATTTCTTTAGGTTTTAAATGTGTTATATAGAAATAACTTATTTCAGTGTTTGTTAAGCCACCAAACTGGCTTAAAAGTTATTAGTGATTTAACATTGAATTTAGAATACATTTTTCGTTTGGTTATCTTTATTATTGATAGCATTACCCCTGACTGCATCTCTAGCTGGATCTCACACTACACTTCTCCCTGGATTAATATGTTTCAGACACACCAGCCATCCCAAGCATCAGTACCTCACTCATTCCTACTCAGAACCTTTGCTCATGTGGTTCTCTTTGCCTATAATACTCTTATCCCTACTCTTCACCTGGCTACTTCCTAGTCATCATTCAAGCTTCAATTTAATGTCACTTCACATCTTTAGAAACCACTAATTTAATCTATTAGTCATGCTATAAATTGTTATGATACCTGTTATTTTACCAAATATATCTTATGCTATTTGCACTTCTCCATTGGTTGTTTCTTAAATCCTGTCTCCTTCACTATATTGGTAATACCATAAAAGTGAAGACTGTGTCCATTTGTGCACCACTAACAACAATGCTGAGCACAAAGCTTGGAAAATACTAGTATGTCTCCAAAGTACTTATTGAAGAAGTGAATGAATTAGACTGAGGTCAATCAAAGCGGCAGAAAGTGTGCTTCGTTTAGCACTGCCCTTATTGTATGAATTTGCAACAGAAACTGACTCTGGATTTCATAATCACAAAAATGTAATTCTTTATAATATAATAGGCAAAGTCATATTAAAGAGAAAGTCTGAGTCTTCTTGGGACTTCTGCTTTGACCCTGGACTTTGCTCTACTCTGCAGTCCCGTGTTTTTTCCTCTTTTTGTCCCTGACCCTCCCTGTAGTCCAGTTTTCCAATGTTTTGGTTCATATATCAGGAAATGTAGTTATTGCCATACATATTACGTTTGACATAACTGGTGACTGCCTCTGATGTCAGAGAGCATTCACAGAAAAGGGAACATGATTTGCACCCAGATACCTTCAGTACACCTGTCCCTTATTAATAATGGGTCAGATTATTGGAAATAATCAATGTGGCTTGCTGTTCTCTATTTAAGAGTGGTTTCTTTCCCAAGAAGTATACCCCATACCTTATGAGAGAGACCAATATGAAAGGTCCAAAGTCCTTTCAGAGCTTTTTTGCTAAGACAGTATTCCTGGTTTAGAACACACATTTCTCTTTTTTTTCTTTTCTTTTCTTTCTTTCTTTCTTTCTTTCTTTCTTTCTTTCTTTCTTTCTTTCTTTCTTTCTTTCTTTCTTTCTTTCTTTCTTTCTTTTTTTCTTTCTTTCTTTTTCTTTCTTTTTTTCTTTCTTTCATTCTTTCTTTTTCTTCTTCTTTCTTTCTTTCTCTCTCTCCTTCCTTCCTTCTTTCCTTCCTTTTTTCCTTCCTTCTTTCTTTCCTTTCCTTTTCTTTTCTTTTCTTTTCTTTTCTTTTCTTTTCTTTTCTTTTCTTTTCTTTTCTTTTCTTTCCTTTTTCCTTTTCTTTTCTTTTCTTTCTTGATGGAGTTTTGCTCTTGTCACCCAGACTGGAGTATAATGGTGTGATCTTGGCTCACTGCAACCTCCGCCTCCCAGATTTGAGTGATTCTCCTGCCTCAGTCTCCTGAGTAGTTGGGACTACAGGTGTGCGCCACTAAGCCCATTGAATTTTGTATTTCTAGTAGAGATAGAGTTTCACCATGTTGGCCAGGCTGGTCTCGAACTTCTGATGTCAGGTGATTCACCTGCCTCGGCCTCCCAAAGTGCTGGGATTACAGGTGTGAGCCACCACACCCAGTCGAACACACATTTCTTGATTCTTTTTTTTTCAGGACCAATACACACTCAAAAATTATGACACAGCATCTCAGCAAGCAAAGTGATTTATGTGCTTTGAAGGTTTGTGCCAAAATAAATTCCTTAAAAATCAACATTTATTTTTATTTGTCTTACTAGAGCTACAACACACAATCTCCTGGACTGCAATATAGCATCCAGCTTATGTCACCATTATCCCTTGTGAAAATGGTGTGCCCTAGACCTCATGTCTTCAGGTCCATAGTGGTGAACAGACTAATCTGAAAAGCTTACCCTGGCTAATGAGGCATGTAATGTGTATTTAATGAAGATAACTAGACATATTAATACTTCTAAATTTCTAAATCTGATTTTCAGTCTGAAGCTTATGAAGGTTAGGGGTCAGATACATGGGCAAAGCTTATCTTCTCAGCACTGCTCAAATGATCCTGCATGGTTTCTACTTGCTATGGTTGTGCATACACAAAACATTGCATGTTCATAGAATTGCAGTTTGAGGATGGCATTTGATTAGAAATGTGTGATTTTTGAACAGAACATTAATTTTTCATTTAAGCTTATATATTTTATCAAATAATTATTTAAAAGCATTTTAAATTTTATTACACTTGGAGGTCACTATTTTCTCAGAGATACATATGTCCAACTTTATAATTAGCTTATGGAAATAATAGAATTGAATACACACAATTATCATGCACTGAATACATTTTTCTTATTGAGCACTAAGTGATTGTGATCTATGGGTGTTCAATTATAAGGTAGATATAAAAAAATAAATACCAGGGAGAAAATGAGTTTATTTTATTTATTTATTTCCTTATTAGAGATGGGGTCTCTCTCTGTTGCCCAGGCCTGTCTCCAACTCTTGGCCTTAAGTGATCCTCCTGCCTCAGCTGAGATTACAGGTGTGAGTCACTGTGCCAGTGGTAAGTTCATTTTAGGAAAGAAAGGGAACTCAATAGCAGAAGTAAATTTTTTTCAACAAAGAGAGTATTATAGGGATTGCAATAACTGTTGTATAAGAACAAAACTTCTGAGTTAGCACACAAAAATCAATAATCCTTATATAAACAAAAAATAATCCGAAAACAATTTAAAAATATAATAACAATAAAAATAGTAACATGCTTAAATTAACTTAAATCCTTTCTAGAAATATTTAAACCTATAAGAATCTCCAAACCACTCTGTAAGACCAAGCTTGAACAATTGTTTGGATTCAAGAATTCCTTGTTCATGGATATGTCTCAATATCCGTACATATGCTGATTCTTTCATCTTTGTTAGTATTACATTTAATTTATATATTTTCTAGAAGAAATAACATGAAATAATATTTAAGTAAACATTTAAAAATAAGTGCAATTAGTTAGGTAGTACTGCCAGATATTAAAATACACACAATTATTTATAATTTTCAGAACATGAAATTAATCAAGATTTACTTTAGTAGGTAAATGGATAAATAAAATAGGTACATCTAGACAATAAAATATTATTTTTTTTTTTTTTGATGAGCTATCAAGCCATGAAAAGACATCGAGGAAATTCAAACGCAAATGACTAAATGAAACAATCCAATTTAAAAAGGCTATATACCATATAATTCTAACTATATGACATTCCAGAAAAGGCAAAACTGTGGCGATAACAAAAAGACCAAGGGTTAGGAGGAGGGAGAGGCAAATAGCTGGAGCACAGATGATTTTTAGAGCAGTGAAACTACTTTGTATGATGTTATAAGAATGGGTATATACAATTATAAACGTTTCTAAACCCATAGAACGCACAAAACCAAGAGTGAACCTCAGTGTAAACTATGGATTCTGAGTAATAACGATTTTTCAGTTTAGGTTCATCAATTATAACAATTGTACCACTCTGATAGGGCATATTGATAATGGAGGAGGCTGTGCATCTGTTGGTGTAGGGAGTATCTGGGAAATCTCTGTAACTTCTGCTGTGAACCTTAAGCTAGCCTAAAATTAAAGTCTATTTTTAAAAAGAATACTATAAAGTCTCTGTAATCAAAACAGCATGATACAGATTCAAGAATATATTAATAGGTTAACAATATTGTATGGAAAGTTCAGAATAGACTCAAGTATAAATGAAGATTTAGTAAATATTATATATGTTATCTTAGGCTACTGGAAAAAATATAGCTTTTTAAAAACATAGTGTTGGGAAAACTGGATAGTATTTTAGAAAAGAAAAATATTGGATCCATTATTGATCTAGTAGAGAGCGTGAAAACACTCTACTTGGGTCAACAGTCTAAACGGGAACATGCTTGGCTTTCTTTATAATGTGTGTGGAGACATTTCTAATTATGATTCACTATCAAGCAGCTACATAAAAATTATAAATGCAACTTCATTAAAAATTTTAAAATTCATGATAAAACTGAGAAAAATTAAGAGACAGGCTGGACAAAAATATTTGCAACTTACATCACAGAAAATAAAATGCTAGTATCTTTCACTTAAAAAGTTATTGAAAATAAAGTGAAAAAAACATAGGAAAATGATTTAAAAAAGAAAGATTTAGAGAAAATATATTAAAATGGTCCTTGAACATATGAAAAGGCACTCTAACTCACTGATAATAATAGGAATGCAAACTAAAACTACACCATTATGCTATTTCTTACCTACCAGATTAGTAGAAAATGAGTGCCTTGAAAACACATCCTTTTGGCTAGGCTTTGGGAAAATAGACACTCATAACTGCTGATGGGATCATATGATGGTAAAACCCTTGTTGAACACAATGTGGCAATATCTAACAAAGCTGCCGGTGCATTTACACTTTGATCCAGAAATCCTCCTTCTAAGACTTTGCTTGTATATACCTTCCTGCAAATAACAAAACAATATATGCAAAAGGTTATTCACTGCAGCATTAACTAAAATAACAAATGTTGGATACAAACAAAATGCCTATCTATAGAAGACAGATTAAATAATTTATAGAACAATGAAAAGATAACTAGCTATTAACTTATATGGAGTATTTCCAAGATACATTGTTCAGTGAAAAAAGGGGCTTAAAAAAGTATACATACTATGGCATGTTTGTGAATGAGCGCAGAAGAAATTTGTGTGTGTGTATGTGTACAAACAAATGTTCTCTATTATATATGTATTTAAAATGTATAATATGTAATACATCACACACACAGAAAAGATACACAGAAAATAATGAAAATGGTTAATTATGTGTGTGAGTATGAAGAAGATGGAGGGATGGAAGTAAACTCGTCTTTATCTTTATATATAAAGGACATCTAACAAATATGGAAAAAATAATTGAATTCTAAAAATGAACTTTATTCAAACGAAAACGAAAATGCACCATCAGAACTTGGTCTGTCCCTTGCCTTCTCTGAGCAAATGTTGTCAACAGATGCTAAAACCATTGTGTGGTGGATTGTTGGAAAACAGGGCTTTCCTACCTATTCAAGATGTCACACAAGTATAATATTAATTATTAATAGAAAACAATTTTTCTTTATGATTTGGAGATTTAGCAGCCAAACTCTGAATCATAAATGGTAGGACAACTTGATATAATGTTCTTAATGTGAAACAACAAGCAACTGTGTACTATTGTGAAACAACACAGCAACTGTGTACTATTCTTGCCAAAATTGTTAAACTGAATTTACATAAGAAAAAACAAGAATGGAACACATTGTAAAAGACCAGAGGCCTAGAATGGTCAACATTTCAATATAATGAGAAAAAAGATAAGGGACAGTTCAACATTAAAAGAAACTAAAGAGACATAACCAAATTCAATTTACAAACCAGAATTGCATCCTGGAGTTTTACAAAAAGATTCTAAAAGATAATTTTAGAACAATTAGTGAATTTTGAAGATGGACAGTATATCAGGTGATATTTTAGAATTAGTGTTAATTTTCTTAGATGCAACATTGGTATAGTAGTTATAGAGAAGAATGTTTTTATTCTTAGGAGAGTCCTGCTAACATATTTGTCAGAGAAGTTATGAAATGCCTGCAAATTATTTTCAAATTGTTCAGCAAAAGAAAAAAAAAGTATGTATTTAGAGAAAGAAAATAATTTTAGGAAAAATTTAATGTCTAAATTTAGCTAGGTACAGGTGGCATTGTACCTATAGTAAAATTTCTCCAACTTTTCTGTAGGTTTGACTTTTTTCCCAAAATAAAAAGTTTATGAAATGAACAAAACTCTTTTTATATTGAAAATACAGCCTGCTTTTTTAAATTAAAAAATAGAGATTAATCATCTGATCAATCTATATTCAAAGGAGATTTTCAGATATAGTTCTTATATGTTTGCATGCCAAACTTCACTGCCAGCCATTTGCTGGAATTCCATGGTTGCAAAAATGAAACTTAAATTGAGAAACATCACAAGAATTCAACCACTTCTGAAATATGTTCTTTATAGGTTTACTGAAATACAGACGTGAAGGGAAAGACTAATTGTAAAATATTCAACTTGAAATGTCTCAACTGCCCCCAGTAGCACCGTATCTTTCAGGGATTGAAATTGCAAGAGAAAGGAAAACAAGGTTAAAAAATCAGATATATCCTGTTTGGAAGGATGTAGGATTATATGGCATCATCAGAACTTGGTCTGTCCCTTGCTTTCTCTGATCTTTGCTTTCCTTTGTGTTAGTGGAGTTCTCAGGCTGGCTTGCCACTTCTGCTGACCAGATGTACACCGGCTGCTCCCATCTTACTGCTATCTTCTACCAACTTTAATAGCTGAAGAAAGTTTCTCTCACTCCTCAGATTCCTATCTGCTCTGAGTATCTTCTCTTGGCTCAGATACCAGTCCTAAAGAAATGCCTGTGGCAAGGGTCATAAGAGACTCTGATTTACTGGGCTCACATTGCCCACATTTAAAAGAGGAATGACATTGTAGCACTAGGGTTACTGAAGTGAAAGAGGAGAGGATGTTTCCCAAAACAGAATTAGAATTCTCTTAACATTAAGAAGTGGGAGAGTGCTGGGCAGGCAAAAACAACAGCTGTCAACTATCAGCACCATGGCCATTTCTGGAGCCCTGAATTACACATTTTATTTTATGGTATTTTTGTCACATTTTGTGACTTCAAATAAGCTACATGAAAATTTCTGGATATTTTAATTTTCTTTTCTCATCAGTATTCTCCTGTATACTTTTATTTTTATAGGATGAACCACCTTTGATTACAAATTTCTTGATCTCACACTTACCTTTACTGAGGTTAAAATATTTGCTACTTGGCACAACTCATTATAAATTATAAATCTTTTCTGTATAAATTTGTTTCTCAGTTTTTATGCCATTTAATTTCTAGTCGTAATTCTACAAAGTTAAATTGTTGTAAGAGTGAAATACTAACTTCCAAGGGAAAGAAATTCTGATTCAAGAATGATTCATTTTTAATAGAGAGCAAAGTTATCACAGTAATACATTAATTTTCTTGAGTGTAAGGTGCCTTTTTATTCTAGTAACAACATATATCCATCACTTTTGCCCTTCATTAGTGAGATAAAATGGTGCTTGATGAGCATGAAAGGGCACCATATTATAACCATTACGTTTCTACACAGCAGAAAATGAACTAAAAATATGAAATCATCCTGTAAACATGAGTTGTATAAATAGCTACTCTTCCTATTATGTTAAAAAAATCTGTATCTAAGAATTCATTATGATTTGCAATGATATACTAAAACCTAATCCATTAGATCCTTCTGAATCTTTTGTTTTATAGAAGTATGTCAATCAACTTTTCTTTCAGCCAGAGAACCACAAAATCTCAAAGGCTTACACCTTGTAGTTCTCACCCATTATATGAATGCTGAGGGTCAGCTTCAGTTTGGCTGAGCATTTCTGGATTTGGTTGGTTGGTTTTATTGTGCTTGGCCTGTCTCCTTGTGTTTCCTTATTGCAGTATCCAAGTGGAAATATCAGCCACTACTACAACATACTTTTAAAATTGCAGAAGGCAGAAATTAAAGGTGACTGATAGAAACGTAAAATAACTCTCACAGCTTCTGACACAATGTGGCATATGTTATGTCTGATTACATTCTCTTGGCCAAAGCAAGTCACATGTCAAAACCCAACATCACTGGGGTGTGGAATTATATATCTCCCATGAGTGGGCGCCGGGTGTAAGTGAGGGAGTGGTGAACATTTGGATAGACATTTATCTCCCATAAAAGGTATCCAAGAAGCTGACTTGCTTTGCTATGCTGGAGGCAGACAGCCAACTATATATCCACCGATTAGTTCACATAGTCACTGAATGTCCACCGTGGGTCAGGTCCTTATTAGGTGCTCCCTTGTGACATGAATTTAAAACACTAGAAAGAAACAGAAAAACATGAAATTGTTCCTATCAAGGTGCTTCCATTTCTTTGGACCGGGGTTGGCAAAGGTTTTCTGTAAAGTGTCAGATGTTAAATACTTTAGGGTTTATGGGCCACATACAGTACTTATGAAGACTTCTTTCACCTTTCTCCTTCTCCATATCTTCCTCCTGCCCCTCCTACTCATCCTCCTCTTTTTAAAAATTCTTTAAATAGGTAAAAAAGAGTTCTTATCTCTCATATTGGGTAAAATGGGCCACCAGACAGAGTTGGGGCACAGGCTGCTAGTTCCCGCTGTAAGAGAATAAAATGGACAAACACGACTTCTATGACTTACACTAAACACAGCTATATCATTCCAAATACAAGTGTGTACTCTAATTTAATTAACTTGTAAATTTATTAGTAAATCCTCTTTTAATGTGCAATGTCCCAAAAACTGAGAGAAAAATATAAAATCACTATATCAAAAAGTACTTATGACAGGACCTGCATGGCTATAACAAATGCATTTCCCTTAGTTGCTCAGCCTTATTCTCAATAATACAGTTTATGCATTAGCTTCATGCTTAATTTTTCACACTGAGGCTGTACTTCTGAGACAGTTTATCTTGAATTGGGAATGAAGAAGATAACGAACATAATGTATAGGGCATGAGCTGAGTTCAGGTCTTGGTTTTGTCATTTGTTAGTTGGGTGGGGCATGTTTATAACAGCTAATTTATGGACTTTGTCTGATAATCCCAACATCTGTGTCATTTTGTGATTATATTTTCCCCTGTGATTTTCCTTGTTCTGTATAGGCAAGGTAATTTGAAATCAAATTATAGATATTTTTAATATTATGTTATCAGACTTTCAGCCTCATTTAAATTCTGAAGAGGATATTGATTTTTTGCTTTTTATCACGCAATCTGATTAGGTAGAGGTTTAGGCCACAACTTGCTTTCTGTGGGTTCTTATTCCCTCAGTTTAGTCTTCAGAGCATTTACTGTACTATTTAGATCACCCCACATTTGTGTCCCCCAGTGGCCAAACAGTGAGTGGAAGCCTACCCTGGTCTCAGTTTCCAAAATCTTTGATATGATATTTAGTGTGAGATGCATGAATGTGCAGTTTGGAGGTGAGTTGAGGAGTTCCCACACAGTTTATGGGATTTCTGTTGATCTTTCTTCTTTCTGTGACCTCCACAACACCTTCTACCTTCCTAAGGCCACCCTTTCCTGTCCTCTCTCCAGAAACCTAACTTCTTGCTCTTCCAGACACTTCCAAAAAGCATGTTTGTATTCAGGACCAAATGGTGGGAGGACAGAGGGAGGGGGAAAAATGGAAATTTGCTTCATGCTCTGGGGACCCCAGATTTTCTTGCCAGAGAGCAGAATTTTCCTTTCTTAGAGTTGTGGGAGCCTGCCTGGCAGCCACTGCCATCACTGTGCAGCTGCCACCCCACCATCACAGCTGCCTGGGAGCTAGAACAGGAGAGAAGGAAAAAAAGTTAAACAAAACAGGCCATTTCTTTCATTTTTTCCAAACTTCGGTAGTTTCTTTCTCCTCAGATTGGAGAACATATTTCTCACGGACCTTTTTCTATCTGTGCTTGGCATGCATTTCCAGATTTGGAGCTGTTTTTAGTCCAGGTTGGGTAATACCAGAGGCAGAAAGAAAACACTGTAAACTTACCACCAGTTCCACGGAACTTTGAATTTTGAAATTCTAATGTCCAATACAACTGCTACCATGTGCTTTTTAGGGCCTCGGACTGCTGCTTCACGCATTCTGTCTGGAATTTGGGGTTGTTTCAGTGGGAGAAACTGGGTGAAGTGTACTTACCCACCTTCCCTAGAATCTGAACCCGAAGTTCCTTAATTTTTAAATGGGCAAGGATGAGAGTGAAATGAAAGGTAGTAGAGGTGAGGAAATAAAGGAAAGTATTGCAAACGGCAATATATTAGCAGGCAAGAGGCCACAGGAGGAAAGCACCAGTCCATTAAGGAAAAAAGCACTTGCTGACATACAAAGATGTTTTTTGTGATTGATTTGTCCTAATGAGTTGACTAGAAAAGCAAAGCTTGGAAACCTGAAAGAGTTCATCTCTATAAACATATGTGTGCATGTGTCTTTGTTGTAGAATGATTTATAATCCTTGGGGAATATACCCAGTAATAGGATGGGTGGGTCAAATGGCATTTCTGGTTCTAGATCCTTGAGGAATCGCCACACTGTCTTCCACAGTGGTTGAATTAGTTTACACTCCCACCAGCAGTGTAAGTGTTCCTATTTCTCCACATCCTCTCCAGCATCTGTTGTTTCCTGACTTTTTAATGATTGCCATTCTAACTGGCGTGAAATGGTATCTCGTTGTGGTTTTGATTTGCATTTGTCTAATGACCAGTGATGGCAAGGGGAGGGATAGCATTAGGAGAAACATCTAATGTGGATGATGGGTTGATGGGTGCAGCAAACCACTATGGCAAATATATACCTATGTAACAAACCTGCACGTTCTGCCCATGTATCCCAGAACTTAAGTATAATTAAAAAAAGAAAGAAAGAAAGAAATATCCTATAATCCCAAGTGAAAAAAAAAAGAGTTCCTCTCAAAGAATAAGCTGGACAATGAATCTCACACAATCAACACTTCTTTTAGTGAATATCTTAGAGCTCTTAAGACAGTTGCTGCTGATAAAACTTACAAAGACAAGGATAGTAATAAAGGACATCAGTCATATTCCCTTACTCAGTGTCCCCTATTATAAATAAAATAACAAATATGCTATATGTTACCAGGAGAGAAGAAAAGAAAAAAAAAAGTGGAATCGTACTTTGGAAAGTTCAAGCTAACTAATACTAACAGAATAATTTTTTTTTTTTTTTTGAGACGGAGTCTCCCTCTGTTGCCCAGGCTGGAGTGCAGTGGCTCGATCTCGGCTCACTGCAAGCTCCGCCTCCCGGGTTCACGCTGTTCTGCCTCAGCCTCCCAAGTTAACTGAGACTACAGGCGCCCGCCACCACGCCGGGCTGATTTTTTTTTTTTTTTTTTTTTTTTTTTTTTTTTTTTTTTTTTTGTATTTTTTAGTAGAGACGGGGTTTCACCATGTTAGCCAGAATGGTCTCCATCTCCTGACCTCGTGATCCGCCCGCCTTGGCCTCCCAGAGTGCTGGGATTACAGGCGTGAGCCACTGTGCCCGGCCCAGAATAAATGTTAAAATGATCAACAAGTAAATAACAACAATGATTAAAACAACAAAAAATCTGGAGATTATAAATCTGTCAATATTCTTTCATCAAGCACTGTCCAGTAATATCAAGGCATCTGGTGTGAAAATACTTCCTTTTCTATTTAAAAGTGTCTCAATAAACTGTCACTTTCCTGTTGGAGGAGTAGGATCTCCATTTTGATATGTGCTTGTATTAGAATTTTCCAGGTTCTTCACTTTTTCTTGGTTGCACTATCAGAGTCAGGGACACATTTGCTATCAGTGTTATTTTCAATGTTCCAATATGAAACCCGATATGGGCAATTTTCCCAAGCAAAACAATTTTCTTCTTGCATCCCCATGTAAATACAGCGTGAAATTTAATAAGAGGAGGAGATCTCAAAGGGCGCTATGGAAAGTTAGCAGAGCCTGAATCTTCATAGATTCCTAAATTCGAATTTAAGATGTTTCTATGAAAAATTGCTGGCATTTTAACATATTCAGTGCATATAGAATCAATATAATTTGATAATTATCAAAATTTTTATGGGCCCTTGAGGTTATATGTTTGTTTACTACACCCAGACTTCAAAGATATTGACTTCTTGGAGCCAAATTTGATAGTCACAGTTTCTTTTATTGACACTAACACATTGTACAGTCATTGCAGACTGGTCAAAAACTCACAGGAATAAGTGGCTCCTGAAAAGGGGTTTAAATTGACATAAACTACTAACATTTTGTCTGGATACCTACTAGAATATGAGGCTATTTTTGGAGATATCTTCAAAACAATTTCACTCAGACTTACCTTATTGATTTACCACAGCTATAAGGTGTATACATGTTTTTAGATGTAAGTATTTAACAACTTGTATCTGTGACAGTCTTAAAAAATAACAATAATAGCAGCTCAACACATTTATAGACTATGGAAGTAATAAGAAAATCAATTTATTTAGAAACACTTCACCTTCAAGTTCTTGCTTTTCAACCATGTACACAAGATATGAAGACTTTAAAGATACAGCAATTTAATCACAAATGTCTTTCGCTGGTCAGGAATGATACTTTCTGTTGCCTCTCTTTCTTTTTCTCATCTCAAAGACACATGAAGTATAAGAAAAGCTGCCAGATGTCACAAACTGCAACCCTGATAAACACAGTGCAGTTTGAAAAACAGATGGAAGTGTCTGAGGCTCACCTCATCTAGTAATGCTGTTCTTTCTCTGCTGTGATTCACACAAGGTGATTATTGTGAAGCCCAGATGCTGGCTCTGCAGCTGCCACCTGGTGCGATACCTTCTCTCAGGGTCCTGTACTTTGTGCAATGAGTTTGAAAACGTTTAGGCCCTGCTGAGCATGTGTTTTCTTCTTTGAGGTTTTTTTTAATGATTAGTCAGTAGTGAAATGAAATGGGCTCTCAAGACAGTGAATAAAATATGACAGGGAAGCAAATACTTTTTTTTTTCTGAAGCAATGTTATGTTAGCATTTGTCTTAAGTACAAATAGGAGAGCTCAGGGGCTATTTAGAATGCAGGTTGAAGTTAATTTAAGATATTAAGTAGAAGTTAATTTAAGATATTAAGTAGAATTTAATGATAATGATATTCTAAGGTGTAAATCTCAAAGATGCATCTTCACGAGAGCAGAAATTTTAGATACATCTAGTCCGCTTACACGATCTGTCCCGTGATATGAAGGCTTAAGGTGGATGTTTTCTCGTCAGATGATTTACATGAAAGAGTGAAGGCAAACAATAAAAGTGAATTAAATAATGTTAGACCAGAAGTCCCAACAATTCAACCAGTCTCATAATTGGAGGAATCAAGGAAAGGCCTATTATTAGCCAAGGACCAACCTGGGACAAGACAGCCTATTGAATTTTTAATATTAAACCCTGTTTCAAGCTTAAAATGTAACAAATACTAGGTAGGTAGATCCCCAGGTGAGGTTTGAGGCTGAACACGAGTCACGATTCAGCCACTTAGTAGATCTACTTCGCTGCACTTACTTTCCAAAGCACATGAAATATGACACACATAAGAAGATGAATTGGATTTAAGTCAGTTATCAATTATTTGCTAATTGCATATACTTTTAAAAAGTGGATGACAGAGTGAGGGGATAGGGAAAAGGATAGAAAAACTTAGAGTGTTAAAGTAACTAATATTTTGATTTGGGATCTAAGACATATACAAGAGATCTATAGCATCTCATTGATAGAAAGCAAGACCTTCTGAACAAACAGCAATAGAAGTTTGTAATAAGAATGAGGACCATGCATATGCATATTATGGCTCCAGTGCTTAACCCGTATTAGGTGACTCATTCATTAAATGAGATGGGATACAGAACAAGCTGGATTAGAATAAAATTATTTCTGGCCAGTTCAGGAATTAATGGACGTAATTTGGTAGGAAAGAATAGGAGAGAAATTTATGCAAGAGAAATTGTTAGGAAAATAATAGACAAATTATGCATAGCATTTACATTTGCAGTGTCTAAAATGAATACACTAAATGACTGACTCTAAATTCAGGGCATGGACAATGAGAGGTGCCGTAAATTTATTTCAAAATTAGTAGGGTATAAATGCTCTGTAAGGAAAAGCATTCTTGAAGTCATACGTAGCTTGAGTTGTAACAGTAATTATTGAAATTAGAAAAACTGAAGACACTTGTAGATATTCCAGCATTAGTTAAAGAAGGATTAGCATAGTTTATGGGAAAGAAATACAATGATCAGACACAGTATGTAAAGGACAATTTACGTATGAAAATAGAGAAAAATATAAAAGTAAATGAAAGCATACCAGATGAGAGATCCCAACCTGTCAAACAATATTGTAAGAATAGATATGTTATTGGCTGTGGAGATACCTGGAAAATGCTGAATTTTTAATGTGACTACCTCTTTTAAGCATATAGACTTGACAACTGCTGTAATTTTGCCGTCTTTGTTTTTACAGTTTTCATATAAAGAAATAATACAGATGTCTTTGAACACCCCTATTCCATTCACTCCCACCCCCCATGATTAAAGGCAGACATAAGTCTAAAGTTATTTCATGTTTACAGTCTATGTTTTTATACTTTCATTAAATTTGTGTGATTCCATAAAGTATTGATTATGCATGTTCAAAATGTATTTAAACCTTTCATTATGCATCTTACTTTATTAACTCAGAGTTACTGGTTACCTATGTAAATATTTGTGATACAGGTTTCATTCATTCACTGACTCATTCACTGTGGGTGGGTTTTTACTTTGTTTATAGTGTCTTTGGTCATACAGATGTTTCCAATTTTATTGTCTAATTTATCACTCTGTTCTTGTGGGGTGTGTACTTTGTATATCTTGTCTAAGAGATTCTTCCTTGCCTTGAAGTAATAGAGTTTATTGTTGCTTTTATATCGTTTGGTTGTATTGTTTTAAATTTAATTATGAAATGTGGGAGTTAAGCCAAAATTTCGGTATAACATGTCGCATGAGGTTGAGGTACAATTTTCTGCTTTTTAATATGGACAGCCAATTATCCGTTTATTAGACAGTCAATATTTTCCCGACTCATGTTCAATGCCACCTCTGTATTAAGAAAGATTTTTTTGTCTGTGAGTGACTCCCCTGACCCTGTATTTGTTATCCTTGCATCAACACCATAATATTTAGATTTTTATAACATCATAATAAGTATTTATAATACTATCACTTGTTAAAATCTACTAATACCTTGCCGATATTTTGACTGGATTATGTTAAATGTATAGATTACTTGTGGGAAATGAGATATATTTGTGGTATTGAGGCTTCCCATTCAGGAAAGAATATATCTCACCACTTAAGTCTGACTTCATATTCTTCAAAAACTCTCTATGATATTTCATATAAGATACTGCTATTATATTTAGCTAGATTTAAATATAGATTATAATTTTAATGCTTTTTTGGAGGGTGGGGACACAGTCTCACTGTCACCCAGGCTTGAGTGCAGTGGCACAACCGTGGCTCACCACAACCCCAACCTCCCAGACTCAGGTGATGCTCTCACCTCAGTCTACTGAGTAGCTAGGACTGCAGGTTCCCAACACCATGCCCTGCTAATTTTTGTATTCTTTATAGAGACAGGGTTTTGCCATATTGTCCAGGCTGGTCACGAACTCCTGGGCTCAAGTGTTCTGCCCACCCCAGCCTCCCAAAATGCTAGGATTACAGGCAAGAGTCACTGCGCCCAACCTTGATTTTAATTTTTTTGGTTGCTAAAAACCAGGATTTTCAAAATTTTGATACTATTGAATTTTTACTAGTGAACAGAAACACCATTTTTTTTGCATCTTTGTTTTATATCTGTATAGCAAATTGCAGAACTCCCTGAGTAGTTTCAAAAGTTTGCAACTCGGTTCTTTTTGATCATCTACATAAGCAGTCCTATCAATGTAAAAGTGTATTACTTTCTTTATAAGAATTATGACTTTGCCTTATTTTTAGTTACTCACTGCATTGGCTGGAATTGCACAGTCCTCAATAGTAGCCACTAGTTACATATGATTATTTACATTTAAATTAAGTAGATTTAAATAAAATTAACTACTCAGTTCCTCAGTTACTGGCCACATTTCAAGTGCTCAATAGCCACATGAGTTAAGTGGTTGCAATATTGTACCACACAGAAATAGAACATTTCCATCATCACAGAAAGTTCTACAGTCCCAGAATAAACCTCGGGTATAGAAAAGAATTGAATACATTGGGATCGCCGATATACAGATATGTTTATTATATTCATTTTCATGCTGCTGTGTAATAAATTATTATAAACCTTGTGGCTTGACACAGCACAAATGTATCTCACAGTTTTTGCAGGTCAAACATCTGAGCACAGTGTGGCTGGAGTTTTGTTTAGGTGGAGTTTTGTTTAGGTGGTTTATAATATGGACATTTGCTTTCATTAAGGCTCACTAAAGTTCATCTCTCTAACTTCCTCTTCTGTGACAAGCAGGCGAAAATTCTGCTTTTAAAGGCATTGTCTGGTTAGGTCAGTTCCACTGAAGATAATTTCCCATTTACTAAATAAGTTAACAGAGTCATGGGAGTGATATCTCTTTGTAGTCCTAACTCCCACCCACACTCAAAGCAGAGTGGGCTATAGAATACTGAGGGTCACTAGGAGTCATCTTAGAAGGCTGCCTACCATAGCAACTTTACATGTAATGCATATCTACCATTCTTACAAAGATAATTTTTCCTGTAGACTTGGAGTAGCTGCCATAAGCAGGATAAGAAAATTCCTTTAGAGTTCTAGTTTAATAAGATTTTTCACTATGAACATGTATTGCATTATACTAAATATTATCCCTTCTTCTTTGTAGTTGGTCACACTTATTTTTGTTCATTGATTCTATTAACATGTTAAATTATATCCAAGGGTTTCTAATATAAAACACCTCCTGTATACTTGGGACCAATTCTATACTTGGTTACATAGTTACAACTAATAACAACTGAGCTAGTAAGGACGACAATTCATTTATGGGTACATGGGGGTACATAAGAATCTCCTTAGATTCTATATATATTTATATATATATACTGTATCTGTGTGTGTGTGTGCGTGTGTGTGTATATATATATATACACACACCACATCTGTGTGTGTGTGTGTATATATATGTATATATATGCTATACAGTGTAATCTTCACACTGAGCCTTTAATGGTACTAATTTGAGGAAAGTAAGCCTGAAATTTGCCCTGAGCAAGGACCCCGGGGTAGGCCTAAAGTCATACCAGGCAGTAGTGCTCCTGGGATATCAACAGAAGGAAATATTTTTCTGAGGGAAACTTTCCTTTATATATAGTCACTTGATGTCCCACAGATTAAGGGCAAGCAAAAAGCTAATAAAAAAATAACAGGCACATGATAAGCCAAGCCATTAGATCACAAAAAATGAATAACGAATAACAGAATTAGGTACCCCCAAACTGCAGAACTTTTAGATACAGAATTTAGAACATATATGTAGGAAAAGTATATTTCATAAGCAATAAATAGGCATTTTAAAAAATCCATGAAAACCATAAAGATTGAAATTTTTTGAAAAGTAAAAAGACAGGTTAAACAGGATTAGACATTGCTGAATGAAGAGTAAATGAACTGAAAGATTTATCTGAAGGATAGGAATGCATCACAGGAAGATAAGGAGGTAGTAATAAATAAGGAGATGTATTAAGATACAGGGAAAGCGAGGGGGCGGAGCAAGATGGCCGAATAGGAACAGCTCCAGTCTCCAACTAGCAGCGCGAGCGACACAGAAGACCGGTGATTTCTGCATTTTCAACTGAGGTACTGGGTTCATCTCACTGGGGAGTGCCGGACGATCGGTGCGGGTCAGCTGCTGCAGCCCGACCAGCGAGAGCTGAAGCAGGGCGAGGCATTGCCTCACCTGGGAAGCGCAAGGGGGAAGGGAATCCCTTTTCCTAGCCAGGGGAACTGAGACACACAACACCTGGAAAACCGGGTAACTCCCACCCCAATACTGCGCTTTAAGCAAACAGGCACACCAGGAGATCATATCCCACGCCTGGCCAGGAGGGTCCCACACCCACGGAGCATCCCTCATTGCTAGCACAGCAGTCTGTGATCTACCGGCAAGGCAGCAGCAAGGCTGGGGGAGGGCGTCCGCCATTGCTGAGGCTTAAGTAGGTAAACAAAGCTGCTGGGAAACTCGAACTGGGTGGAGCTCACAGCAGCTCAAGGAAACCTGCCTGTCTCTGTAGACTCCACCTCTGGGGACAGGGCAATAACAAACACAGCCGAAACCTCTGCAGACGCAAACGACTCTGTCTGACAGCTTTGAAGAGAGCAGTGGATCTCCCAACACGGAGGTTGAGATCTGAGAAGGGACAGACTCCCTGCTCAAGTGGGTCCCTGACCCCTGAGTAGCGTAACTGGGAGACATCCCCCAGTAGGGGCAGTCTGACACCCCACACCTCACAGGGTGGAGTACACCCCTGAGAGGAAGCTTCCAAAGCAAGAATCAGACAGGTACACTCGCTGTTCAGAAATATTCTATCTTCTGCAGCCTCTGCTGCTGATACCCAGGCAAACAGGGTCTGGAGTGGACCTCAGGCAATCTCCAACAGACCTACAGCTGAGGGTCCTGACTGTTAGAAGGAAAACTATCAAACAGGAAGGACACCTACACCAAAACCCCATCAGTACATCACCATCATCAAAGACCAGAGGCAGATAAAACCACAAAGATGGGGAAAATGCAGGGCAGAAAAGCTGGAAATTCAAAAAATAAGAGCGCATCTCCCCCGGCAAAGGAGCGCAGCTCATCGCCAGCAATGGATCAAAGCTGGACGGAGAATGACTTTGACGAGATGAGAGAAGAAGGCTTCAGTCCATCAAATTTCTCAGAGCTAAAGGAGGAAGTACGTACCCAGCGCAAAGAAACTAAAAATCTTGAAAAAAAAGTGGAAGAATTGATGGCTAGAGTAATTAATGCAGAGAAGGTCCTAAACGAAATGAAAGAGATGAAAACCATGACACGAGAAATATGTGACAAATGTACAATCTTCAGTAACCGACTCGATCAACTGGAAGAAAGAGTATCTGCGATTGAGGATCAAATGAATGAAATGAAGCGAGAAGAGAAACCAAAAGAACAAAGAAGAAAAAGAAATGAACAAAGCCTGCAAGAAGTATGGGATTATGTAAAAAGACCAAATCTACGTCTGATTGGGGTGCCTGAAAGTGAGGGAAAGTGGGGAAAATGGAACCAAGTTGGAAAACACTCTTCAGGATATCATCCAGGAGAACTTCCCCAACCTAGTAGGGCAGGCCAACATTCAAATCCAGGAAATACAGAGAACGCCACAAAGATACTCCTCGAGAAGAGCAACTCCAAGACACATAATTGCCAGATTCACCAAAGTTGAAATGAAGGAAAAAATCTTAAGGGCAGCCAGAGAGAAAGGTCGGGTTACCCACAAAGGGAAGCCCATCTCTCGGCAGAAACTCTCCAAGCCAGAAGAGAGTGGGGGCCAATATTCAACATTCTTAAAGAAAATAATTTTCAACCCAGAATTTCATATCCAGCCAAACTAAGTTTCATAAGTGAAGGAGAAATAAAATCCTTTACAGATAAGCAAATGCTTAGAGATTTTGTCACCACTAGGCCTGCCTTACAAGAGGCCCTGAAGGAAGCACTAAACATGGAAAGGAACAACCGGTACGAGCCATTGCAAAAACATGCCAAAATGTAAAGACCATCGAGGCTAGGAAGAAACTGCATCAACTAACGAGCAAAATAACCAGTTAATATCATAATGGCAGGATCAAGTTCACACATAACAATCTTAACCTTAAATGTAAATGGGCTAAATGCTCCAATTAAAAGACACAGACTGGCAAACTGGATAAAGAGTCAAGACCCATCAGTCTGCTGTATTCAGGAGACCCATCTCGCATGCAGAGACATACATAGGCTCAAAATAAAGGGATGTAGGAAGATTTACCAAGCAAATGGAGAACAAAAAAAAAACGGGGGTTGCAATACTAGTCTCTGATAAAACAGACTTTAAACCATCAAAGATCAAAAGAGACAAAGAAGGCCATTACATAATGGTAAAGGGATCAATTCAACAGGAAGAGCTAACTATCCTAAATATATATGCACCCAATACAGGAGCACCCAGATTCATCAAGCAAGTCCTTAGAGACTTACAAAGAGACTTAGACTCCCATACAATAATAATGGGAGACTTCAACACTCCACTGTCAACATTAGACAGATCAACGAGACAGAAAGTTAACAAGGATATCCAGGAATTGAACTCATCTCTGCAGCAAGCAGACCTAATAGACATCTATAGAACTCTCCACCCCAAATCAACAGAATATACATTCTTCTCAGCACCACATCGTACTTACTCCAAAATTGACCACGTAATTGGAAGTAAAGCACTCCTCAGCAAATGTACAAGAACAGAAATTATAACAAACTGTCTCTCAGACCACAGTGCAATCAAACTAGAACTCAGGACTAAGAAACTCAATCAAAACCGCTCAACTACATGGAAACTGAACAACCTGCTCCTGAATGACTACTGGGTACATAACGAAATGAAGGCAGAAATAAAGATGTTCTTTGAAACCAATGAGAACAAAGATACAACATACCAGAATCTCTGGGACACATTTAAAGCAGTGTGTAGAGGGAAATTTATAGCACTAAATGCCCACAAGAGAAAGCAGGAAAGATCTAAAATTGACACTCTAACATCACAATTAAAAGAACTAGAGAAGCAAGAGCAAACACATTCGAAAGCTAGCAGAAGGCTAGAAATAACTAAGATCAGAGCAGAACTGAAGGAGATAGAGACACAAAAAACTCTCCAAAAAATCAATGAATCCAGGAGTTGGTTTTTTGAAAAGATCAACAAAATTGACAGACCACTAGCCAGACTAATAAAGAAGAAAAGAGAGAAGAATCAAATAGATGCAATTAAAAATGATAAAGGGGATATCACCACCGACCCCACAGAAATACAAACTACCATCAGAGAATACTATAAACACCTCTATGCAAATAAACTGGAAAATCTAGAAGAAATGGATAATTTCCTGGACACTTACACTCTTCCAAGACTAAACCAGGAAGAAGTTGAATCCCTGAATAGACCAATAGCAGGCTCTGAAATTGAGGCAATAATTAATAGCGTACCAACCAAAAAAAGTCCAGGACCAGATGGATTCACAGCTGAGTTCTATCAGAGGTACAAGGAGGAGTTGGTACCATTCCTTCTGAAACTATTCCAATCAATAGAAAAAGAGGGAATCCTCCCTAACTCATTTTATGAGGCCAACATCATCCTGATACCAAAGCCTGGCAGAGACACAACAAAAAAAGAGAATTTTAGACCAATATCCCTGATGAACATCGATGCAAAAATCCTCAATAAAATACTGGCAAACCGGATTCAGCAACACATCAAAAAGCTTATCCACCATGATCAAGTGGGCTTCATCCCTGGGATGCAAGGCTGGTTCAACATTCGCAAATCAATAAACATAATCCAGCATATAAACAGAACCAAAGACAAGAACCACATGATTATCTCAATAGATGCAGAAAAGGCTTTTGACAAAATTCAACAGCCCTTCATGCTAAAAACGCTCAATAAATTCGGTATTGATGGAACGTACCTCAAAATAATAAGAGCTATTTATGACAAACCCACAGCCAATATCATACTGAATGGGCAAAAACTGGAAAAATTCCCTTTGAAAACTGGCACAAGACAGGGATGCCCTCTCTCACCACTCCTATTCAACATAGTGTTGGAAGTTCTGGCTAGGGCAATTAGGCAAGAGAAAGAAATCAAGGATATTCAGTTAGGAAAAGAAGAAGTCAAACTGTCCCTGTTTGCAGATGACATGATTGTATATTTAGAAAACCCCATTGTCTCAGCCCAAAATCTCCTTAAGCTGATAAGCAACTTCAGCAAAGTCTCAGGATACAAAACTAATGTGCAAAAATCACAAGCATTCTTATACACCAGTAACAGACAAACAGAGAGCCAAATCAGGAATGAACTTCCATTCACAATTGCTTCAAAGAGAATCAAATACCTAGGAATCCAACTTACAAGGGATGTAAAGGACCTCTTCAAGGAGAACTACAAACCACTGCTCAGTGAAATAAAAGAGGACACAAACAAATGGAAGAACATACCATGCTCATGGATAGGAAGAATCAATATCGTGAAAATGGCCATACTGCCCAAGGTAATTTATAGATTCAATGCCATCCCCATCAAGCTACCATTGAGTTTCTTCACAGAATTGGAAAAAACTGCTTTAAAGTTCATATGGAACCAAAAAAGAGCCCGCATGTCCAAGACAATCCTAAGTCAAAAGAACAAAGCTGGAGGCATCACGCTACCTGACATCAAACTATACTACAAGGCTACAGTAACCAAAACAGCAGGTACTGGTACCAAAACAGAGATATAGACCAATGGAACAGATCAGAGTCCTCAGAAATAATACCACACATCTACAGCCATCTGATCTTTGACAAACCTGAGAGAAACAAGAAATGGGAAAGGATTCCCTATTTAATAAATGGTGCTGGGAAAATTGGCTAGCCATAAGTAGAAAGCTGAAACTGGATCCTTTCCTTACTCCTTATACGAAAATTAATTCAAGATGGATTAGAGACTTAAATGTTAGACCTAATACCATAAAAATCCTAGAGGAAAACCTAGGTAGTACCATTCAGGACATAGGCATGGGCAAAGACTTCATGTCTAAAACACCAAAAGCAACGGCAGCAAAAGCCAAAATTGAAAATGGGATCTCATTAAATTAAAGAGCTTCTGCACAGCAAAAGAAACTACCATCAGAGTGAACAGGCAACCTACAGAATGGGAGAAAATTTTTGCAATCTACTCATCTGACAAAGGGCTAATATCCAGAACCTACAAAGAACTCAAACAAATTTACAAGAAAAAAACAAACAACCCCATCAAAAAGTGGGCAAAGGATATGAACAGACATTTCTCAAAAGAAGACATTCATACAGCCAACAGACACATGAAAAAATGCTCATCATCACTGGCCATCAGAGAAATGCAAATCAAAACCCCAATGAGATACCATCTCACACCAGTTAGAATGGCGATCATTAAAAAGTCAGGAAACAACAGGTGCTGGAGAGGATGTGGAGAAATAGGAATGCTTTTACACTGTTGGTGGGATTGTAAACTAGTTCAACCATTATGGAAAACAGTATGGCGATTCCTCAAGGATCTAGAACTAGATGTACCATATGACCCAGCCATCCCATTACTGGGTATATACCCAAAGGATTATAGATTATGCTGCTATAAAGACACATGCACACGTATGTTTATTGCAGCACTATTCACAATAGCAAAGACTTGGAATCAACCCAAATGTCCATCAGTGACAGATTGGATTAAGAAAATGTGGCACATATACACCATGGAATACTATGCAGCCATCAAAAAGGATGAGTTTGCGTCCTTTGTAGGGACATGGATGCAGCTGGAAACCATCATTCTTAGCAAACTATCACAAGAACAGAAAACCAAACACCGCATGTTCTCACTCATAGGTGGGAACTGAACAATAAGATCACTTGGACTCAGGAAGGGGAACATCACACACAGGGGCCTATCATGGGGAGGGGGGCGGGGGGAGGGATTGCATTGGGAGTTATACCTGATGTAAATGATGAGTTGATGGGTGCAGCACACCAACATGGCACAAGTATACATATGTAACAAACCTGCACCTTATGCACATGTACCCTACAACTTAAAGTATAATAATAATAAATAAATTAAAAAATAAAAAAATAAAAAAAAATAAATTCTTTTTATGATTAAAAAAAAAAAGATACAGGGAAAGCAGAATATGCAGGTTTAAAACATGTGTAATTAGAATCCATCACCATAGATTTAACAAGATTTTTTAAATGCTGGTTGGAATATGTACTGATTGCCATGCAATTACAACATAGTTGATGGCTTCAAACAAAAGAAACTTATTCTTTCACATTTCCGGAGGCTACAAGTCTGAAATCAAGGTACCAGAGGGGCCATGCTCCCTCCAAAGCCTCTAGGAGAGAGCCTCTGCCCCTTATAGGTTCCAGTTGGCTACTCCTGGTATTCCTTGGTTTGTGGCAGCAAAACTCCATCTCTGACCCTGTGTTCATATGGCCCTTTTTCTATGTGTCTCACTGTGTTCTCTTCTCTTTATAAAGACACCAGTCATTTAGGGCCCATCCTATATCCAGGATGTTTCATCATGAGTCCTTAACTAATTAACGTCTGCAAAGACGTTATTTTAAATGATTCTCACATTCTTTTTTAAATTAATTTTTATTTCAGTATCTTTTGCAGTACAAGTTTTTTGTTGTTGTTGTTACATGGATGGATTACTTAGTGGTGAATTCTGAGATTTTAGTGCACTTGTCACGCAAGTAGCTTACTTTGTACCTATGTGTAGTTTTTTATTCCTAGCCTCCCTTCCACCCTTCCCCTTATGAATCTCTAAAGTCCATTATATCACTCTGTATGCCTTTGTGTACTCATAGCTTAGCTCCCACTGATAAGTGAGAACATACAGTTTTTGGTTTTTAATTCCTGTGCTACTTCACTTGGAATAATGGTCTCCAGCTTTATCCAAGTGGCTGCAAAATACATTATTTCATTCCTTTTAATGACTTAGTAGTATTCCATGCTGTAAAGAAAGTATACAACATTTTCTTTATCCACTCATTAGTGAATGGCCACTTAAGTTGCTTCCACATATTTGCAATTGTGAGTTGTGGTACTATAAACATATGTGTGCAAGTGTCTTTTTCATATAATGACTTCTTCTCTTTTGGACCCACAGTGGGATTGCTGGATCAAACGGTAGATGTACTGCTGAGCTTCCAAGTAAACATGAATTGGGGGGAGCACTACTTAACTCACTATCAGATGTTTTTCAGTATTCATGAAAATAAAAATCCAACATCTCAGTAAAAGTTCCTAGATATGTGAATTTACATTGGAGTACATGTTTAAAAATAATAAAATTATTAATTTAAATTATATTTAAATTTAAATTAAAAACCTAAAACTCTTTTTAAAATCAAAGTGAAACTACAGAAAACTAAAGACCAAAAGGTGATCTTAAAAACAGCCAAAGAGAAATATTGTATCACTATTAAAGTGACAACTTTTAGAATGGCAATAAATTTATGAATAGTGCTAATAAAATGAGAATACAGTTAAATAAGTATTCTAAATTGTTGAAATAAAAAATTATAAATTATAGGAAAATAATCATACATAGATGTATGTTAACAAAATAGCAATAGTATAAATAAAGAGGTCTTAATAGCTGAAAATCAAGAAGACAATTAACAACGTGATAGATATACCAATGGCAATACAATTTAAAAGACAATAAACATTTCAAGTGATAAATAAAATAACTGTCATGCTGGAATTTTATGCTCAGATAAATTATTAGTAAAATTTTACTCTTGCTCAATTTTACTCTTTACTCAATTTTACTCTTGTGCTGCCTAAATCTGAGGATTCTCAGATAGACAATTCAAAATAATCAGTTCTGTAATGTTCACTGTTAGTGTCTTATCAATTGTGCCATCTGCCATAACATCACTATTACCTCTTCTGGAAGTCTCATTGATATGTATAGAAATTTATTTCTTATTCTACATGTTTTTAAAATTTTTCTTTTGTATTGCCTCTGAGTGATATTTTTTTTCTGATTTATATTCCAATTTACTAACTCATTCTCTGGATGTGTCTAGTCTTCTGTTTAACTAAATTATTCAGTTTTTATCTTATTGATTTAATTTCTTCATTTCTAGGTGTTCTACTTGGGTCTTTTCCAAACTGGTCTGATCCTATTTACTGTGTCTTCTCCATTCTTATGTTTTTAATTCTTTAATTATGACTTCTCTTTGGTGCTGTTTTCTATTGCTCATAGAACCCTGTATCTGCTTTTATTTTACAGTTTTTGATAGTAGGCTCATATTTAGTCGAAATCCTTTGACACCTTAGCTGAAGGTATGTGTTTGCAAAGTCATATTGCATGTGCTTCTACTAATCACCTTGGAGGTATTGCCATCTCAGGGCCGCTCTTCATATTAAGTTATCTGCTTAAATGTTATTAGACTTTATGTATATTAGTATTCCAACACCACTTTAAGGGCAGACCATTGTACTAATTATTAGGGAATTTTTTTATTTTTCCACTGAGAGTGTATCCTAGATGGCAAATAAGAGTTTTCTAGTGTACCCTGTCATGGAAAATGCAGCTTTTCAAAAGTCCTAGCTTTATGCATTGGTTTCATTCTAACTCACAATCTTATGTAAACCCAAAGCAGCCTTTCGCATCTCCACATGAAAACCAAAACAGAGTATCCACACCTCATGACTAAAGCTGTTTCTCAGCTTTCTCTTGATATTTGGCCCATTTTTCTACCATTTTTGCCAGTCAGCTATGCATTTTGAATTATAATTGTTACATTTCATCAATCATCTACCCATACTTTGCAGTAAGACTACTTGGGGATTATCTATTGTGCTGTATTAATAGGAACCAAAGTCTACTTTCAGTTATATAAATGTGAATTATCAGAGCTTGTCCACTCCTCAAAGTAAAATGTACATCCAGGCAACTTGAAATATAAAATACACTGGTAAAAGATTAGAGCTAGAGATAAGAATTATAAATAATGGAGTAAGTCAAGAGATGTAGATGAGGGCCAGGAAGCAAAGTTTTCAGGAATTTAAAAGGGTGTTCACCAAGAAAGTTGGAGGATTCATGAAATGGTCAGAGAAAGATGGTTTTGGTTTACAGTGAGTGAACATAGTAACCCCACCCCCGCCATTATCCACAGGGAATATGTTCCAAGAACCTCAGTAAATGCCTGAAACCACGGATGATGCCTGAAACCATGAATGGTACCAAATTCTATATATACTATGTTGTTTTCCTATACATACCTACCAGGGATAAAATATAGTGTATAAATTAGACACAGTAAGAGATTAACAATAATAATAACATAGAATAATTATAACAATATACCAACTTCGCTACTCTTTCACCCTGGGACCATTATTAAGTAAACTAAGGGCTACTTAAACACACTCACTGTGATACCCCGACAGTAGCTCTGATAACCAAGACAGCTACTAAGTGACTAATGGATGGGTAGAGTATACAGCATGGATACTCTGAACAAAGGGATGATTCACATTCAAGGCGAGATGGAGCAGAATGGTCCGTGATTTCACCATGCTATTCAGAACAGTGCACAGTTTAAAAACTAGGCATTGTTTATTTCCAGAATTTTCCACTTAATAATTTTTGGACCACAGTTCATCCCAGAAACTGAAATCTCAGAAAGCAAAACTGTGGGTAAGGGGAGACTATATACTAGGAAAAGGATCTCAGGAATAATGTAACATATTCTAGCCATGTCCCTACAGAAAAATGGGAGAAGACTTGTTATGCTAAACTCTTCTCTAGAAAGCAGTATTAAAAACCCTCTCTTATCCAGCATGTCATTGAGAATAGTATTTTCTTTCCTTATTCATTTCCCCCTGATTATGAAGTTAGAGAAAAAAATGTTTATTAATAAACTCTCTGTACATTTAAGTTTGGATGTAGTTTTTCTTTATTGAGCCAGTTCAAACTAAAATTTTCAATAGTATTAATAACTAACACTAAATAACTTCTGACTGTAAATGATAATTTCACCTATTTCAATGTGTTCAGTGAATAGTATGGTGTTTACCATTATCTACATTATCTTACCCATTTTCATCAAATATTTGCACCTTATTCATTATTGGCTATGCTTTTATTATACCACACTCCCATCCCAGTAAAAGTAAATTTTTAAAAATTAATTTAAAATATAGTTTTCTAAAACTCTTTTAGGTTTGTAAGCTTAAAGAATGTTTGATGGCATCATACATATATTTGTATAATGAATATAGACAGTAATATTTTTGTTTCCCAACATTCAGTAAAATGACTTGCCCATCTATCTTTCTTAATAAATAAATGTAAGATCTTCACAACAAATTTGAGACATCATGGGGAAAATTATTCTGCTTCCCAGTGGTATAACATAGGATATACTATATAATGCTAGTAAATGAATAATTCAAAAGAGAAATTTTAATTATATGAATTTATCTAGCTTTTAAAGGATAATGAATATACCAATTTATCTATTTGACCTTTCTTAAAAAGAGTAATCAACACTATATAGAAAAAGAGTCATGAGTAGTTTGAGACCAGCCTGACCAACAAGGCGAAACCCCATCTCTTCTAAACACACAAAAAATTAGTCAGGCATGGTGGTGCACAAGTGTAATCTCAGCTACTCGGGAGACTGAGGCAGGATAATCCCTTGAACCCAGGAGGCAGAGGCTGTGGTGAGCCGAGTGTGCCACTGCATTCCAGCCTGGGTGAGGGAGTAAGACTCCGTATCAAAACAAAAAGCCCCAGAAAACAAAAACAAAATAGTCATCGCAATAGAATAAAGCATCCCATTTCAAAGTAATTGTACCATTTTACATTTTCATGAGGATTCTATGAACGAAATATTCATTTGTAAATCCTTTAAGGTTGCTCTATTATTCATGTTGCTTCAAGAATAAATTTTGCTGACCAATTTGGGACTGACTTTTATCAAATATATCACATGTATTTTTCCTTTTGTACTTTAACACTTTAATTTTTGTCTCATTTTGACAGATAGTTATCCCTTCTGCAATCAGCAGCTGTTTTTTCTCTACCTAGCAACCTGGAAGGCTGACGTTAGAAACAGTGTTTATCATTATGACTCTGCCCCAGTCATGTGAGAATTGAGATTTCATTGATTTCTTTACCAGCTTCACTCAGATTCTAGTCATGCAGCTGTCTCTGCTTTCTTCCACTGCTTCAGGTAGAAGTTCAAACTACAGACCTAGGCAACAGTTTCAACTCTTTCCAGAATATTTTCCGTGGAGAGTTGGAAGAATGGAAACCCAGTCACCAGCTCTACCTTTAGCTTTTCTCTGATCTCCTGATATGTATGGCCTATTTTGCATTCCTGTTACTCAGAAGGGGAAAAACTATTCCAGACCATCTACCTCTGTGCCCATTTCCAAGAGCCCAGTAAGCATACAGCTTCAGGTGTCAGGCACTGTTCTTTTTATGTTGCATTCCTCATTTTTGGAGATGTATAGCTTGCTTTTATACACAACTATGCCTTTTAAATGCATTTAAACAGATATGTCTATCATTGCTGTTTGTTTGGATTTGCAGGTGGTTGATTACATTTGGATTCTCAGGATCATCTTGACTAGAATGTTTTTGAAGTTTTTAACTTTTATGTTTTATTTTTTAAGACATAGGGTCTTGGTATGTTGCCCAGGCTGGGATGCAGTGACAAAGCATGGGAGCATTGATCTGCTTTTTTTTTAACCTGTTTTGGTTTACCCTTACTTACCCTTGCCTCCAGAAGGTCACCAAATTGATGCCAAACCTAGGACAGACACTTGATTGGCACAGCACACTACAGTCCAGAACTTCTGAGCCCAAGTAATCCTCCTGCTTCAGCTTCCCATGTAGCTGGGGCTACAGGTGCGTGCCACCATAAGTGGCTGAAGTTTTTAACCTTAGCTATTGGAATTAATATAATTAGGATCAGGATTATTGAAAATATGTGTAAGAGGAAATATATAATCAATCAAATAGCTCTTATACAGGAGTACTTATATTTACCTGGAAAATGTATTTCCTCATCTTTGTTCTTACTTAGGAATTTTTGTATCATTTATACAGAATCATAAATGGGTAACATTAATAAGAGTTTGTTTTAATTTGTTTTTATAAAGCAATATAATGGAATGAAGACTCAGGCAGTGTGAAATGTATTTTCAATTATTGTTTTCCTATAATAGTGATGTAATTGCACTGATCCTTTTACATTCAGTTTCCAAAGGCCCCTTATGTTCAATAATAAATGTTTTCACAACAACTAGCTATGCTTATGATATATAGCCTATATAGAGGTCAAACCAATGATTTTGATAAAGCTGCTTTGCATTAATCATTTTGGCACAGATAAATATTAATAAATTACAGTAAATAGTTTAACTTTGTGGTTTCTTAAATGGTACAGTTTTATGAGGTAGCAGCTGAAACAAAAATATGAAAATCCAGAAATTGTGTAGGCTTTTGTTTGCTGTACAAGTATGATTTCAATACTATCTGCTTAACTCTGATTGATTGTTTACAATATTGATATCATAAGGAAGTGTTTTCTAGGTAATATTATCCAACTTAAGGAGGTGAAAGTCAACACAATTTATTTCAATGGACTTAACTTTTAGAGAGAACCAGAATTCATTACTTTCATTCCTATTACTACAGGAGACTTTGTAACATAAAATGTGGTGTAACACTTTTGGAAAAAAAAGTCTGGGTCCAGAAACAAAGATAAAGCAAAAGAAAAAAGACCTTCAAATCCAGCAAAAACTTCAAATCCAGAAAGTCAGGAATATAATTTAACCCTTAAAAAAATCACTTGAATTTTCTTGGAAGGAGTCAAGCACCAAAATCAGAAATGGCTCACTGGGGTCATGGTTCACTTCTACAAAAAGAATATAGTAGAAAATAAGAGGCATAGTTTTCTATTATCGAAGTATAAAGATTATTCAGAAATCTTGTGAACATGTCGCTGAGGTCTTGGTTCTCACTGGATGCATATAAGCATAAGCTTCAGTTATATCAACTGCAGCTTTGCCTCAGGAGTTATGCTGATGGTGATCCCCAATGTGTAAGAACCTACTGGAAGATGCCTTTAGACATAACTGAAACAGAGGCAGAAACAAGAATCAGAGAATTTGGAGAAAGTTAGGCTAAAATCTCCACTGGTTGGTAGTTCTTTCCCATAGGAGAGGGTAGTGTCTGTGTACTTGTGTCCCAGGTTCAACTCAACATTGGCCCATTGGCCTGCATCAGAGACACAGGACTTAAGGCAGAATGGAAATTGCTTTATGAACAAATAAAACATATGAAATTATCTGGAATGGATTAATTTATTTAGACATGGTAGAGAAACTCCACCAATTTCTGTGAATGACAGCCCACGTTTCAATGTTATGTCTGCACTTGTTCTACACAGGATTCCTAACAAATGAGAAGTTAGTTAGAAAACAACTGTGCTCTTACCATCTGTTAGATTTTACTAATGTTAGACTTTAATATCCTAACTGTTGGCAAGAATAAATGCATCATGTTTTGGGATTTTAATTTTTGCCTAGATGTTTGGTCAGGAAGGGGGCATTATGATTTTTAACTTTAGATCATTTTCTAAACCATTATTTTAGGATTAAGGTAATTTGATGTTCTCAAAAGATCTTCACATAAGATGTAGAGAACTGTATGGGACCATATGTCTGAGAATTATTCGAATTGAACATTAGAATAAGAATAAATTTTCAAATTAGGCCGGGCACAGTGGCTCATGCCTGTAATCTCAGCACTCAGCAAGGCAGGCAAATTCCCTGAGTTCAGGAGTTCGAGACCTCCCATCTCTACTAAAATACAAAAAAATTAGCCGGGCATGGTGGCAGGCACCTGTAGTCTCAGCTACTCAGGAGGCTGAGGCACAATAATTGCTTGAACCTGGAGGCAGAGGTTGCAGTGAGCCAAGATTGCGTCACTGCACTCCAGCCCTTGCGCAAAAGAGCGAGACTCTGTCAAAAAAATAAAAAATAAACAAATAAATAAAAATGTTCAAATTGAAGAACCAGTAGAAACTTGTATTTACTTTGAATAACATTTTTTCTATCTAATATATTTTACACTATCAGAGGCTTTGTGTCATAAATCTAAACTGTCCAACAATTGATCCCAGAAAACACCTACTAAAAATCTAATAAAATATCAGTTTTTATATGAGTCATGAGGACTTCTGAAAGTAGAAGCAGGATGTCCAATAAAGAGAGCAAAGAGCTTGGCAGTATTAATGGAAGAAGTTCTTATTCTTCATTTTTCATGTTTCCCTAGGTGAATAAGAATTTTCTCTTTCTTCCCAAAAAAGAAAACACAGAAACAAACAAACAAAAAAACCCTTCTAGCCTTTTTCTTACCTAAATCTATTTCTCAACGAGAGCATAGGTGAGACTGGGAGAAGGAACTGGGTACCTGCTTATATACCTTATATGGAATCTGTTTTGGAAGCAACTTATTCTCAGGAATTATGCTTTCCCTCCTTATGTCTGATGTATTTATTAAAATTGTCTCGTAAGCCTATTATTTTGGCAATTTAAGGATTAAGAAAGCTTAATTTTGGCTTTGATTCAAGCCACATTTTCCAAGTCAGATTTATCAATAATTTATATCTTAATTTAACTATTTTTTTTTTTTTTGCAGTTTTCTCAATTTATCTAGAACTCACTTTGGAAGAGAAGAATGATTATTTGTCACTCCTGAAGCTTAGTGCCAAAAATGTATGTATCAAAAAGTTTTACGGTAAAGATAAATGATTTATAATTACACAAAAAGGCACCAGCCTCATTTGTGCTGAACTCACCTGTATGGCAGTTATTTTTGTAAAACTAAAAATACTTTGTATTTGTGCAGCTTTCCATTTTTTGAAGTTTTTAAATAAATATATTCTTCCCTGATTTTTCTAGACTTTCTAATATAAGTGGATATTTTTGTCTCATTTACACAAAGTAATGGAATTTCAGAGAATCTGAAAGTGACATCACAGGAACTAGGAAATTATTGAGATGGAAATGAAACCCATACTTATGACTTGAGTTCAGTATCTATAAACTCATTCACTAATAAAGGAATTTAATTATCAGTCACTGTGCAAAGCCCCAAAGAAAGACTGGTAAACCAAACAGAATTGGTACCTGCTCTCACGGAGTTATAGTTTAGAGGGCAAGCACACAATAATATGTGTAAAATCAATAAAGCTGAAAATGTGCTATCACAGGAGAAATTCAAGATGTCATGGGATGATGCAGTAGAGAACACCTAAGCCAGCTCATACCATTGACACTTCTGTAAATAATAGTTTTAATGCTGAAAAAGAATTCAAAGGCAGTATATATAAAACATAAAGATCACAATAGGCATGATTATTACCTGACAAAAACTGTTAGAATAACACCCTGATCTCTCTTCATGTTTAATTTATTTGGCAAACTATTAGATACAAAAGATTCAAAGGTGAATATGATATGGTTCCTGTCCTCAAAGAATTCTCAACCATCGAAGAAAGACAGGTAAATATATAGTTGCAACAAAGTATGGCATATGTTATGATAATACTTGGTGATGACTGCTTTGGAAACATAGAGAAGAATATGGAATATTATCTAGGAGTGTCCAGAAAGGTGTCACTAAGAAAGTAAACTTTGAGCCAGCTCTCGAAAGGTATGTAAAAATGGATCAAATAAAGAAGAGGACGAAATAACCAAAAAGCGACAGAATGTGGAAGTTAACGTATTAAAGTAATGATATATCCAGGAGATAGGAAATGTTTAATGTGTTTTTACTGCTAGATGCTTGGAAGGAATATTTTAAGAGGTTTGAGGGGAGTTATTTTGGGGTGAGGCTGCAAAATTCAATATAAATATACACTTAACATGAGGGCAACCGAGGTCTTTTAAAATGGGCTTATGATGGAGATATTTTTAGGATTTTGCTTTGTGCATTGGTTACGGTAGGAAGACTCAAACAAGGAAACCAATTAGGGATCTATGGCAATAGTTCATTCAAGAGATAATTGAGGAATTTTGATTAAATCATTGAGAGTAAATAAAGACCTTATTTAGGAGACATTTCAACATTTCAAGGAGAATTTTTAGTACTTCAGTGTTTAAGATGAAGGAGAGTGTGTAATGATTCATAACCAGTGGTTATGTATATTTTACATAGAATAGATATTCCAGTTGTAGAGTTGTGACTTCTGAACAATATAATTAATTATAACCATTGGGTATCTAGTAATATGAATACAGATTTCTCCAAGAATAAATCATATCAGTTCAAAGCTCATATGATATGTGGCTTGGTCAAATTGAAGTTGAATTTCAAAATTTGAAAAATAGCAAAACAGGTTTAGATAATGAAATTATTTAGTATGTTGGGAGTCTAGATATAGTATAAATATAAGGTTCTGAATAAAACAAGTATCTAAAATATATTATATAAAGTAATATATGAAAAATTTATGAAAAAATTTTAAATGGACAAAATGGAATACCGAAGTTGTATAAATAGTTATTAAATGAAGCCAAAAAATATTGAGACAAGGAATCAAGTATTTAAAGCCACACCATGCTAAAATATAATTTTAAAAATAAAAAGTATATTTTTAGTTGAGTCTCTTTGGAAAATGCAAAAGTATATCCAAACAAACATAGAAAACTTTTCAAGTACATGGTAGTATATTTAAATATATTGTACACTTTTTAAAAAATTAAATTGCTAAAGCAGATGTAAAATTCTAATGGTAAATTTTCTACAGCATGATGCCATTGACAGTCTCCATCTGACTCTACTCCTAAGAGCATAGTTTTGAAAAGCAACTCTTAGCTTAGTAGGAGATATTCATTGAGTCACACTTAAATTATCATAATCAGAAACACCTATCATTTTTAAGTCTCATGTGAAGTTTAAATGGAGTATGTGTGAGAGGGAGCAGGTGAAAATTCACCTCAAGAAAGCAAGTCTTTTAAGAGTGCAACTTCTGGAATCAAACAAACACAGATCCCATACCTGTTCCACCACTTTATAATTACATAGCCCTGAAAATTTAACACCTTGTACCTCAGTTCCTCAGTTGAAGAATGGGTCTGATAATAGTAAATCATAGGGATTTTGTGAAAATTAATGATACAAAAGATGTAAATATTTTATCATAGTACATAGTAAGAGTTCAATAATAGTATTCAGTAACTCATAGTAATTTTAATAGAACAGAGAGTGAAGAAGAGATCAAGGAAGAAATAGTCATGCTAGATCATCCGTAAATGAGTCCATTATATTGACAACAGACTTGTCAAAAGCAATAATGGGTAGCAGAAAATACTAAAATAATATGTTTGAACTGCTGTGAAAAAGCAATGGTCTACCTAAAATGGTGTACTTACTAAAAATATCTTTTAAGGATAAGGGTGAAATAAAAGAGGTTTTACATGAATAAATAGTAAGAGTGCTTACTGCCAAGTAATTTGAATAAAGTAATTTCTAAGGATTGCCACTGAGGAAGAAAGAAAATGATTCCAGAAGGAGGACTGAGATGATTAAACAAATGATGAACAAAAAATATCATTAGTTATATAGGTAAATCTCTACAAAAAGGTCTGTAAAAATAATAATGTATAATTTTCACTGTCAGCATATCAGAAAATATTCTTGACTACAGAAGAATGTAATCCAGGAGTGGCATGATCAGAATAAAATCATTCCAAGGTAAGTACTGTTTAAGAGACAGTTAAGATATTAATATCAGACTTTATGCTAAGTCTACATACTGTATAAAAATTTCCAAAAGTACAAAAGGGACAAAATGGGAGGAACAATGCCCATTTTTTTTCAAATAAATAAAAGATAATTAAAAAGGTAGAGAAAGCAAGACAGATTAAGCAATTTAAAGTAAAATGGAAGAAAAGGTATAAATATATGAATTATCACAATAGATGTAAAAGAACTAACCTTGCTAGTTAGGAGACAGAGATTGTCGTACATGATTTTTTTTATATATGCTTTTTGCAAGACATTCACTTTAAAATAGGGCACAGAAACATCGAAAGTGAAAAGACAGAAAATGGTCTAAGAAATGGTCACCATAAAAATATAAAAATTCTGAAACAGTATTTTCTAATACAATTCACTCAAAATATATAAAGCAATAACTGATAGAGATGCATGAAGGAAATGAAAAATATCACACTATCATGGAAGATTTCAATGTACTTTCTCAATTTGTGGTAGATTGAGCAAACATAAAGTTAAGAGTATACAAAACTTGAAAAGTATATTTAACAAGCTGAAGTATATATAGAATATTTGTAGCAAGTGTTAGTATTTATTCAATATCCCTTTGCCACTTATGAACCCAGTTTACACCAAAGGTATTTTACTGCAAACAATTTTAACATCATGTCTGGGAACTCTCTTTCAACCTAAGTGCTCAGGTTAGGCAGGAAGCACTGAGTAATTCATGCTCAATAATACAAATATTTTTGTCTTCCCTTTCTTTTTCACTTACCTATTTTTCTACTAGTGTTTCTATATTCACTCAAATATTTTTCTCAGAGTCTGCTCTGGGGTGAAAAAAAATGTAAGCACTGGAATTGATTCTAGGAAGCGAACCTTCAGGATGGGCTTCTGGCATTAGATTACTTCTCAGACAGATATTCAAAGGACCACATTGTTGGTAAGTAGCATGGTAATGTCTCCCATATGCCATAGGATAACCTTAACTAAGACTCTCATCTATAGTATACTGAGATGGAATAGAAATGGAGTGGGGGAGAATTCATGCTATGAGGCATATGCTAGTAAGAAGGGGCACTTGGGATTGTTGAATCATTCAGAAGCCCAGCAGTGGCTAAATTCTGTTAGTCAAGATTGATAGTAGAAGATGCTTCCATGGAATTGATATTCCCAGTTTCGATGGAGATGATAGAATTGCAGAACAGCAGAGACTGCACAGAAACACTTGCCCATAAAAGGCAAGTTCAACAGGATACACCTCTCTGTGGATGTGAGCTAGCCTCTGACTTCAACCACTCCAGAGTTTCAACAGTCATGGTGGCAGTGATGGAGGCAGTTAGTAGGCCTTAAAGCATGTAGCAGCAACAGAAAATAATGCTGATATCGTCTCATCCCTTGAGGAAACCAACTAGCTCCTTAGTGGTAATTTAATGACATTATATTTCTTATTTCCTATAAGGTCCAGGATTCTGACCTCACAGGTATTTTGTACAAATTGGGAATATGAGTTAGCCTTCTTTGCCCTCATCGCCTTGCCCAATCCACCATTTTTGGAGTAAGACTCCCTGAATACCTTCATGGAGTCCAACATAGCATCACCTGGGACTTTGATGAAAGAGGTTCAACATGGGTGCATGATTATGGATTCTTCAGGCCTGCAATATACGATATACTTGCTGACTGAATTTCTCAGTAGTCTATTTAAAAATACAGTTAATATGACAACTTGAGAATGACAGCTTGGGGTGCTATTCTTCAAAATCTGATATATAATTGAACCAATGGACATTATATGTCACTGTGTCCCTGGTTAGCCATAAAACATGGAGAACTACAGTTACAGAAGTGGGAAGCTCCTCTCATCCTCACCTCTAGTGATGAACTATCCCTAATACTTTGAAGACAAAAAGATCTAGTTATCTGGGTGGGTAAGGAGTGCGTTAAACCTAAAGCTATAGTTGCTTCCTAGATATTTTGGGGTCCTTGCAATGGCAACCCACTACCAAAGAAAGGAGATGTATATTGGTAAGGGATGTTGACCCACGTTATCACAAGCACAAAATAACTCTGAGTATTTTTCCTGAAAAAATAAATGAATAATAATATTATTTATTTTCATTGAGCAAAATGTACAGAAGAACTAGCCAGGAGAGAATACAAGAATTCTATTAAGATATTCATTTTGAGATTACCATTGTATCCCCAAGAATAGAAGGTCTAATTTTAGCTTACTGCTATTGAATCATTTAAATCAAATATCCAGATGAAACTATTACACATTTACTGAGATTCAACTATCTCAAGACACTCTGTAATCAAAATTTAGTAATTTTATTTTAGTATCCCATTAACTCTGAAATAAATCTATAATTAAAATGTTGTGAATAGACACTATCTTAAACAGGCTGTAAAAGAATGGCATAAACTTAATGTCAGGAACAGATGGACTTGAGTGCTGTGAAGCAGAATGGTTACCTACTTTGGAAAACAGTTTGGAGGTTTCTCACAAAGCTACACATAGAGTGACCTTGTGACCCAGGAATACCACTATTAGAAATGAAAATGTTTGACTACACATAAAGGTTTAAATGAATTAATATAGCAGCATTATAAATATTAACCAAAAAGTGGAAATACCCAAAATAATCATAAACCAATGAGTTGGTAAACAAAATGTGGTATATTCATAAAATGGAATATTATTCAGTAATAAAAATGAGTAATGTGGCCGGTGTGGTGGCTTATGCCTGTAATGCCTGCACTTTAGGAGGCCGAGGTGGGCGGATCACGAGGTTAGGAGATCGAGACCATTCTGGCTAACACGGTGAAACCCCGTCTGTACTAAAAAATACAAAAAATCAGCCGGACGTGGTGGCGGACACCTGTAGTCCCAGCTACTAGGGAGCCTGAGGCAGGAGAATGGCGTGAACCTGAGAGGCGGAGCTTGCAGTGAGCCTAGATGGCGCCGCTGCGCTCCAGCCTGGGTGACAGAGCGAGACTCTCTCTCAATAAATAAATAAATAAATAAATAAATAAATAAATAAAAAGAGTAATGTACTGATACGTGCTAAACATGTATGGTCCTCGAAAACACACGCTAAGTGAAAGACACCAGTCACAAAACACCACATATTTTAGTATTCTATTTATATGAAACATCCATAACAAAAAACTCTATAGAGACAGAATGTATTTTAGTGATTGTTTAGGGATGGGAAAGTGGGAAGAACTGTGGAATTACTGCCAGTGAGCATGTTGTTTCTCTTTGCAGTGGTCAAAATGCTCTACAATTGATTGCAATGACCTGAATATACTAACAGCCATTGAATTGTACACTTGAAATAGATTGTAACAACTCTGAATATACTAATAGCCATTAAATTATACATTTGAAATAGATAGGTTATATGGTATATTAATTGTATCTCATAAAGCTGATACATATTTTAAAACTTAGTCATTTCACAAAAATGAAAAAAAAATGGCTAATGTACTTGTGACATGTTACTCAATCATGTAAAAAAAAAAAAGAAACACAAGGTAACAGTATTTCTGCATTATTTAGCACAAACTAGATTTTAAAAAATTAAAAATTAACATGTGTAGTAGCAAGAAGTATTATTGAAAATGGGGATCAAGTAGAATAATGGTCATCAGGAGCTGACGGGGAGAGGGAATGAATAGTGTTTTATTGAATTTTTAAAACTGTATTGAGATATTATTGATACATTTTAAAAACTGGACATACTTAATGGAGACAATTTAGTGACTTTGGAGATATGCATATATCTGCGATGCCGTCGCCACAATCAAAAGTTCCATATGAAAAATGTGAAAAATCTCTAGAGATGTATGGTGGTGATGGTTGCACAACCATGTGAATGTACTTAATGTCACAGAACTGTACACTTAAAATGGCTAAAAGGGTAAGTTTTACGATATGTGTATTTTACCACAATTAAAAAAAAAGGTAAAGAAGAGGAAGGAGAAGAAGAAGGAGGAAGAGGAGGAGGAGGGGAAGATGGAAGAGGGGAATACAAAGGAGAAGGAGAAAGGAGGAGGGAGAAAGGAGGAGGGAGAAAGGAGGGGGAAAAAAGGAAGACAAATGGAAATTCTTGTCCTCTGGTCACCAAAGCATAAATAAAATAAAATTAAAAAGCTGAGAACCAGACTGAGGAGCTGAAATGTGATGTGGAAACCTTCGTGTCCTTTTCCTGCTTCTCATCTCAGCTCATTTGTGTTTGCCTCGCTGGCTTGTTGAGCATCGAGTGAGTGCTTGTCTGTATTTCCACCAACTCACATATTCTTCCTGGAAGATGAGTAACTTACACAATTCATAAAATTGTGAAAGATTTCTTCTTATTCCATTCAAAGGAGGAATCAGTGAATTGAAACTTGGACACCATAGGTCCATCTCTTTCAGACATTGTTTTGTAGACTGCTGTTCTCAATCGAGCACACTCTGCTTTTTCACTTTCTGTTCTCATATACTAAGAGAATGTTATTGAGGGTCATCTATACTTCCAGTAGTAATGCTAATATCTTTATTCTCAGTCTGCAAGTCTCACTCTTATTGGTCTGAATTCTACAGTAATGTAATTGAATTATACTTTCTTTACTTCCTGAATTTCTGAGTTTTATCCAGGACTAACAGGAGCAATAACAGCTATAATATTGGGTAAATCAAGAGGGTGGCATTGGCCCTTTCCTTTCTACTACAAGGAGACTGACAAAAATTTGCCATAAACTTCTTGCTTGTTCATCAAGAAATACATAAAGCAACAAAGACAACCCTTCACTTTGACTGCTAAGACTGTGGAGGGAATGAGTAATTTGGAAAAAAAAAAAAGTTGTTTTTTTTCTGTGTATTCTTATTATTGCCACATTCTTTATGCTGGAAAAAATAAAAATTTTACTAATTCCTATGTGGTCCATTGTACTCAGAACACTTACGTTTAAAATAAGCAAAATATTTTTTTAAAAACCAGCAATTATCTACTAATACCTGTCAAACGCGTATCTCATTGAAGTCAGAGGCATTTCTTGCAAGACTTTTAGCAAATTTTGCATAGATGTGAGCTGTAGAACAGTAAAACTACACATGAAAATAAGGAGTACATTTTAAATAGCAAAGTAAATTAGTTAAAATGTAAAAACAGTAAACAGCAAGTCAGTAGGTTCTACTTCAGATTTTATCACCGTCTAACAGTGAGATTTTGGATAATTTGTTTAAGCTATTCAGGTTGTAAACTCATCCATTAGACTTAAAGATATTTAAGGTTGTTTCTAGCTTAAAATTTTAGAATCCTTAAAATTGTCAGTTATCCAAATTACTGCTTTCCACAACCTTAAAATCTACACTTTAAGAAATAACTGCATGACTGCCTTATGTTTTTAAACCAATATTTGGAACTCTGTAGACAAATCTTCAGTCATCAAGCAGAATAGATTATGTGTACTTTGCAATAAAAGTTACTGTTCTATAAAAATCCATTTTTCTATTCCTCCAAATCATGTTTATGGTTGACTGCCCACTAAGAGAACAATTTCCCTACCAATAATCTAGATTTTTATTTCCTTTGTTCTCCGTTTTCCTATTCTAATCCTTTACTATATTAATTAACAATAAAGGACAAATAAATAAACCAATATTAAGATTACCTTGTGACTCATACCTAAAAGGAATAAAAATGGGAGAAAAATATCATTTAATTTTTTTTCTATATTTATCTCTTGCTAGAAACTGGGAACAGAATTCAGTGAACTTAGTATTATCTTAATAAGATTATAGCCCATAGTTACATTACGTCCTATAAACACAAGCATCCCTAAGGACTGGGATGAGGTCTCTTGATTTTTGGTTTTCAGCGTCTAGCACCAGGCTAAAAAAATGAAAGGTTCTCTATAAATGTGTGTTGAACTGCATTTAGCTGAAGGAGACAAGGAAAGCAAAAGGAAATTTGAATTGACTGGGCTGGGACATTTTTGAGTACTTTACAAAGTTTTCACAAAAGGTTATTGACTTGTACTGATAGTTTTAATAAACATGCTGAGGCTCCAAGGCAAAAAGAACCACCATTTCATGGACTTCCTTAATGGGCTACAGCCAAATTGCATAACTCTGGCTTGATAAGCTGGTTTCCTACCAAGTTCAGGTTTTTGCACCATGTCCACTCTACCTCATAATTCGCCAGTACTCCTATGTGCCTTGATTTCACTGTAAGGTAGAAAAAGAAGATTTTTGCCTTGATTTCATTATAAGGTAGAAAAACAAGATTTTTGAAATTAATAGAAGTGAAAATAATCTACGTATTTTGTGAAGATTTATCTGTAAACTTATAGAATCTCAGGTATAAGAACGTGACTTTACCTTTTCTGAGTGCTAATTGATTAATAATAATAATAATAATAGAATCAAAGAATTGGTGGTAAAGAGAGGGTATGATTTCCTCAACCCAGCAGCATTTTAAATACTGCAAGAACATACAGTCATGATAGGCTGACAGATTTAAGTTTAACAAAATCATGAAAATGTATCACTGCATATATTTTTATCTTTACCAAAGTTTAACCTGGTTCTTACTGAATTACAAATATATGATCTTAGTGGCCTAAAATTTATAGAATCATTCATGGAATGTTTGCTTTAGTCAAAGCATCAGTTTATTCTACAGTAAGTTTCTGTACAAAGGGCATCATATTTATGCTCCTGTGTCTCCATAGCTAATTCATATAATCAACAAATATTTATGGGGCAGCTACTATGTGCTGAGAACTGGTTTAAAGCTAAGTTCTGGAAATAAACCTATTAGCTGCTCTTGACAACTACATTCTAGTAAACTGTAGCCTATCAGGGAAATATTAACCAGAAAAGTAAATAAATAGAAGTTCAATTAAAAATAAAAATTATATTAAAAAATAAGATCTGTTTAATAAGAATGGAAACAAGGGCTGATTGGTAATTTTAAAAGATGGTGATAAAAAAGGTCTTTTCTAAGGAGGAGCCTACCATGTAAAGATCTGGTAGAAAAGCTTTCTATGAAGAGGGAAAATCAAGTGCAAAGGCCTCAAGTAAGGACTGGCTTGTCCTTGTTTGAAATACAAAAAGACCAGTGTTCCTAGAATTAATCAAATGAAAGTAAAAAAGTTTAAGTCAGTGAGGTAGGCAGAGGTCAATGAGGTCAGGCCTTCTAAGCTAAGGAGAGGAGGGTGTGTTTTACTTGACTTGAATTGCAATGAGAAGCCATTGAAGTAGGGTAACTACACAACCTGTCATCCAAACCAGAACCTTTGAGAGAGAAAGTAGGCTCAATTAATAATTATTTCAGAACAATAGGAACAAACAAGGACTCTCCCAAGCAAACAGGGACATGAATACCCTCTTGTGAAGATTTCTAAGCAGTTTCTTAGCAGAAAAGTAATATATGATTTATGCTCATAAAATATTAAATTAACCTCTTTGCAGAGAATGAACTATATAAAAAGACAAAACTGCAAGCAGAGCAACTAACAAGAGGTTACTGTGTGTGCCTCATTGGCAAATAATTTTGTTTGTCCTTAGCTTTGTAGTAGAAGAGATGGTGAGAAGTATTCAGGTGTGAAGTTAGAGCAAAAAAGAAAAATTTGTTGTATTGGATGTAGGGTGGGAGGGAAAGAAAAGAATACGGGATGACTCTCAGTATTTCTGCTTGAGAAAAATGGGTGAATAATGACACCATTTACCTATGCTGAGTAAGCTGGACAGGAGGAATAGTCAGGAGAGGAAATAAAAATTGTGCTAAGAGAAATATATCTGAGATAAATATATCTCTAAGCACAGAAGGCCGAATATCAGCTCATTCCTAGACATATGGTCAATGAAGTCAAACATTCAGACCAAACTTTCGAACAGAATTCATTCGGACTCAACTGTCACAAGCTAGCCTATATGCAAATTTAATAATTTTGAAGGTCTTTCCGCAGGAAGCAAAGGCAGTACAAATAGTAAATCACAAATGAAATATAATAGTTACTTCTTCTATTTTAAAGTCCAGGGCTCTCCTCTGACCTCAATATCAAGAAATACATATAAATTTAAATATGTGAATATATGTTGTAGCACAAAATGCATTAACTTCTGCTTGACTTTGCTTATGGATCCTTTCCCTAGTTTCTTATTCTACTATAAAGGAGTTAGTAAATATTTGGATAACCTGTGTTCTCATACCCAAAAGCAATGATACTGATATATATGGATATCAAGCAAGACTTTTACTTTTTCTCATAGACAATACATGCCATTAATGTAAAAGGACCAGTATCTAATATAGTTGGTCAGGTACTCATTCCAAATAACTCATGTCCTCAATGTACTAGTAGTCAAAGAATGTTTGTCGTAAAGAATTTTATACTACCTATGTTTCAACTTAAATGTCAGGTTTATAGAGTTCATCATGACCAAGTATTTTTCTAGAAAAAAATAAAGCATCCTATAATCTAGCATTTTATTTGAGAATAGTTAAGCTCATAAAATGATAGCTAAATAGAATTAATTGCATATGGCTCAAACTGTCAATAATATATAGTAAGTATAGAATAATTCTCTATTTCTTCCTCCTAAAAACCATAGATGACCTTGAACCCATTGTGCCTCTCCTTGTTTCAAGGCTGGCAAAACTAAAGTTTAATACTTGCATATGTGCATGTTCAAACTACAGTCCCTGAGAAATGGTATTGATCTTTAAAAACTCAGCAAATTGGCAAGATCTATGTTCTTGTAGCAGTGGTATTCTCTCAGGGGCAATCAGCATTTTTCTTCATGTTGCATATGCACAATCTACGTATGTGACTAAAGCAGCAAGGCATGACACAGAGCAGCATGTTGCTAATTAATGAGTAGGTTTGCATTAAACAGAGGAAGTATCATAAGTCACTTTACATAGACTCAGTCAAGATCAACAATTTTGTGTTGGCCAGGTGTGGTGGCTCACTCCTGTAACGCCAGCACTTTGGGAGGCTAAGGTGGGTGGATTACCTGAGGTCAGGAGTTTGAGACCAGCCTGGCCAACATGGTGAAACCCATCTCTATTAAAAATACAAAAATCACCCGGGCATGGTGGCACACACCGGTAATCGCAGCTACTCGGGAGGCTGAGGCAGGATAATCACTTGAATTCAGGAGGGAGGTTGCAGTGAGCCGAGATTGTGCTACTGCACTGCAGCCTGGGCAACAAACTGAGACTCTGTCAAAAAAAAAAAAAGTGTTACACATACCTCTATTCTAAGATAATTTCTTTTAGGTTAATTGTTTTAGAATTTGTAATTTGTGCAATTCCCAGCAAACTGTCAGCCTCTGGGATCTGAATGACATAGTAGAATGATTTGTGGGCATGGATGCACCCAGACCCAATTACAATGTTGACCTACTATTTATTAAACACAGACTAGACATTTACTCTTTTTGAACTTTGGTTTTCTCATCTATAAAATGGAACTAAAAATATATAACTTTTAGGGCTGCCCTGAAGATAAACAACAATGAAAAAAACTCAAATTGATTTTTCTTAGCACAAATTTGGTGCTTGATTAATGCTAATTGCACTTCTATTGATAAAAAACATTCATTCGACACTAAGCATAGGCTATTTCGAATTGTTATGTGTCTTATTTATCTCTGTGTTTAATGAATTGTTTCACAGAGTAACTCCTTAAATATTTGTTTTAAAATTTAATTTGAACAAGATAATTCTCAGTCCTAGACTACCCCAATGTAGTTGATAACAGAGTAATGTATTGTTAATAAAATAGAAATAAAAGTTTTAACATGCATATTTATATAGACAAATATGTACAATATATGTACAAATATACACCTAAATATATGCATACTTAACTATGTATATTTGATGTTGAAAATATCGGTAATGTTATTGAAAATTTATATAAAATAGTGGAAACTATTGATTTTACTTAGAAAATTATTTCTTTATGACAAAATCTCTTGCTGTTTTGTTTTTTGTTTTTGTTCTCCCTCTTTTTTTTTATAACCAGATATAACTGAAAAATATTACTAAATTCGAATTTTTAGGTATTACTTCATTTTCAGTTCTTATAATTGTTTTATGAAATGATAGAGTAAAAAAAGAACTTCAAAATTTTTTATACAATTCTGGAGAACTGTTCCTATCATATTCTAAATCAGAGTTCTAACTTATTTTCAATAGCAGACAAAAGAAAATATTTCATGAGTTCTGCTAGAGTTTCCAAGATTCTATTAGTCAAAAATATTTCAAGAAAAAGGGAAAGTAATGAACATACATATGCATGTATCTTTATAATAAAACAATTTGAATTCCTTTGAGTATTTACCCGGTAATGAGATTGCTGGGTTGAATGCTATTTATGCCTACAGGTCTTTGAGGGATCACCAAACTGTCTTCCAAAATGGATGAAGTAATTTACAGTCCCACCAATAATGTAAAAGTGTTCGTTTTCTTCCACAACCTTGCCAGCATCTGTTGTTTTTTTTGACATTTTAATAATAGCCATTCTGTCTGATGTGAGATGGTATCTTATTGTGATTTTGATTTGCATTTCTCTAATGGTCAGCGATTTGAACTTTTTTTCATATATTTGTTGACCTCATGTATGTCTTCTTTTGAGAAGTGTCTGTTCTGTGTCCTTTTCCACTTTTTAATGGGGTTTTTTTTCTTGTAAGTTTATTTAAGTTCCTGAAGACTCTGGTTGTTAGACTTTTGTCTAATAGATTGCAAAACTTTTCTTCCATTCTGTAGGTTGTCTGTTTACTCTGTTGATAGTTTCTTTTGCTGTGCAGAAGCTCTTTAGTTTAATTAGATCCCATTTATCAATTTTTGCTTTTGTTGAAATTGCTATTGACAGCATTATTCACAATAGCAGAGACATGGAATCAACCAGAAGCTGGTTGATATCTCCAATGACAGCCTGGATATAGAAAATGTGGTACATATACAACATGGTATACTATGCAGCCATAAAAAGTAATGAGATGATGTCCATTGCAGTGACATGGATGGAGCTGGAGGCCATTATCCTTAGCAAGCTAATGCAGAAACAGAAAACCAAATACCACATTTTCTCACTTATAAGTGGAAGCTCAATCATGAGAACACATGGGCACAAAATGAGAAACAACATGTCCTGGGACCTCTCAAAGGGTGGAGGAAGGGAGGAGGGAGAGCATCAGGAAGATTAACTAATAAATCCTGCGCTTAATACATGTGTGATGGGATGATCTGTGCAGCAAGCAACCATGGTACATGTTTACCTATGTAACAAATCTGCACATCCTGCATATGTACCCTTGAACTTAAAGGTTGAAAATAAAAAGAAAACATTATGCTAAATGAAAGAAACCAGTCAAAAATCCCACTTATTGTATGATTCTATTTGTTTGAAATGTCCAGAACAGGGAAACCTACAGAGACAGAAAGTAAATTAGTGGTTGCTTAAGGATAGGGGAGGGTGGATGGCAGAAGGATAGCTAAAGCTTACAGAACTTTCTTTTTGTGGCAATGAAATGTTCTGTGGTGAGGTTTGAACATATCTGTGAATATACTAAAAATAATTGAACTGTACACTTTAAATGAATGAATTGTATGGGGTGAATTATACTTTAATAAAGTCATTTTTTAAAAAAAGAGAAAGGAAAAGTATATAATTAGAAGCCTAGACATTAAATTTTGAAGGAGTGACTAATAAGTTCTTTGATCCATATTTATTTTGACACCTGTCAATTCCTTAGAGAATCAGACAAACGTCTGTGTATCTTCAGTTTGATTAGGTTATTCTATTTCCAAAACTAGAGCAAGTCTAGTATCCCCCTGATTTAAATATATCAGGAGACTTTCAGAAATCTATGAAAACCTTTAACACAGTAAAAAATATCTATTTTCTTTGATTTGTATGCTATTATAAGAAACCAACAATTGTTTGTGATAGAGTGATAAATCAGAAAATATAGATATGAATATTAAGCTAATTGACTACTACATAGCAGGAGTCTTAGTCCATTGGGCTGCAGTAGTAAAATACCATTAACTGGGTGGCTTATAAAGAAAAGAAATTTATTTCTCACAGTTCTGGAGGCTTGGAAATCCAAGATTAAGGCATTGACACATTTGGTGTCTAGTGAAGGCCCATTTTCTGGTTCATATATGGTGACTTCTGGCTATGTACTCACATAGTTCAAAGAAGTTAAGGCAGCTTTCTAGGGACTCTTTTATGAGGGCAAACTAATCTCATTCATGAAGGCTGAACCCTCACGATTTAATCACTTCCCAATGGCCCCACCTCTTAATATCCTCACATGGTGATTAGGTTTCAATATATGAATTTAGAGACAACACAAACATTCAGATGGTAAAAGCAAGCATTATTTAGTTGCATTGAAATCATTACTTTATTTAATCCTCACAATAATCCTGAGTTTGTTACATTTTCTCATTTGGAAAATAAAACAGAGGGATCAAATATCTTGATCCAGGGCACACAGTTGGTGTGTAAACCAGGGCACACAAAATTCAAATTGTGTCTGTCTACAAAATGAAAGATCTTAGCCACTAAGTCATGCTCTTTCCGTGGCCGTAAAAAGGGAAGTAAAGTGATAAAAAAAAAAAAAAATAGAAAATAGTCACTGGTGTCCCATAGTGACTTTACTACATCTAAAGCATGAATGGAAATTGATTCAAAATCACCCATATTTTAAGATGATGACGGTTTCTCAAATAAAATTTAATGTAACCTATTTTTTAAACTTGATAGTACTAAGTTTCATTTCTCAATAAGGTCTAAAGATCTAAAAGATCCCTAGTCCTACACATACCTAGAGTATCTCTGGGTAGTGTTTATGAGTACATTAACACAGGGCCAAAATTTGAAAATCAATCAGCCTGCATTTTGTTCACAAAACAAACACCAAATGGTTTATTTGTTACTTGTGTTTGTCTGTTTATTCCCACTGGTTTGAGCCCACATGAATAGAGTTCGTGATCTAATAAAAGAGCTGGGGGGAACAGCATTCATCCCTTTTGACCTTCATCCCCACTGCCATATGAGATCATGGTGTTCCTTCCCTCCAGAGGAAACAGCAAGGAAGCAGAGAAAAACCCTTATCAAGACACGAAATGCTAATTCTTTGATCTTGTATTATCCAGTCTCCAGAAATGTAAGAAATAAAGTTCTGTTCTTTATAAATTATCCAGTCTCAGGTATTTTGTTATAACAGCACAAAATGAACTAAGATAGCCTCCTAAAAACTGAATCAATTTACCATCACCCTCAACAGTGTATTAATGTTCTATTTCCCTGATATTCTCATCACTGAATATTAAACTTTTCCATTTTATTCAACTTATGTATATTATTATTGTCTTAATTGGGAATTTTACAAATTACTAGTGAGGGCGAATGTTTTTTAGTGTATGTATTGATCATTTGTACCTTTTTCTGTGAAATCTGTACATAGCATTTGCTCATTTTTTTTCTCTTGGCCATTTTCTTACTGAAACGTAAAAGCTTTCTGTGTATTATGTTTATTACTCCTTTGTGGCATGTAAACTGTAAAAATACTTTCTTCCAGCCTCAAACTTGTCATTTGCCTATATTTATGATGTCTGTTTATTAAGTTTTATGTTTTACGTAGCAAAGTCATTCAAACTCTTCTTTATATATTTTACATTTTATATCTTGTTAAGGAAGATAGCTCAATCCCTAAATTCAAAAATACTGTTCCATATTTTTTCTACTACTTTTATAAATATTTAGATCTTAATCTATTAGTACTTTTTATATAGTGTGAGGTACCTACTGAAATTAAAATTTTGTTTTAAAATAGATGTTCATCTCCAGTTTACTAAAAGCTTGCTTTTACTTTCCTTACTAATTTGAAATATAGCCCATTTTATATTATAAATTCCCACATAGAAATGGGGCTATTTCTGTTTTCCCTATTCAATGACATTAATGTACTTTTGAAACAATACTGTGTTATTTTAACAATATGATGTATTGTAGTATATGTATTGAAGAAAAACATTTCACTACCACCTCACAGATGAGGTCTAATGTTTAAGAGCACAGATTTCAGACCCATTCCTGGCAGCAGTACTTTTTGCCTGCTGGCAGGTTGGTTGAACTTTCTGTACCTCCCATTCCTTATCTGTAAAATTTGCATGAGTATAGGATTATTAGTAGTATTAGAGAAGTACTAGAATTATAAGATTATTTTTAGGATTATTATAAGTGAGTTAATATATGTAAAGTTCTTAGATCAGTATTATATAGTAAATATTTTTTGTGTCCTATTATTATAACCCCCCTTATATTTATTTTGAAAAAAATAGCTATCTTTTTGCAATATCTGCCTATATAAATTTTTGCACCAGAATGCCAATTTTCATAGATACTCCCATGTGCACTCTGTTAGGACAATGGATACTACGTTAATTATACCTAAAATACTGTTTTGTGCACATTGGTATTATTTAGCAATGGAACCCTGTCTTCATATGAAAGTTTGAGTAGAGTCTAAAAAAACAATCCCTTGAAGATGGACCTGCAATGGTTAAAGCTGCCAACACCAACTACCAGTAAACAGTTTCCAGGACTCTAAGAAAAATAGTTTGAAAATCCCAGGTTGAAAACATTTTTTTCTTGTCACATTATCTCTCATCACATGAATGTTTATTTCAGTGAGCAGTGACTGAGTTATTATGTTTTATTGTCTGAGAGGAGGTTGGCATTTGGTGTACTTCATAAGAAAAACATCCCCAGACAATATTCCAGAATTTGTAATTTCAGGAAAGAAAGCAATAAATGACCACCGTCTCCATCTGTTCAAAGGCTGCATTTACTAAAGAGGAATGACAGATTAATGTGCACCATATGAAAGAATTTTTGTTTCACCAAATTTGGTAAATTTGTATAAACACTGTAGCAAATGGTGAGGTGAGATGATATTATAATCACATACTCATCCCTCTGATAGATAAGCTAACCATATTAGTCTTTTGTACAAAATACACTACTGAGTTTTGTGTTCCAGTAATGTTGTTATTGGTTATCTTCTTGATTTAATATGAACAGCTCCCTAAACCATAAGTAATTTAATCAGCTTTCTGTAGTTTTATATTTATGTCATCACTTCTGTTGAACTAAAAATGCAATTCACTAGTTATTATCATAAACATAGTCTTCTGAGTACAAGGAATTATAATAATGGGCTGTATTTGTTCTATTGTTATACTTTGTTCAACCAAGTGACAGCATGAACTCGCATCTAAAACACAAGTTATTGTACACTGCAGGCCAAAACATAGGCTAGTTCTGAAGTATGAGCTAATAGTGCAGACATGGGATAACAGTGAATGGCTCTCTGGGTTCCAATGACTAGGGCAACTTTCCAGTTCATCTGAGAGAAACACAGTCCAACATTATCACAGCAATGTACCCATCTGTGGGTTTTAGTAGCTTTGAATGAGTGCATTGCAGAGACTGTGGCTAGTTAGCCAGTTACTGAGTGTTGCACACTGCTCTGCCTGTATGAAAATAAAAGACACCACAGATGGGGCTATTGTTTTGGGAGGATACCAACAGTGAGTATCTTGATGCATTGTGTCATCAAAGCATAAAACATCACAGAAAAAATAATGGTTGATTATCAACAAAGAAATATTATGTCGAGGTATTCTAGGTACTTAGAGCCATTGGGGAAAAAATAAGAATAAATTTGAATTATTCATTATGCATAGTCTCCAGTATGCCTTGTAATTAGTGGATAGATCATTATATATGTGACTCACACATGTACATTTTAATCTGTAGAGATTAAACTCAATAATTTAATAATTTTTAATTATAAAAAAATTACAAAACTTATTTAAATTCTTTGAATAATGTCTCTGCTCTAACCTAAAAAGAAAAAAAAAAAACCCTGCAATTTGTTTATATACCCATGTGACATACAGGTTAAAATGAGTTTTAGAAGTGAAGCTTGCCCAGGATTAAAGCTAGCAACTTTGGAGCATAATTCAAAATCAGTCTGTCTAATTTCAAAGCCACTAGCTGAACCATTAAATAATGCCTGTCTCATTGTAAGGGCATTTTTCCCCCCACAATCCAACCCCCCTTGGTTTGTTTATTTGTTTGGTTTGAAAATCTATCTATCAATCATCTATCTATCTATCTATCTATCTATCTATCTATCTATCTATCTATTGTCATCTATCTATCTAGAAAACAAGCAATGGAACCTGTAACAAAGGTTACCATCTTGTCTATAAAAGCAAACTATACAAATAAAATGCAACATTCTTATGTTCTTATTCTCACAGTCCTCTTATTTCTTCTCTGGAGACAACTGCTATACTGAGCTTGGTGTGTATTCTGCCAGGCAATGTTTTTAATTATTTTACTGCATATATATTATATGTAAGCCATCAACATTAATTATATGTTGACCTACATAAATCGTATCATGCTGTGAAATAATTCTATAAATTTTTTCTTACAATTTCACATGTAATCTAGTTGATTCATTTTAACAATTGCATCACAATTAATCAATGTTTTATTTATCTATTCCATATTAATGAATACTTAGACTTCAAACTTACAATATTTTAAATAAATAGGCAGCAAACTGTCTTCTATGTATTTCTTATATAAATGTGTGAAGTTTCTCTAACTGTTTCTAAGGTATATACCTTGAAGTATGTCAATGGTCAGTGTCCATGCTGTCCACTAAATTATTTGAAATATAATTCCTTTGTACTTACAATGTACCTTTGTCAAATATTATACCAACATAATATTCTATCAGCATTGTACAAATAGGCCTATTTTTTTACATTCTGCCAATGCTAAATTCTTTTGAAAGAAGTTAATTGTTTAATCTGGCATATATATAAATCTATAATACACGAAGATTTTGAAAGAATAATAAGTGAATATCACAGTCTCACCACCATATTAATGTGTTAGAACACTACTGGTTCCTAAGAAGTTGTGAGTTCCTACAAAATTATAATTATCCTCTAGAGTCAATTTTGTGTTCATTATTCTCTTTTTCCATATATATTTAGCTGTCTGAATATGTATGTCTACTTTTGAAACCCTAAGTAGCAAGCATAAAACTAGACATATAATAAAAATAGAATTCAACACTATTAGTGGAAAGCTTTCAGGAAAAGCTCTGCTGAGCGATAGGATCTCTGAGAATGTACAAGAACGCTTTTTGGTGAAGTTAGTGGGTGAAGCTATTAGAGTCCTGACAAATAGGGCTTGTGTCACTTAGACCATTTAGCTAGGTTGAAGTGAGAAATAGATATTGAGGAAGATCCATCAGAAATATGGCCAGAGGAAGTGAGCAGCTCTGCATTTTCTGCTTCTAAGCTCATCATAGCCCAACTTTAGCTCCCATGAATTGGCCAAAGCAGAACACTTATGGCATTGTCAACTGATCCAGGGAATAAAGCATGAGGAGAGAAGCAATAACTTTATTAGCACATGGTTTAGTTCAGCCAGGTACAGGTAAGAATCTGGGGCAGGTGCCACTTAGGCATTCTGCTCTTAGATTAATAATAATGGCACAGAGGCAGTGGAGAGGTTGTTGAAAGCAGACTTCCACAAGTTTGTCTCTTGAGTCTATTCCAATCTATTCTGAAGCACTGTTATCATTGAGGGATCTTCCTTCACAACCTTACCAGTAGGTCTCTTTACCTCTTTCTTGTGGTAAATCTCTTGTTTCAAGTATTCCATTTTGTCCTCTGTCTTGGCTTTCTTTGAGCTTCAAAAGGGTATCTAGTTTCTCTTATCGATACCAACAGAACCATTGATGTCAAAATTTCAGGCCTTTTCTCAAGGACTGCTCTGGTCTCCCATAGAGACCTCCAATCTCCTACTTGGAAGGTAATGACCTAAAAGCTCAATGGTAGAGAAAGACTGTCATCTTTGAATTCATTAGTCACTATAACAATCACCATTTAATCCCTTTGTGGAATATCAACCCCCGCCCCTGGCCCGGTGCTTTTTTCTGCCAATCTCATCCCTTCTCTTTACTCAATTCATAGTATATACTTTTAGATTTCTATTTGGTTGAGAAAGAGGCAATTTACTAAACAGGGAGTGTTTTTAGGGGATCTAGAAATAGTAATGCATCTAAATGGCTTTTAGCCAGTCTTCCTCATGTTAGGCTTCCCCTTCACTTACGATTACATGGTCCTTGATACTTCCAGTAATTCTTGAGAATTATTCAGTAGACATTGTGCAGTCTTAAGATTTCCTCATGTCAGGCTTGGAATCTGGCTTTTTCAGATGGATGAGCCTGTTACCACTTGTGAATCCAAAGTATCTGAGACAGGTCTCAATCTAGTTAGAAACTTTATTTTGCCAAAGTTAAGGACACACTTGTGACACAGCCTCAGGAAGTCTGATGACATGTGACCAAGGTGGTCAGGATACAGCTTGGTTTCATACATTTTAGGGAGACATGGGATATCAATCAATATGTGTAAGACGTACATTGATTTGGTCCAGAAAGGCAGGACAACTGGAAGCCTGCTCCAGGCTTTGAGATCACAGGTAGATAAAAGACAAAGAGTTGCATTCTTTTGAGTCTTCGATCATCCTTTCACTGAATACACAATTTAAATGTGGGGGAGGGGTCTAGAGGAATAGTAACTTATGCCTTAGTCTGACTCAGTGAATCTGTATATTTTACATAAACAATAGGGCAGAAGAAGAAATCAGATATGCATTTGTCTCAGGTGAGCTGAGATGACTTTGAGTTCTGTCCCCTTTCCCCACATCTGTGAAGATAAGGTATCAATTTACATTGCCAAGGTGAAATTCAACAGAACTGTTTCAGGGTAAAGATTTTGAGACCCACAAGGAATTTCCTTGTGGGCACACTGTGAGGGAGGTATGTAGCTTTTTTCTCTTTGCAGCTATCTTATTTAGGAAAAAAATAGGAGGCAGGTTTGCCTGATGCAGCTCCTAGCTTGACTTTTCCCTTTGCTTTAGTGATTTGGGGGTTCAGAGATTTATTTTCCTTTTATAAACTTTTCCGTCTCTTTTCCAGCTTACAAAATGTTGTTGCTCTTGCCTTGATTCCGTGTTTCTCATCCTTGCTGACACTAAAGTCGGCATTGTGGAAGCTGAGACCAAATCTAAAACAAAATAGACTTTTACTGAGAATGTATGCAACTCTAAATATTCCCACTTGAGCAGTTTTCAAATTCCTTTTATTAACCATTTTCTCCTTAAATACTTTAAAATGGAGTGCCCTGTGTGAGGTTGTATGCATTAAAACAAACAAGCAAATGAATGAACAAACAAAAACTCTTGATGATGGCTTTTGGAATGCTACACACTTATTCAAATGAGACTTAAGTAATCTGAAAGTACGGATGTAATTTATAAGAATCTTAAATGCAAATTAGAGAAAAATTACAAAGCTAGAATGGGAATTGTTTCTGCACACTACCCAATGCTGGAGGAAGACAGTGTGTGAAATGCTAGCTAGCTTGTGAAAGGCTTATAAAAATGATGCTATGCCATTCTTCAGACTATATGCTGAATGGGGAAAAAAGATGTAAGAAACAATAAGCAACATAGTCATGGCTCTCCGAAATAAATTAATTCAATGTAAACCCTTTCTATTCTAGACATTTCTAAGATTATTCAGTGTGATAGAGATTGGAGATCTCAGAAGCTTAGGGTGAGTGGAGGAAGCTGACTATCAAATGCTAACAGGACTCAAGGCAGATCTGTGCTGCTCCTTGTCTTTTAGGTATCAGCTAAAATTCACCTCTTTCTGACCATCCTACCCAAAGGAGATTTCTCATCTACACATTCACTCTCATTAATTCTTAGTTTTCTGTTTGTTTCCTGTAAAGTGTTAAACAAAATGTGTGATTGTTTTATTTTTGCTTGTTTCTTTTTTCTGTCTCTCATCACTAAACTCTAACATAAAGTCAAGAACCATAACTTTTTTGTTTCCCATTTTAGCTGCAATAAATGAAGTAGTCCTTGACATACAATATATTGGGGAATTTAGCAAGACCTTCTACCTAATCTCCTAGCAGCACATGAGCAAAGTCTCAAAGGATTTGTAGGAGTTAGTCTGTGTTGGAGGGCATTTGGGGAAGTCATTTCTGTCAAGCAAAGGAGTATGTGAGAAACTGTAAATTATTGAATATAGCCAGAGTGAATACTTTAGTAATAAGGATAAAAAAGAACTGGAGAGAAATAACATTGAGGAGCAAAGCCAAGCAAACTCATGAATTATTGCCCTGTTACAAAGTCTTGAGCACCATTGCAATATTTTAAGCAAGGGAAATGTAAGAAAACATTTTCTATTTTAGAAAGATAAATCAGAGAAAAGTTAGTGATAAGCATTTGAATAGAGCAAAGCTACAGTTATTAATATAACTGTTGATATAATAGCTACCCTCTAGAAAAATAAAGTTTTCAGTTTTATATGGTGTTCATACAGAGAGGAAAGATGAAGAGCTTTCTAAAGACAGAATCAATAGTATTTGGTCATCTACTCAATGTAGTGGGTGAAGGACAAAGGCAAACTAAGTCATTTTTCAAATTTCTTGTTTAGCCTGTTAGGTAGAAAATAGGGCCATATACAAAAAATGAGGAAAATTTTGGAGTGGGAGAGGGAAAGAATATAAGCAGAAATGTCACTTTTAGTGTGGACTTTTGGCAAAATATAAGACTCTAATTGAATAATTATTCCTATTTTGTGTCACTCTAAAATATTATTTACTCACCTTAAGTCCATAGTAAAGATGACATTACTGCTTATATTCTCATACTACCCATTCCAAACCTGGACCTCTCATGTGACATGCCTAAATATTGGTTAAATACATATTTATTTTTCTGATTTGTTCCTCTGACACTCTCCAATGCATAATTATCCGGACATTCAAAGATCAAAATAGAAGAACGTTTCAAAAAGATAAGGATTCAGGGTTAAGACTCTCTTAATTATGACTCCTTTGTTTAAATATGAGCTCACCCACTTATGCAGATAAGTACTGTCATTGAAATGGTTATTTAGAAAAGAAAAACACATTTTTGTTATTACCATAGGAAGAGTAATGGCTTCTTTATGAACTATTACTTCACATTAGCTGAATTCAAATAATGATTAATTCTTATAACATGTCTTAATTTTGTGAAGAAAATAAAAATACTAAGGTACTAGCATTTTAAAAATTTTTATCCAGGCACAATACAGGTAACTACAATAAATCAATGCAAACTTAATATAGTCACCAGGTATAAAGAAAATATACATAATGCCAATGTTTTAAAATGACTAGATTTGGGGCCACTTACATACAATAGAGGAGAATTTTGAAAACAATTATTTTATATAGTAATGGCGGGTTATTTTCCAGAACATAAATAATTCAAATCAACAAAGCATTTTAATATTTCTTTTGAAATTGGCCAATTTTGAATACTAACTTCAAAGCAAATACTCCTTGTTTTTGTTTATCTAAGAATTGAACAAATTTGCCTATTTGAGAAATGTGAACTGTAAGTATTCACATAATAGCTGATGTTGCTATTAAAATTTTAATAGGCTGGATGCCATATTAATAAAAATGAGACACACAATTTTTAAAAATATTAAGAAAGTAAATGTTTTTTTTTTCTTTTCAGCTTTGCATAATACAGGACAGAACATTAAATGTAAGGATAGTCAGACGAAGAAATTCAAGATAAAAATAGTCTGTTTACATCCTTATTCTTATTTTGCCATGATGCTTATTGATCCAAAACTAATCTCACCACCAGATTTATTCTCTGTCTAATCTTTTACTTCTCATTTATAACATCTGAAATTTCAGCAACATGAAATTCACATTTTAGTTAAAAGTCTCATATATCATTTAAGGAAATAAAGTTTGCGTCAAAATACTCTCACCTTTTATTGTTAAATGTCAACTATTAGCAGAAATATCTCTATCCAATTCTATTTGTATACGTATAATCTAATTACGTTTAAAATGTGTATATATCTTGCAAAGAAGAAACAAAAGAAGGTAAAAATAAATAAATGTGAAGAATTGAAAAAAAAAAAAACCAATCTGGGAAAAAAAACCAATCTGGGAAAAACTAAAAGAACAAGAGCTTCTTGTAGCAATGAGTACTTCCTAGTCTGGGGCAAAGAAAGAATTATGTGAGGCTAGGGTATCTTGTTCTACAATAAATTTAATTGACTTAAAAATTAATGAAATGACATTAAAACAACAAGGAAACAGATATAAAAAGCCCTCAAGGACTAAAGTTGTGACAAGTTGAGTACCAAAAGGATAATAATTGCAGTGGAATAAAATAACTTTTCAAAATCCACAAGTAGTGTTCAAAAACAATAAAGCCAGAAATATCTCACAGAATAAGATTTGATAAAGCATTTCCTTACTGAGAATTTGGTAGCTAAAGTACAATGAGTAAACATTTTTTCTTTTCTTTCTTTTTTTCCATTAGGAACTATGTTTTGGAGTAAGAACTCCAGTAATTGGGGAAAAGCTCTATGTTATAGAAGAGTACAGCTTATTTTATAAAATAAATGACAGAGTTGAGATACAATTGTTTTAAGCTTGTATTCTTCAAGTAGTATAAGCTCCAAATATATTAGTAAAATTTACAGAATTACAATGAAAATAATTCCAAATCTGAAATCAAAACATTGTAAAACTTCTCTCTGAATAATAAATACATTGAACAATGACAAAATTGAAAATTGTTACAAGAGATTTGAACAGCTAACACACTTAATGTAATGAAAATATATAAAAACCTGCACCATGAAATTGCTGAATGCACATTTTGTACCATATATAATTAACAAAAAATTAACTTCAAAACAATAAATTGACAACCAATATCAAAGAAGTATAATTATATCAGCCATTTTCTGGTGACAATGAAATTAAAATACTAATTAATTACAAAAAACTACCAAAAAACACACATATTTCAAAACTTATATAAAAGGCATTGCAAAAGAAAGAAAAATTCTAACATTTGTGTAACTAGAAACTTAGAAGGAAAGAGTACAGGGAATGGTAGCAATTTTTAATGACACACTAAAAATTTTTCAAAACTGATGAAAGAATTTAAACTATCAATTATTAAAGCGCTACTAAGCAAACAAAATAAATACAAACAAAATCAGATTATTCACACCATAATCAAAACACTGAAAACTAAAACAAAAAGAAAAACTTAATAACATTCAAAGAAAAAGAAAATATACAGTAATAATGTTTTGGTCAGCAACAGTTCCTTAAGATAAAAATGGAGCTGAAAAATTCTTCTTGCCTAGTGATATCATAGCCATCTTACCATTGTAGCACAATGAATTTACTCACATTTGTGGTTACAATTGTGTGAACAAATCTACTGCACTTCCAGTATTATAAAAATGAAACACATAATACTTGATAATGATAATATTAATAAATGACTATGTTTTGGGTTTATGTATTTACTATATTATTGTATCGCCATTTTAGAGTATGTCTTCTACTTATTAAAAAAAGTAGAGTGTTTCTTCTACTGATTAAAAAAATAGTCAACTGTAAAACAGCCTCAAGCAGGTCCTTTAGGAAGTATTTCAAAAGAAGACATTATTATTATAGGAGATGACAGCTCTATGCATGTTTTTGCCCCTGAAGACCTACCAGTGGAACAAGATGTGGAGATGGAAGACAGTGATATTAATGATCTTGATCCTGTATAGGCCTAGGCTAATGTGTATGTTTGTGTCTTCATTTTTAACAAAAGTTTTAAAAAGTAAAAAAGAAAAATTAAAAATAGAAAAAAGCTTACAGAATACAAATATAAAGAATGTAAATATTTTTGTACAATGTGTTTGTGTTTTAAACTGTTATTACAGAAGAGTCAAATGCTTAAAAAGTAACGTTTATAAAGTAAAAAAATATTATAGTAAGCTAAGTTCTAATTTATTAAGAAAGAAAAAATTTCTTACAAATTTAATGTAATCAAATTTTAGGGTGTTCATAAAGTTTACCATAGTATACAGTAATATCCTTAGGATTTCATACCCACATCCCTTTTACCGACTCACTCAGAGCAACTTCTGGTCCTATAAACTCCATTCGCATAAGTACCCTATGCACAGTTGCTTTAAAATATCTTTTATACTGCAGTTTCACTGTGCCTTTGCTATGTTTAGATATGCTTAGATACACCAATACTTGCCATTGGGTTACACTTGCCTACAGTATTCAGTACAGTAACACACTGTAGAGGTTTGTAGCCTAGGAGCAATAGACTAGAGCATATAACCTGAGTAAGGGGGAGGGCATCCTATCTAGATATGTGTGAGTACACTCTATGATGTTAACACAACAAAAAAATCACCTAAGACACATTTTTTAGAAATTATTACCATCATTAAATGATGCATAACTAAACTATATTTAAAATAGAATCAATAAGTATGAGAAAGATTTCTCAAGGAAATAAGTTTTAAAGAAGACATTATTATAGCACTAAAAGAAAACATTGGTCAACATTTATTCTATATCTAGCTAAAATGTCCTTCTAAAGTGAGAAGAAATAAAAATGTTTTGTGACAAACAAAATTGGAAAATGCATTGCTAGTGTCCTACACTAATAGATACAGTAAATAATTCAAGGACAAAAAAATTATTTCAGATACAAATATAAATATACAGGAAAGCAAAACAAACAATGTAAATGGTAAAAATTGGGTAAATATAAATGAATGTTAACTCTAAAAAGCAACACTAGGAAAATTCCATATGCTCTGGTTCAGCATGTAAGAAGCTTAGAAGTCACCACTTGACCCTCACAAGTAAAAAGCTAAAACATCAACAATTCCTCTTAGATCCATCAGAGAAAAATGAGAGCACAGGGCAAACCACTGCCTTAAAATCAGAGAGCCAGACAGGGTGATGCAGAGAATCACATTACTTGAGCAGAAACTTCCTAGGGGACTGGTGTCTTGTAGGAAAACCAGAACAGAAATTGACTAATTGTTGGATACTTATTGTGGACAGATCCAAATGTTAAAAATTCCAGGAGGATCTAGTCAAAAGGGAGCCTCCATCCACACTTTTGTGAGTTTAACCACGAGGAGTTCTACCAGACCTCCACAGTGAATATCAAAGAAAAATTCCCTTCTGCTTCTAGCAGGGGAAAGGGAAAAGTAACCATTTTGAAATACACCTGGGCACATTGTTCTTAATAAAGTTGGCCCTTAAGAGAAAAAATTTTACTAGATCCTAAGGAGAAAAGTACTAGAAGGCACTGGTTAAGCCTATAGCATGGGGGCACAGACTCACCAAAAGACTGAAACTTAATCATAGGAATAGAGAATGCTTTCTCTGCTCTCACAGTTTGCAATTACCTTACTAAAGGCCTATTTACTACAGATCCTTTTACCCAGTACATCGTGTCCACCTTTCAACAAAAAAATACAATACATACCAAAAGGCAAAAACACAGTTTGAACAGACAGAACAAGCATCAGGATCAGAGACAGAAATGGCAGGAATATTGGGATTATCAGGCCAAAAATTTTTACAACTATGATTCATGTGCTAAGTAAGGGCTTTAATGGAAAGAGTAGATAACATCCAAGAACAGATGAATAAGGTAAGCAGATAAATTGAAATTCTATCAAAGAGTCTAAAAGAAATGCTAGAGATCAAAAACACTAACAGAAATAAAAATGCCTTTGATGGGCTCATTACTACACTGAGGAAAAAATACCTGTGCTTGGGTATATGACAATAGACAAAGATGAAAAAGCAAAGAAAAAACTAAAATAAACAGAATGAAATATCAAAGGACTGTGGGACAACCACAGAAGTTGTAACATACACATAACAGGAATATCAGAAGAAGAGAAAGAGACAAAAAACAGGAGCAATATTTGAAGCGATCATGACAGATAACTTCCAAAAATTAATTTCAGACAAATGAATGACAGACACATCCAGGAAACTCAGAGAACAGCAAGCAGGATAAGCACAAAGCAAACATACAAACTATGCAGAAACATATTATATTCAAACTGCAAAAAATCAAAGATTAAAAAAAAATCTTAGAAGAATCCAGAGGAAAAAATGATCTTATCTATAGAAAAGTAAATATAAGAATTACATCTGATTTCTCAGAAACCATGTAAGCAGGAAGTGAATAAAGTGAAATATTTAATGTTGAGAAGAAAAACCTACCAACCTAAAATTCTGTACCCTGAGAAACTGGCTTTTAAAGTGGAAGGGGAAATAAGGTTTCCTCAGTGAAAAATGGAATTTGTTGCCAGTGTACATGCCACTTAAGAAATGTTAAAAGTTCTTCAGAGAGAACCAAAATAATATAGGTCAGAAACTAGTCTATATTAAAAAAAGAAGAGCAATGGAGAAAAAATAATGACGGTTAAAAAAAGTTTCTCTTTTCTTATTTTTAATGAATCACAATTTGTTCAAAATAATAATAATATATTTGATGATGTATGCTTATGTATAAACAAAGTTAATGACAACAATGATGCAAAGATATGAGAGAGAGAAATTAGAATATTTTGTTAATATAAGGTACTTGCACTACCCATGAAGCAGTACAGTGTTATTTGAAAGTGGACTTAGTTTCACTGTAAAAATGTATTGCAAACTCTAGGGCAATCACTAAGAAAAGAAACAAACCAAAAAGAACTATAATTGCTATGCCAAGAAAAGAGAAATAGAATCACATAAAATACTCAGTTAAAATTGCAGAATGACAAATAAAATGAAGACAAAAACAGGAACAAAAGAACAAGGGCAACAAATAGAGAATAGTAAAAAATATGGTAGCTGTTGTCTAAATATCTTAATAATCACTTTATACACCAATGATCTAAATAAACCAATTGAAAGACAGATTGTGAGAGTGGATCATAAACCAAGACCCAACAATATGCTGTTTACAAGAAACCAACATTAAATATAATGGCATCAATAAATTAAAAGTAAAGGGATAGATAACAGCATATGACACACTAATCAAAAGAAAGTAGAAGTAGCTATATTAATTTCAGGCTGAGCAGTCTTTAGAACAAGAAGAGTTATCAGAGATAAAGAAAGGCATTGCATAGTGAAAAAGGGGACAGTACTCTAAGAAGTCATAACAATTCTTAATATGTACGCATTTAACAACAAAAAGTGAGAACTGCATGGAGAAGTAAGTTAATTCACCGTTACAGTTGAAGACTTTTCATCCCTCTATCAGAAATGGACTGATCCAGCAGGAAATTAGTGAGGATGGATTTGAACACAGAAGAACCATTAATCAACTGGATACGATTGACATCTATCAACGACTTTATCCAACAACAGTAGATGACACATTCTTCTCAAGCTCACATGGAATATTCAGTGAGACAGATCATATTTTGCACCATGAAACATACATAAACAAATTTACAAAATAGAAATAGTACACTGTTGGCTTCCACTTCAGAAATAAATTAAACTTGAAATAAATAACAGAAAGATAGCTGGACACCCTCAAAATACGTCGAGATTAAATAACACCCTTCAAATAACACGTGAGTCAGAGAAGAAATATCAAGATAAATCTTAAAATATTTTGAAGTGCTTCACTTAATCAAAATTTACAGGATGCCACAAAAGCAGAGTTAACAGGGAATTTTATAGTACTGAATACAACCATATGGGAAAAAAAGATCTAAAATCAATCATCTAAATTTCCACCCTAGAAAATTAGAAAAAGGAGAGCAAATTGAATCCAAAGTAAGCAAAAGAAAAGAAATAATAAAATTAGAGCAGGAATCAATGAAATTGAAAACAGAAATTTAATTGAGAAAAATCAACAGAATAAAAATCTGATTTTTAAAAAGATCAATAAAATTAATAAGCTTCTAGCAAAGACAGAAGATACAAAAGACTAACATCAGAAATGAAAGAGTGAACTTAACTACAGAACTCATAGGCATGAGAGGATAATAAATGAATATTATAAACAACTTTATGTCTACAACTTGGTTAACTTAGATAAAATAGATCAATTTTTGAATGACAAAATCTGATAAAACTTAAGAAAAATAGACAATATGAATGGGCCTATATTATTCAGAGAAATTGAATCAATAATTAATACCCATCCAAAACACAAAACACCAGACCCAAATGGATTTACTGATGAATTCTACCAAATATTTCAGTAAGAAATTATTCCAATTCTCTAGAATTTTTTTCAGAAGATACTAGCAGAGAAATATTTCCCAACTAACACTGTGAGGTCAACATTACCCTAATACCAAAACCAGAGAAACACATTCAAGAATTATAGATTAGTAATTCATGTGAACATAAAGCACAAATCTTCATAATATTGGCAAATTAAATTTAAAAATATATAATTAGAATTATACACTATTATCAGGTGGCATTTATACAAGCTCTGACAAGTTGATTCAACATTTGAAAATCAATTAATGTAATTCATCATGTGAACATGCTAAAAAAGAAAAATCACATAATCATATCAATAGATACAGAAAAGGTATTTGACATAATTCACCACCCATTCATAGTGATAAAAAAACCTAGGAACAAAGCAATACTTCCTCAACTTAATAAAACGTACCTACAGAAAACCTACAGGTAACATCATATTTAATGGCAAGATAATTGAAGTTTTTTCACTAAGATCAGCAATAAGGCAAAAATGTTCCCTCTCTCTACTGCTTTTTAACACTGAATGGAAGACATGGTTAATTCAATAGGACAAGGAAAGGAAATAACAGGTATACAGATTAGAAGGGAAGACATATTAAAATACTTCAAGTTCAACAATGGGATAATGAACAATCTGATTAATGTATGGGCAAAAGACCTGAGAAGTTACCTCACTAAAGAGGATATACGGAAGGCAAATAAGCATATGAAAAGATGTTCAACATATTATGTCATTAGAAAAAACAATGAGAAACCACTGTTGATCTATTTAGAAAATTAAAATAAAAAAAATGAGAACACCAGATGTTGAAGAGGATATGGAGCAATAGGAACTCTCATTTATTGACAGAAATGCAGAATGATACAGTCACTTTGTAAAACAGTTTGTCAGTTTCTTAGAAAAGTAAACATACTCTTACCATATAATCCAGCTCTCATGCTCTTTGGTATTTACTCAAAGGAGTTGAAAATGTCAGCCTACACAACACCTGCACATGAATGGTTATAGAATCTTTATCTATAATTGCCAAAACTTAGACATAACCAAGAAGTCTTTTTGTAATTGAATGAATAAATTAACAGTGGTATATCCAGACAATAAAATGTTATTCAGTGCCAAAATAAAGGAGTGATCAAGACATGAAAAGATATACAGGAAATTAAAATGCACGTTACTAATTTTTAAAAAAATCTGTAAAGTCTATATACCATATGATTCCAACTATATGACATTCTGGAAAAGGTAAACTAGGGAGACAGCAAAACGATCAGTAGTTAGCAGAGGGTAGGAGGGAAAGGGATAAATAGGTGGAGCACAGAGGATTTTTAAGGCTGTGCATTCTGTGTGATACTACAATAATGGGTACATGCCATTATATATTTGTCAAAACCCATAAAATGTGCAACGCCAAGAGTGAATTCTAATATAGCTACAGAGTTTGGGTGATAATGATACATCAATGTAGGTTCATTGATTGTAACAAATGGACTACTATGGTGAGGGATATTGATAATGCAGGAGGTTGTAGATATGAGGGGAGAGAGAGTATATGAGAACTTGTACTCCACTTAATTTTGCAGCGAACTTAAAATTGCTCTAAAAATAAAGTTTATTTTTTATACAGGTATCCTAATAAAGTTTTGGGGAACTCCTAAGGCTTGTGATGTACTACGTTGTACTTAAGTCATGGTTAATTTGTCTTAGCTCTAGAATTGTTCATTAGCCCGTATGTTTAGGTAATGTGCTTTTTTGTATTTGTTATATGTTCTAATATTTAAATGGATAGTGACTGTGTAAATAGGAAGTAAAGCAAGAATATACTTAGGAAAATTTAGAGAATGAAAAAGTATTAAGAAGATTAAGTATTTTATTTATATATATATATTTAACTTGTAAGTTTAAGGGTATACATGCAAGCTACAGGTTTGTTACATAGGTAAACTTGTGTCATGCGGGTTTGCTGTACTGATTACTTCATCATCCAGGTATTAAGTCTAGTATCTATTAGTTATTTTCCCTGACTCTCTCCCTTCTCCCACAATGCACCTCCCTGATAGGCCCAGTGTGTGTTGTTCTCCTCTATATGTCCATGTGTCCTAATCATTTAACTCCAGCTTATAAGTGATCACATGCAGTGTTTGTTTTCTGTTCCTGTGTTAGTTTGCTAAGGATGATGGCCTCCAGCTCCACCCATGTCCCTGCAAAGGACATGATCTCATTCATTTTTATGGCTGCATAGTATTCCATGGTATAAATGTACCACAATTTCTTTATCCAATCTATCATTGATGGACATTTAGGTTGATTCCATGTCTTTGCTGTTGTGGATAGTGTTGCAATGAACATACGCATGTATCTTTATAACAGAATTATTTTTATTCCTTTGGGTACATACCCCGTAATGAGATTGCTGGGTTGAATGGTATTTTTGTGTTTAGGTCTTTGAGGACTCACCACACTGTCTTCCACAATAGTTGAACTAATCTACACTCTCACCAACAGTGTGAAGCATTATTTTTCCTCCACAAACCCACTAGTGTGTTTTTTTTGTTTGTTTTTTTTGTTTTTTGGGGGGTTTTTTTGGTTTTAATAGTAACCAAAATAGCATGGTACTGGTACAAAAACAGACACAGACCAATGGAACAGGATAAAGAACCCAGAAATAAAACCACACACCTACAACTCTCTGATTTTTGAAGAACATGACAAAAACAAGCAATGGGGAAAGGATTTTCTATTCAATAAACGGTGCTGAGATAACTGGCTAGCCATATGCAGAAGATTAAAACTGGACCGCTTCCTTACACCACATACAAAGATTAACCTAAGATGGATTAAATACTTAAATATAAAACCCAAAACTATAAAATCCCTGGAAGACAACTTAGGCAATACCATTCAGGACATAGGCATGGCCAAATATTTCATTTGCAATTATAACAAAAGTAAAAATTACTAAAAGCAATTGCAGCAAAAGCAAAAATTGACAAATGGGATCTAATTAATTAATGAGCTTCTGCACAGCAAAAGAAACCATCAATAGAGTAAACAGACTACAGCAAGGAAGAAAATGTTTGCAAACTATGCATCCAACAAAGGTCTAATAGCCAACATTTATAAGGAAGTTAAACAAATTTACAAGAAAAAACAAACAACCCCATAAAAAAGTGGGCAAAGGACATGAACAGAAGCTTTTCAAAAGAAGGCATATGTGCAGCAAAGAATCATATGAAAAAAAAAGCTCAACATCTTTAATCATTATTTTATTTTTTGAGACAGAGTCTTTCTCTGTTGCCCAGGCTAGAGTGCAACAGTGTAATCTCACTTCACTGCAACCTTTGCCACTGCAACCTTTGAACCTGAGCTCAACCGATCCTCCTATCTCAGTCTCCTAAGTAGCTAGACGTACAGTCAGGTGCCATCACGCCCAGCTAATGTTTGTATTTTGTGTGTGGGGGGGGAGGGGGGGTTTCATCAAGTATCCCAGGTTGATCTTGAACCACTGAGCTCAAGCAATTCACCCACCTCAGGCTCCCAAAGTGCTGGGATTACAGACATGAGCCACAGCACCCAGCCTAAGTCATTTTAAAAGCATTCATGATTTATTTGTTAAACTTATGTGTGCATAAATAAATGTTTTTCCTTATTGTTATTCTTGAAAATATATATTGTGTGTATTCTTTAAAATATATGTATGTATTCATAATCAAATAGTAAATATAAAGTATTCAAATATTTAAAAGATGAGGAGTATTGTCAGAAAGATTATAAAATAGAACTTTCCAGTGCTCATCCCCTCACAGAAACACCAGTCTGACAACTATCCACACACAAAACTACCTTCACAAAAACTATGGTATCCAGGTGAGATATTACAGAACCTGCGTGGAGCACAGAAATAAGAAAAGATACATTGAAGGGAGTAGGGAGGTCAGTTATACATTGCTCTTTTCACCCCTCCCACAAGCCCAGGCAGCAAAGTACAGAGAAAGATACTCTCTGCATAGGGAAAGGAACTGAACCATCACATCAGGCCCACCAGAATGAATCTCAGCATTAGATTGTCCCCTGACACTCCAGGCTTGCTCTAGTGCCAGGACAGAGCCATAGCCTCAGGAACAAGGCCGACCCCTGCAGCTCCAGCTCCAGGCCAGCCCCAATGCCACACCAGTTCCTGTGAACTCTGATCCCAGGTTGGTCACTCTGGTCACTCTGAACCCAGGATCCAGGCTGTCCCTGTGGACTAAGGCTCCAAGCTTGTCCTCATCATCTCGGGCACCAAGACACCAAGACTGCCACCATGGACATAGGATGCTTGCCCCAAGAGACTCCAGCATCAGGCCCAGTTCTAGGGACTCAGTACCAGTCTCATCCCTAGGGAATCAGATGCCAAAGCTGTCCAATTGCCAAGTCCCAGTGTACCCAGGCCCAAAGCTCACCCTTGGTCCAGGTTGACCTCTGTGGACCCTGGATTCAGGGTCACTTTTGCAGACACAGGATCCAAGCCTGCCCCATAGGACCCAGGCACCAGGGCTAGTCCTTGTGGACCCAGGACCCAGTTTGTACTTGTGGACCCAGGCTCCAGGCCTCCCCTCATAGTCTTAGGCACCAGGACGGCCTCCATGGACCCAGGTTCTAGGCTTGCCCCAGTAGACACCAGCATTAGACTCATTCCCAGTGAGTCAGTATGAGGTTCAACCCCACGGAGTCAGATGCCAGACTTGTCCCACTGTAAGACTGGTACCACCGTACTCAGGCCCAAGGTTCATCCCAGTTCCAGGTTGACCTCCATAGACCCAAGATTCAGGGTCACTTTTGCAGACACAGGCTCCAATCCTGCCCCACCCAGGCATCAGGCATTGTTCTATGGACCCAGGTATCAGGCTTGTCTACTTGTGTACTCAAGGCCCCAGGCAAGCCTGGCCAAGGATTCCAGTGGAAACTCCCACCCGCACCCCACAAACTCTACCAGACAGCCAACCCAGAATGACTGGATAGGTTGACTTACTAGTGAAGGTTTTTCCCAGCTGAAACCAGTTTGTAATGACTGAGAGAGGTACTTACTTCCTAAAGACACCAATGCAAAACCACAAGGATCACAAATAATCAGGAAAACATGACACCACAAAAGGAATAGATTAAACATCAGTAACCAGTCCCATAGAAATGCATATCTACAGTATGCCTGTTAAAAATTCAAAACAATTATTTTAAAGAAGTTCAGTGAGCTTTAAGAAAACATAAGTAGACAACTAAACAAAATTCAGCAAAGCAATACGTCAATGAAATAAAAAGTTCATCAATAAGTTAGAAACCATGGAAAAAATCAAACAGAAATTCTGGTGCTGTAGAATGCAATTACTAAACTGAAAAATCCCATAAAGAACTTCAACAGCAGACATGATTAAGCAGAAAGGAAAATCTGTAGGTGACTTAAAATTACCCAGTCAGAGGAATCAAAACAAAACAGGAATGCAAAAGAATAATGACAGCCTATAGGTCTCAGAACACATAGGAATCCAAGATAAGAAGAGAATGAGAAAGAGGCAGAAATCTTATTTAGAGACAGAAAGTTTCCCAAATCTAGAAAAAAAAGTAAACATCCAGACCATGAAGCCCTCAACTAGCTTAAATAGAAAGACATCTTACCGAGACTCTTTGTAATCAAATTTTCAAAAGTGAAAGTCAAAGAATTTTGAAAGCAACAAAAAAACAAAAGCAATCTGTCCCATACCAGGGAATGTTCATAAGACTATCAATGGATTTCTCAGCAGAAACCTTCCAAGCCAAGAAAGAATGAGACAATGTATTCAAAGTGCTGTGATAAGAAAACTGCCAACCAAGAATATTGTATTTGGCAAAGTTGTTCACTGGAGATAAAAATGAATGAGAAAAAAAATTCTCCAGATAAACAAAAGCCATGGAAATTAATCACCACTAAACCTGCATTATAAGAAGCACTAAATGGAGTTTTTCAAGTTTAAAAAGATAAAAGTGTTAACTAACAACATGAAAACATATTATAGCATAAAATTTAGTACTAGGTTGGTGCAAAAGTAGTTGTGGTTTTGCCATTAAAATAATGGCAAATATAAAACAGAAATACAGTCAAATTAAGAATATTCTTATAATATAATGGTGGTAAATAAATTACTTTTACCTCTGGTATAAAAGTTAAAAGACAAAAGAATTAAAAATAACTATAACTTTAATACCTTTTTAATGGATACACTGTATATAAGAGATTAAGTTTTGATATTAATAACTTAAAATATGGGGAAAGGAGAAGTTAATGTGCAGTTTTTGTATGCAGCCAAAGTTAATTTGTTATCAGTCTGAAATACACTGCTTTAGTGATAAGATGTCTTATGTAAGCCTCATGGTAACCACTAGAAAAATATGTAATATTATATGTAAAAGGTAAAGAAAAAGGAATCAAAGCATATCACTCAAAAACATCATCACATCACAAAGAAAGACACATGAAACAAAGGAACTACAAACAGAAAACAATAAGCAAAACTGCAGTAGTCAGTTTTTACCTTTCAGTAATTACTTAAAATGTAAATGGATTAAATTCACTAATCATAGAGACTATAGACTGTTTGAATAAATGAAAAAATAAGATCCAACTCTAATCACTTCACCTTTAAGAACACACATAGTTTAAAATGAAAGGATGGAAAAAGATATTCCAAGCAAAAGTGAGCAGGAGAGAATATACTTATATCAGATAAAATAGTATTTAAGTGAAAAACTGACACAAACCAAAGGTTATTATGTATTAATAAAAGGATCAATTTATCAAGAGGATATACTAATTATAAATATGTTTGCACTCAACGTTGTTGCACTGAAATATTTTAAATAGAAATTTAAATTTAGTTTATATTTTAAATATAAAAGAAAATATTAACAGAACTTCTTATGAGGGGGGGGAATGGCTATATGATAATGGTAAGAAGCTTTCTTACCCCACTTTCAACAATTGATGGGTCATCCAGACAGAAAAATCAAAAGAAAACAGTGGACCTGAAGAACACTATAGACCAGATGGACCTAACAAATAAATAGAGAACAGTCCACAACGTGCAGCAGAGTAAAAACATTATTTTCAAATGTGTATGAAACATTCTTCAGGATAGATTACATGTTAGGCCACGGAATAAATCTTAACAAATTTGAGAAGACCAAAATCATATCAATCAAACTATAATCATGTGAATCTAGAAATCAAAAATAGGAAAATCAATAAATATGTGGAAATTAAATAACACACTTATAGACAACTAAAGGATCATAAAAGAAATCAAAGGAGAAATTTTAAAAATCTTGAAATAGTAAAAAATAAAGATACAACACACCAAAATTTATGAGAGACAGCAAAAGCACCTCTACTAGGGAAGCCTATAGTGATAAACACTGTAATTTTCTTTAAAAATAATAATTTAAAAAAATTATAGTGTTTATAATTTTTGATAATTATAGTGTTTATAATTTTTTAAATTATGTTTATATTTTTTAAAAAATCTCAAAATACACCTTGTCTGAACAGAACAATAACAAAAATGTGATTGAAGCAGTAATCAAAAATTGCTCAACAAAGGAAAATCCAAAACTAGATGATGAGCTCAAGGTCAATTTTACAGAACATCTAAGGAATTATCGCCAGTCCTTCTCAAAATCTGTGAGGAATTGAAGAGCAGGGAACAGTTCCAAATTCATTTTTCAAGGCCTGTGTTACCCTGGTACCAATGCTGAGCAAGAACACTAAAAGGAAAGAAAATTACAGGGTAATATTTCTAATGAGCCTACGTGCAAAAATCCTCAACAAAATACTAGAAAACCATATTCAGTAGCACATTAAAAGGATCACACACAATGATCAAGTGGGATTTATCTGTGAGATACAAGAATGGTTTAACAAGCACAAACCAATAAAGAAGCTCATCTGCATTAAAAGAATGAAAGATAAAAATGATATTATCATCTCAGTCCATGCAGAAAAAGCATTTGCAGAAATTTAATGTCCTATTATAGTGAAAATTCTCAATCAATTAGGTATAGAAGGATATACCTCAACATAATAAAGCCCATATACAACAAGCCCACAGCTAATATCATACTCAGGAGCAAAAAGTTGATTTTTTGCTAAGATGAGAAACAAGAGTGCCTACTCCTACACTGCAACTTCTATTTAGCATAGTACTGGAAGTTCTAGCCACAGCAATTAGGCAAGATAAAATAAAAGGCATCCAAATCAATAAGGAAGAATTAAATTATCATTGTTTGCAGAAAACATGATCTTATATATAGAAAACCCCATAAACTCTACCAAAACACGGTTAGAACTACTAAATGAGTTTAGTAAAGTTGCTGGACACAAAATCAACACACAAAACTCTGTAGCTATTCTACAGCAATTCTGTACACTAAAAAGGAAATATCTGAAAGAGACAACAACAATAAAATTTCATTTACAGTAGCATTAAAAAATAAATATTGAGGAGTAAACTTAATCATGGGGTGAAAGATCAATACACTGAAAACTATAAACACTGATGAAAGAAATTGGAGAAGACACAAATAAATGAAACGATATCCCATGTTCATTGACTAAAGTGATCAATGTTAAAATATCTTCACTACCCAAGGTGATTTACAATTCAATACACTCTCTATTAAAATTCCAATGACATTTTTTACAGAAATTTTTTAAAATCCTAGAATTTGCATGGAACTATAAAATGCCCAAAGCAATCATGAGCAAAAAGAGAAAAGCCGGAAGCATCACACTACCTGAGTTCAAAATATGCTACAAAATTATAGCAACCAAAACAGCATGATACTGGCATAAAAACAGACTTATAGACTCAGGGAACAGAACACAGAGCTCAGAAATAATTCCACACATTACGGTCAATTGCTATTTGACAAAGGCGTTAAGAAGACACAAAGAGTAAAGGACAGTCTCTTCAATAAATGACAGTGAGAAAACTGTATATCCGTATGCAGAAGAATGAAATGGAGCCCTTATCTCATACCATATACAAAAATCAATTCAAATGTATTAATACTTTAGATGTAACTTAATTGTAATGACTTAAATGTAATTAAAGATCTGAAGTTGTAACACTCCTAGAAGAAAACTTAAGGAAAAATTTCTTGACATTCGTTTGTGCAATGATTTTTTGAATATTGTCTCAAAAGCACAGACAACAAGAGTAAAAATAAACATATGGGATTGCATCAAACTAAAAAGCTTCTACACAGCCAAGGAAACAATTTACAGAGTCAACAGACAATCCAAGGAATGTGAGAAAATATTTGCTATCCATATGTCCTATAAGGGGTTGATATCCAAAATATCTAAGGAACACATACAACTCAACAGCAAGGAAACAAATTATCCAATTTAAAATGGACAAAGGACCTGAATAGACATTTCTCCAAAGAAGACATACAAATGGCCACAGGAATATGAAAGAGAAATGCTCCACATCACTAACTTTCAAGGAAATGCAAGTTAAAATCACATGAGGGATAATCTCACACTTATTAGAATATCTATTATTAATAACAAAAAATATAAGTGCTGGTAAGAATGTGGAGAAAATGGACAGTTGTGTGCCAACTTGTACACTGTTTGTGAGGATGTACATTAGGACAGCTATTATGGAAAACAATATGGCGGTTCCTCAAAATATTAAAAATAGAAGTATTATCTGATTCAGCAATCCCACATCTGGGTATATATCCAAAGAAAATGAGGTCAGTAAATTGAAGAGATATCTGCATTCCCATATTAATTGCAGCATTATTCAGAATAATCAAGACATGAAATCACCCTAATCATTCAACAAAGATAAACAGATAAAGAAAATTATACATAAATGTATATATATATATAATATATAACCACAAAATTTCCGAAATGCCCAAAACAATTATAAGCAAAAAGACACACACATATGCATACACACACACACACATACACACACAAAATGGAATATTATTTAGCCTTTAAAAAAGAAGACAATGCTGTCATTTGTGATGACATAGATCTGGAGGACATTAAGCTATGTGACATAAATCATGCACAAAAAGACAAATGCTGCATGGTCTCACTTCTATGAGGAATATAAAAAAATGCAAACTCATTGAAACAGACACAAAATGATGAGTTGCCAGAGGGAAGAAGGTGGGAAGAATGAGAACAAGCTGGATAAATAGTACAAATTTTTGGTTATGCAGGATGAATAAGTTCTAAAGATCTAATGTAGAGCATAGTGGCTTTAGTTAATAATACTGTATTTTATACTCAAAATTTGCTGAGTCTAGATCTTAAATTTTCTCACTGGAAAAAAAACTAGGTGAGGTGATGGATATGTTCATCACCTTGATTATGGAAATCATTTCACAATGTGTACACATTTCAAAACATCACGTTGTACACAGTAAATATATACATTTCATTTGTTATTTGTTCTTTAGTAAGGTTGGAAAAAATAAAAAGAGTTGATAGTGAAAAAGGCAGAATTTATGCAAAAATTTTGAGAAGTTTTGTTATAAAGAAGAGTCAACAAACGGGAATGTAAAGTGGAAATGGATAAATACACAAATTGAGTTTAAAACAAAAGACAAGAAATGTTAAGTATATTTGTGTTGTTGAGATTAATCGTCTGAAGAGGGGCATTAATGATTAAGGAAAAATAAAATGAAATTGCAAAGGAAGTCCCTGTCCAACTGAGAATAACAGGGAACAAAAGACAAAGGTAATTGTAGACCATTAGAAAGTTGTATTTCTAATGACAGAACACTGCTTCATTTTCTTACAGGTAATTTCCTAAGAGTGAGGATGAATTGATGGCGGGGGCAGGGTGGCTTTCAGAAATAATAAGACGTTGTGAAATTTTTGTCTCAGGAAACATTTATTGATGGGATTGTTCAACACTATTCACTGGCAAATGAAAAACCAGTTATAGTGGTTCTGTAATTTGCTGGTGATCCTCCAGGACATCAACACTTAAACTAACAGTATGAAAAATCTTGCCAAGACTGAATACTATTAATACTTGTTATCTATGCCGATGTGATATGTGAATTTTTTAAACTTCCTTATATTCTATATTTATTTTATTATTAGGTAAAGTGAGAATGTTTTCTTGTATTCTTTATTTATTTATTTTTATTTATTGTTATATTGATTGGAAAAGAGTAAGGCTAGAAGAAAGGACACTTAGAAGATTGTTGGCATAGTGCAGGTTGAGCATCCTTAATCTGAAAATCTGAAATGCAAAATCATACAAAAATCTGAAACTTTTTGAGTGTAGACACGACATTCAAACCTCATGCTCAAAATAAATGCTCTTTGGACCATACCGGATTTTGGATTTTCGGATTAGGGATGCTCAACCTGTATAAATGAATATAATGGTGGCCTGAATACACTAAATGTTAGTGTGTTTGTGTGTGTGTGTGTATATACACACACACACAGACTAATATATATTATATAACATTAGACTCAAAATAAAGCACATTGAGTCTAGAAGAAAACCAGCTGCCTGTCCACCATGAAGCTTAAAGGGTGAAACTATTTTGATGAATTTAACCACACTTCCACACTTTTGTCAGTCATGGGTTTACTGAAACCAAGTTTTATCAGCAGTCGAAGAAGAATATATTTCCCAGTGGGGAGCCTCATGTGAACAAAGCCCATAAAATTAAATTTACATGTATTTTTCATCTTCAAAATAGTGAGAATAAAATGAGTTATATTTACCAATATATCTGGAGCCAGATGCTGAATACATGATAGCTTATTGTTACATATAAAATCAAAATGTTAATAGATTAATTACCACTGAGAAATAGAACTAACAGGCTGAGTGTTATTTTTGCATAATCAGGGCAAATTACATTTACACACACGCAAGAAAAGACACTTTTCTTTATAAGCTTGATTTAAAAAGTGGATTGCAGAGAAAGTAAAGGCAAAAATTGTTTGCAAAACCTTTAAAAGTGTGATTGTAAAGGAAAGAAAAGATAAAAATTGTGGCTGAAACAGAAAGTCTAGTTAAGGAATGTTTGAAAGTTTAGTATTTTGTTTTATTAAGGTAGTGTTATGGGTTGAACTGTGTCCCCAACCAAAAGTATACATATATTTTGATGTCCTAATCCCCAGTACTTTGCAATGTGACTTTTTATTTAGAATTAGGGTATTGCAGATGTTACTAGTTAAGATGAGGGAATGCTGGAGTAGGGTTGACCTCTCATCCAATATGACTAGTATCTTCATAAGCACATGCCCATGTGAAAACAGAGACACAGAGGGAACACCACAGGACATCAAAAGCAGAGAAGGGAATTAAGTGTCTGCAAGCCAGGGGACACCAAAGATTACCAGGAAACCACCAGAAGCTACGAAGAGGTAGCCCAGGGTTGTGAGACCATAAGTTTCTTCCCTTTAACCATCCTGTTTGTGATACTTTGTTATAGGAGTCCTAGAAAACTAACATTGATAAGGAGATTCAAGAAGCTTTAAATGTTGTTGAGAAACAGTTACCAGGAAGGGAGATAATGAAGATAGAGAGAGAGAGGGACAACTGATGGAGTCCGTTCCTGGAAGAGAAGACAGGAAATGCTACGTAAGAGAATGGCCCTAGGAGGAAAGTCGCTTCTTGAATTTTACTGAGAGGAAAAAAGGAAGGTGAGGTAATTCTTACCTATACTTCTCATTTTCTCTAAAATTTATGAGGTAAAATCATCATCTGATGATGAACAAGTACCTGGTTTCATAGAAGATCTGGAAGAATAGAAAAGATTGAAACAACTTCTGTAGAGAGTAAGAGAGAAAACTGAGCACCTGCAAGATTGGCAGTCTCAAGTAGAACGTTAATAAATGAATACATTTGCAGTTCTGTTTGATACATAGAAAATTAAACTGGTATTTTTATTTTTCTTATCTGCCCTACTTTGAAAGACTAATTTAATAAAAATTATTATAGATATTATAATTTGAAACCAATAATAGTTATTCATATGCTTTGTTGCCCCCTCATATCATCTGAGAAAATCATTCATTTGTTTCATGGCCTGTATTCATGTTGTTGGTGTCTTAGATTTGCTTACCTAATAAGAAATGTGTAATCACTGATTTAAAGCTTGTGGAGGCTACATAACCAGGAAAAGTGGAACTCCCATTAGATCTATAAATTTACCTAGCCCTTGAGTTTATTTCAATATGTGCAGTCATTTATTAAGTAAAATGACATACTAACATTTTGCAGTTTGAAATGTGTAATCAATGGGTCCCATGACAGCATCAATCAAATAATACAGGGACAGAATTGTTCATTAGCATATTTAAGAGTTTATTACTGTAGATAAAACTAATCTAATTAACACAAATATGTAGTAATAAGCCAATATGGAGTTTAAGAAGATGCTTGTGATTTCTCGAGACATAGGAAGATGTGTAATATTATATTTGGTGTCCATCCCTGATCCACAGAAGTAAATAATATTGAATTAGCTATGGGGTCTGGGAAATATTAATAGAATCTCTATTCATGAGGAGATAAAGAAAAGCTTGGCATAATAGTATGAACATTTAAAAATAAAAATTTTAAGCACTAAAAACAATCATATATTTATGAATAATAAGTCATTCTAGACTAAGCCCACATTATTTTGATGTGGTAACTAGTCCATTGTTTGGAAGTGTTATATTTTTATATATATGTATATATGTGTGTATGTACATACATAAATTTATGTATATGTATTTTATTTATATTTAATTATGTTACAAAATGAAGACACAGTCAAGTTGATTAGTTATTAAAATAATGAACGAATATAGCACTGTATTGATACTAATTGTATAGAATGATGTTCAAAAGAGAACCAAAATCTTTACATTAAGCCTTATCTATCTTTGTAGAGGCCAACTCCTCCTTCAAATTTGTTCCTCTTCTCAGTAGCAGAGCTGTGTGGCATGGAGCTCAAGGGCATAACCTCTGCAACTATTCAGCCATATTTGCAATTCCACTCTCCTGGTCGCTAACTATATGACCTTGGAAAATTATTTATTTCTCATGTCCTACAATTTCCTTATCTGTAAAATGGGGAAATATTATTTTGTAGCATTATCGTGAGAATTAAATGAGTTATTGCATTAAGAATATTTGGAATCTCTGCATTTTGAGAGGCCAAGGTGCAAAGATAGTTTGAGGTCAAGAATTCAAGATCAGCCAGGCCAATATAGTGAGACCCTGTTTCTACAAAAAGTTTAAAAATTAGTTGTACATGATGGTGGACGGGATAGCTGCTCTGACATGGGAGGATCACTGGAGCCCACGAGTTCCAGTTTACAGCAAGCTATGATAGCACCATTGCACTCCAGCATTGGCAATAAGAGTGAGACTCTCTTAAAAAAAAAAAAAAGTATTTGGAGGCCAGGCGTGGTGGCTCACACCTGTAATCCCAGCACTTTGGGGGGCCAAGGCAGGCGGATCGTGAGGTCAAGAGACTGAGATCATCCTGGCTGACAGGGTGAAATCCCATCTCTACTAAAAATACAAAAATTAGCTGGGCATGGTGGTGTTTGGCTGCAGTCCCGGCTACTCAGGAGGCTGAGGCAGGAGAATTGCTTGAACCTGGAGGCAGAGGTTGCAGTGAGCGAGATCACGCCACTGCATGCCAGCCTGGTGACAGAGCGAGATTCCGTCTCAAAAAAAAAAGTATTTGGAGCTTGAGCCTGACACAAATTAAGAACTAAATAATATTAAATATTATAATAAGCACTTATTATATTCTCTATCTTGGCTAATAACATTGTCATCAATTTGCATAAGCTGGAAATCTGGGCATCAGCTTTAAATCCCACCTTTTCATCACATATGTGTCATAAATAATTTGTAGACCATATGCCTGGTTTAATCTTTAATATTTAAGCTTTAATTTATGTTTTCAGTTTCTCACTTGGACAGTTAGGTCTGTCTCATGAGTCTCTCTAATCTCAGCTGCCCACACTCAGATTTGTTTTCCACATCATTTACTATACCATATTTCTGATATCCAAATCTAATCATGCTACTTCTTTTCTTGTAAGGCTTAAAAGTTTTCAGGATAAAGTTCAGATGACTCACCATTACACATCGAGTTCAGTACAAAAGGTCACAGTTCTCTGAACCTGTGCTGCATATCTACACCTTACTGCTCTGCACTATTTTCTCTCCATCTCCCACTTGGAGTGCCTCTCCCTCCCTTCTCTGCTTAATCATGATGCCCTTTTCTTCTCATCTTGTGTTAGTCATCCTCTCTCTTTCACCTTTTAGCATAATTATTCCTTAATAACAAGAGCACGAATAACAGTAGTTAACATTAAGATACAGTTATGTGTCACACACTATTATAGAGACAGATAATACCTCATTTATGCCTCAAAACAATTCCATAATGTGGGTAATGTTATCATCCTTATCTAACAGATGAGAAAACTGGAACTAAAGAATTAAACACTTGTCCAAGACCACCTGGCTGATGAGATATGGAGCAGACTTTGAATCCATTCATTAATATTTGAGAACTAAAGTTCTGAAATACTAAATAATACTGCGACCCCAAATACAGAACCTGTATAGTACTGCATATCATACTATCATAAAAATCAACCTCTCTCTCTCTTCCAAAGTACATTGTCTTCTTCATATTGGAATCTCCAGTGTCTGATTCAGTAGTGTGAATACAGACTGCATACTCATTGATAAAAGAACAAATAAATGGATAAATGAACAAGCTCAAATAAAATAAATAGCCGGTTTATAGTGGATTACCTTTCCCACCCTGTGGAAATCACGTTTATTCACTTTTATGATTACCACTTCTTTATGTTTTTCTTTCAACCTCGTTATGGGAAAAAATATGAAAATTAAATTTAAAAGTTACGCTGCAGCTGAATTAATGTTTGTCCACATCTATACAACCGCAAGGAAATCAGGCCATAAGAGAACTGTTTGCCCTTGTAAATAGCGCTGCAGCGAATGTGACAGTACAGATATATCTTGGCATACTGATTACAGTTTCTTTGGACTTGTATCCAGAAGTGGAATTTTACAATTATTATTTGTCAATTAAAAATACAATTAAGTCTTTAAAAAAGAACTGTCCTTGACTTGATTTGTCAGTTTTTCAAGTCCTGAAAGTGCTAGCTTTAGTGCTTGTGGAAACTGTTAAGACAGATTTTCATCAAATTGAGCCATTCAAATTCTCAAAATCTGATCTCTTTTTCCAGGGTTGTTAGATATAGCCACTGTAATAAAAAATCAATATAAGTGGAATTGTTTTAACATTCCAAAGTCAAGACTTAAAAGTGCATATATTTAGTCAGTAGAGTGTAGCCTCAGTACAATTTTAAAAGCATCTCGTGGGTATGCAACAGAATGGTCCCATTCAGTTGAAATACATGATTTGATCCTGTCTAGATTTCTGAAATATATTCCTCCTGGGCCAGTGAGAGCAGCCACATTAGAGATTTTCCAAAAAGTTAGATTTAGAGTTACAGTATACATCTTTCTTCATTTAGCCTCTGACTATTTAGAGGCTTTCAACCTCATTTCTTAAATGTCATTGCTTTTTAAAAATGACTACCTGAAACTGAAATCATACCATGAGTTTTTAGCCTCTATTTATTTATTTATTTAACTTCCAACATTTTTCCTAGAAAGGAAAGATATAACATGTTGTATAGGCTTTCTATTTTAGCTTAAATTCACGTACTTTGGTGTTTAATTTTTTAATTTTTGGACGTAAGGGGATTTTTGTCTTATTAACTTATAATTACATTGTATCAAAGAAATATAATATTTTAATAATAATTTTTGAATAAAATTTTGATATGAAAATTTTGTTAGGTCATTTTGGATAAAAGTTGAGTTCTAAGAATCTATTGTAACAACTGAGAACATACATAAAGATATAGTTACAAGGACTTTCTATGCATTTTCTTTATAAACACAATAATTTTGAGAAAAATATGATCATATGAGTTATTCAAATGTACAAAATAAATCACTGTAGTTAAAAATTGTGATTCAAAGAAATTTAATAACGTGGAAAGACATTTAAAAATTAAGTGAAAAGAGAATACTAAAACAGATATATTTAGTATGTTTTCATTCTGTGAGTATATATGAAAGACAAAACTCTGAAATGCTACTATTGTTGTATAATAAGACTGAGGATGATTTGCATTTATTTTACTCATCCAAATTTTTGAAGTTTTTAATATTATTACTTTTGTTTTTATTAATGTAAACTATACACAGAATGAAAATTTTAAAGTTCTGTTCTATTTGGTTTACTCTGAGTGTTAAGACAAAATTAATGCAAACAGAAAGTTTAATGGGTCTTGAGGAGGGATAGTTAAAAATTTTCTTCAAAATACAACAACAATTGCTGATATATTTCACATACACACACATAAAATTTCTACTACTGCTGCTGAAATTTCTTTAATTGGCTGCCTATACCCAGCCTCATTTATTCAAACTCAGGACTTTCTTCTACTTATCTAGAATTGCTTCAGGATTATCTAAAATCTTTAAAACAAAAGTGGACTTCTATTATTAATTCATATTCTCAAGGGATCATTAACTGATGTTACATCACACAAATTTAACATAACAATGGAAAAATTTCACAAAGTTTGTAAAAGTTGTATGCTGTGGGAAGCTAATAAAATTTTTTTTGCATCTGTTCTTATTTTGATTAATCTTTCCTTTGCACATCATTACTTTTCCACAGACTGAATGAATTTGGACTTTGAAGTCAGAAAAATTAAAAATAAAGATAAGAAATTATTCTTACTGGCTAATCAGTCTACATGATAAAATATAGAGACATGTTGATTTATAAAACACTATTTATTTCATCCATAATAAAATACTCAGAATACTCTAAATAAAACAAAAATTCAGCCCTTAAAGGGCTTCAAAAGTGAAGACTACTAAATTTTAAAATCTCAGTGAAGAGTTTTTAAAATGTGGACTAGAATGAAGAGGTAGATTAGATCTGGGGGAAATCAGGTATCCCATAACACATGTTTGCAGTTAAAACTTTTCTGAATTAAAAAAATAAATTATATCAAATTTTGCAATAAAATGACAATGATTGACACAATAATATACTTTTAATTTATAATTAAATAGTATATTCAAAACATTCATATGATTCAGTTTTTTAAATGCGTGTGTGTGTGTGTCGGCAGTGGCTTTTGGAAGGATGTGCAGAGATGCACATATAGTTATCAGGCCATCTTGAACAATGAAATTATTGGTGATTTTATTTTCTCCTCTATATTAATCTACTTTTAAACTAGTTTTATTTTAATTAAAGTTATTTTTTATTTAAGTTAGTCTAATTACTAGTTTTATACTGGAATCTTAGAACCACTAGTTCTCTCTTTTACAAACCATAAAGATAATTCCTTAAGCAAACAGGGTCAGCAAAGCATTTAGAGTCAGTAATGTCTTCCTATTATTAAATATCTACTTAAAAGAGGCATTATACCTACAAGTATCATCAAGTATTTATCTCTGTTATTTGAGAGGACTTGAAAGAGCATGTGTTATTTAAGATAACTTTGGTAAAACAGTTAATGCTGTAGACAAAGAAATGAAACAGGGCATAAATATTAAAAATGAAAAGATAAATACCATTATTGCAAATATAATTCTCTATCTAAAAACCACACAAAAATAAACTGAAAAACTCTTGAAACTAGAGTACAGTTCAGTAGCTGGCTAGTTAAAAATATAACAATAATAGCTTTTAAAATAACCATTAAGAAAAAAATACTTGAGACAAATCTCATTGGAAAATATTTTATTTTATTCTGCTCTATTTTTTTGAGACAGGGTCTCATTCTGTTGCACAGGTTGGAGTCCAATGGCATGATCACTGCTCACTGTAGCCTCAACCTCTCAAGGCTCAATGGATCCTCCTGCATCAGCCTCCCAAATAGCTGGCACTACAAGTGGGTGCCACCATGCCCGGATAATTTTTGTATTCTTCTTAGAGATGGAGTTTCGCCATGTTGCCCAGGCTGGTCTTGAACTCCTGAGTTCACGGGATCCACCTGCCTCAGCCTTCCAAAGTGCTGGGATTACAGGTGAGAGACACCATTCCGAGCTGGCAAGTATTTTAAATGGGATCACGCAATTCTTACTTCAATAACTCATAATTTGCCTTCCTATCTGCTACAAAGACTTAAAATCTAATGCAAAGTCTTATGCTCCTTATTACAGGAGATCAGTGATATAAGTATTTGATCTGGATTCTAAAAATCATATGCACATATGCAAGATTTGGATGCAAAGTGAATGCTGTGAGATGCTCTCTACGTGAGAGGACTTCACATGTTCTGGAAAGCATGGAAATAGAGGCATTTGGTTCTTCTGGAGCAACTAGGCTAGCAATATGGTATCCAGTTCCCCCACCATCACTGGTGTGGAGCAAAAGGTTCTGATGACAAAAATATTTATATCATGTGATTGGGCAGTTTTAATGGCTGCATTGTTCCTGTTGGAGTAACATCAGAACCTGGTATTCTAGAATCTCTCACTGAATCTGTGAGCTATCTGGTGTCTTAAAATAAATTTATTTTCACTTACAATAGCAAGATCTGACCTTATTCCTGACAACCAAAATATTGGACAAATTCAATGGAGCATTATTAAAAAGATAGATGATAGGTCAATAGATTATCTAAAAAGACATATGTATGCATAAATATTAACATTGAGTGTATTCTGGATCATAATATTTGGAGTAATATTAACCTTGCTTATTTAAAAAAAAGCTTTTCATTATACTAATAATGTATACTAATATATATTTGCTACTAACATGTATATGTATACACTAATATGTATTTGCTGAAAAGAAGCTATGCAATATAAAGTGGACATAAGTCCACCCAGAGGTTTTCTTCAGTATGCCATAATTAAATACAAAATAGTACCTAAAGTAGAATCATTTCTGTGGCTGAGCTAGCCAGCTGTCCACCAAACAGATAACACACAAGCAGATAAACAGATATTGGTTGCCTCTTCTTGGGAACACATCTAGACTACAGTTAGCCTCCCTTGCAATTGAGTGTAGACACGTGGTTGTTTTAATGAAGGTACTGTAAAGAGAAGTCATGCGTACAACTTCCAAAAGTGGCTCAAATAAACCTCCTATAAGCAACCTCTATGCTCTTCATTCCCCACTTCTGGCTGATGGTTATGCCCCTGCTAACCTTGGAATCCACATATTGAAGATGGCAAAGTAGCCATCAGTCTGCCCTGTATGTCTGCAAAGACAAAATGTGCTATCAACCCAAATAACAGCCAGGACAATTAACTGAGAAAGAAATAGGCCGGGCGTGGTGGCTCACTCCTGTAATCCCAGCATTTCGGGAGGCCAAGGCAGGAGAATCATTTGAGCTCAGGAGTTTGAGACCAGCCTGGGCAAGATGGCAAAACCCTGTCTGTACAAAAAACACAAAAAATTAGCCATGCAAGAGAGCAGGCACCTGTGGTTCCAGCTACTAGGGAGGCTGAAGTAGGAGGATCTCTTGAGCCTGGGAGACAGAGGTCACAGTGAGCCAAGATTGTGCAACTGCACTCCAGCCTGGGCAACAGAGTTAGACCTTGTGCCAAAAAAGAAAAAAAAAAAAAAAAAAAAAAAGAAAAGAAATAAATCAGGTCTTTTTTTTTTTTTTTTTTTTTTTTTTTTTTTGGTACTGAAAGTTTGGGGTCTATTGTGTCAGCATACTCAACATTAATACAGTCTCCATCTTTCATTATCTACCTTCTCCTCTGGACTTCATCCCTTCAAATTAAGAATTCTGTGGTGTCATTCTGTGCTTTTTATTTGCTTTCTCCAAAAGTTGCCTGCTTTTAGTAGCCGGAAACTTCTTCTTAAAAGAAGTCTCATCTGTAATAATACAGAAATTGTTCAAAATTTATAATGTTGTCCCTTTCCCAAAGATTCAATGTTGATAAATTGCTTTTTATTTTCTTATTTTTATGTGGACATTCCTATTGTGTAGCAAAAAAACACTGAGTGCCTGTTCTTACATTGACATATGTTACTAACATTTTGATTTGGAATGATTTATTACTTTTATTTTATTAGTATTCTTTAATTTTTCTGTAACAAACAGAAATTACTTATGCAATGTTTAATAAGAAAATTCTACAAAGCTTTATTAAAGATATTAAAGTTAAAATAGATATTTAGCTTAGTGTTCATTTAAAACTTTGAATTCAATTAAATTCAAGTTCAGGTATTGACAAAAAAAAGTTTGTTATTCCCAAACTGGCTTTCATTTCTCAATAAAATTGTGTGTACAGGCCTGTCATATTTACAAACATAGGCAAGAGAGTATGCATTCAGAGGATGTTCTCCTTTTTTAATTTTCTTTTTTGCCTTTCTTTTCTTTTTTTTTTTTTTTTTTTTTTAATTTTTCTTTGAGATAGGGCCTTGCTCTGTCACCCAGGCTGGAGTATAGTGGCATGATTATAGCTCACTATAACCTTGAACTCCTGGTCTGAAGTAATCCTCTCACCTCAGACTCCTGAGTAGTTGAGACACGTACCACTACACCAGTCTATTTTTTTTTTCTTTTTTTTAAGAAATAGGGTCTCATTATGTTGCCCAGGTGCATCTTAAACTCCTGGCCTCAAGCAATCCTCCTGCCTCAGCCTCCCAAATTGTTGGGATTATAAACATGAGCCACCATGTCCTGCTCCTTTATAATTTTCACCTTTAATTCTCTAATATCTTCCAAAATCAGGAATTAAAAAGCTGCATCTTTTTGCGGGAAGTCAGGGACCCCGAATGGAGGGACCGGCTGCAGCCACAGCAGAGGAAACATAAATTATAAAGATTTCATGGACATTTTATCACTTCCCTAATAATACTCTTATAATTTCTTATGCCTGTCTTACCTTAATCTCTTAATCCTGTTATCTTCGTTAGCTGAGCATGTACATCACCTCAGGTTCACTGTGATGATTGCGTTAACTGTACAAATTGATTGTAAAACATGTGTGTTTGAACAATATGAAATCAGTGCACCTTGAAAAAGAACAGAATACCAGCGATTTTCAGGGAACAAGGGAAGACAACCATAAGGTCTGACTGCCTGTGGCAGAATAGAGCCGTATTTTTCTTCTTGCAGAGAGCTTATAAACAGACGTGCAAGTAGGACAGATATTGCTAAATTCTTTTCCTAGCAAGGAATATAATATTAAGACCCTAGGAAAAGAATTGCATTACTGGGGGGAGGCCTATAAATGGCCACTCTGGGAGTGTCTGTCCTATGCGGCTGAGATAAGGACTGAGCTACAACCTGGTCTCCTGCAGTACCCTCAGGCTTACTAAGATTGGGAAACCCCAGCCCTGGTAAATTTGAGGTCAGACCTGTTCTCTGCTTCTGAACCCTGTTTTCTGTTAAGATGTTTATCAAGACAATACATGTACCACTGAACATAGACCCTTATCAGGAGTTCTGATTTTGTCCTTGCCCTGTTTCCTCAGAAGCATGTGATCTTTGCTCTGCTTTTTGCCTCTTAAAGCATGTGACTTACTCCCTGTTTGCACACCCCCTCCCCTTTTGAAATCCTTAATAAAAACTTGCTGGTTTTATGGCTCAGATGGGCATCACAGACCTACTGATATGTGATGTCATCCCTAGTGGCCCAACTGTAAAATTTCTCTCTTTGTATTCTTTCTCTTTATTTCTTAGACCAGCCGACACTTAGGGAAAATAGAAAGAACCTACATTGAAATATTGGAGGTGGGTTCCCCCAATAGCATCTTACTTCAAAACCTCCTATACATGACTACTAAGCATTCTGGCCCATAAGGGCCACACTCCCAACTCTGATTTTCAAAAGTCCCTAGATCATTCAAGGTCCATTTCTACGGTTGACTACTCCGTGAACCTTCCAGGACTCCTCAAACAGATGTACTCATATCTCCATTTATGTATTTCATTTGACATTTGTATATGATACTTTCCAGACCAGGTCTTTTATCCAAGAGATCTTAATATCTTCTGTGCCTCTCCATAAACTGAAAGCTTCTTGAGGTCTGGAACTGTGTCTCATTTGTCTTTAAATTCTCTATATATCTTAGCATTACAGAACACAGATAAATGATATTTACCATATTTTGTTGAATTAAATTAAGCAAATATCTAAGTTTAGTCAATGTTTCTGCTTCTAATCTGCCACTAAATCCCTGTTTCCACAACAATCCTAGGTGATAGGAGCTCTTCCTTCCAAGAATAAGGTGTGGATGCTGGTGGCAAGATGTACTGGAGTCCCGGATGGAATAAATAGGAAGAAAGTTGTTTCTGAAATCACCAATGAGAATATCCTTAGGAAAAAGAAAAATTGAACAGAAGCTCAGCAGAACCTGAATCCTGCCCTCTTGCTTTTCTCCCCTGAGACATGAGATTCATCACCCACTCCACCACTTTCTCCACTAACTGCCTGTCTCTGGGGTCCACCCAGTTGCTCATCAGCAGCCTGGCTATCCTTTATGCAAGCACTATGGGCTCTAACTTCTGGATCTTTTCTTTCAGCTCCTCCAGCTTCTGGGTCGGCTAGGTATCTGGTAGAAATAGCAGGGCATACAGAGTAAGAACGAGGCCATGCCAGGCCTGAATAACTGCTTAGCCTCCTACCTGGACAGAGTGAGTGGCCTGGAGACCAAGAATCGAAGGCTAGAAACCAAAATCTGGGAACATCTGGAGAAGAAGGGGCCCCAGATCAGAGACTGGGGACATTATGTTAAGACCATAGAGGACTTGAGGGCTCAGATCTTTGCAAATTCTGTGGACAATGCCCACATTGTTCTGCAGATTGACAATGCCTATCTTGCTGCTGATGATTTTAGAGTCGAGTATGAGACAGAGCTGGCCATACACCCATCTGTGGAAAGCCAAATTCGTGGGCTCAGGAAGGTCACTGATGACACCAATGTCACTCAGCTGCAGCTGAAGACAGATCTCGGCTCTCAAGGAGGAGCTCCTCTTCATGAAGAAGAACCACAAGGAGAAAAAAAAAGACTTACAAGCCCAGTTTCCTAATTCTGGTTTGACCATAGAGGTAGATGTCCCTAAATCTCAGGACCCCAGCAAGATCCTGGCATATCAGTGTAATGAGCTGGCTCAGAAGAACCTACAGGAACTGGAAAATACTGGTCCCTGCAGATTGAGTGAGGAGAGCACCACAGTTATCACCATGCAGTCGCCAAAATCAGAAATGCTAAAATGATGCTCATGGAGCTGAGAGGTACAGTCCAGTCCTTGGAGATCAACTTGGACTCTAGGAGAAATCTTAAGGCCAGCTTGGAGAACAGCTGAGGGAGATGGAGGCCCACTATGCCATGCAGATGGAGCAGCTCAATGGGGTTCTGCTGCACCTGGAGTCAGAGCTGGCACAGACTCTGGCAGAAGGGTGGCATCAGGCCCGGGTGTATGAGGAGGCCCTGCTGAGCATCAAGGTCAAACAGCCGGCTGAGCTGGCCACCTTACTGCTGCCTGCTGGAAGATGGGAGGGACTTCAATCCCAGTGATGCCCTGGATAGCAGCAACCTCATGCAAGCCATCCGAAAGACCGCCACCTGCGGGATAGTGGATGACAAAGTATCCTGCGGGATAGTGGATGACATCTGACACCAGTGACACTAAAGTTCTGAGGTTTTGAGGCAGCAGAAGCAAGGTGCCCTTTAGGTAACAGGAGACCAATAAAAAGTTCAGAGGTCCAAACAAAAATCAAACAGCAGTTCTGGTCACCCAATACCAGGAGTTTTTAGATTCTGCTCTATATCAACTAACAAAATTGATAGGGAACCTAACATTCTATCATTGGGAAATACATTCCATGCTTTAAACACCTCACCAAAACTGTCTTTGGAATAAAATATATTCTTCGTTTTTAAACTTATTATAGTGAAAACAACTGGCAACTTCACACAATCCACTATCAATCCTAGAAGTGTATTCTTTGTGCAGAAGTTATCTCGGTTTAGTTGATACACTGAACTATACAGAATGATAGATCTTTTTGTAATTTTATGATCTATCTTGAGTAGAAAATTCTGTAGTCTTGTCAGGTATAAGAGTTATGATATGCCACAAATATTTGTCTTATAACAGAAAGCTTAAACTTAGGGAGGAGGTATATAACTGTTCTGGTCCTATTTCATCTCACTGAGTTAGCATGTTTTATGTTTCAATAGCAAATGTATACTGAAAAGGCAGAGAAACATTAAAATAAAAGGGAAAATGCAGAAATAATATTTCATTATCTGGACTTTGTTAGTTTATAATTTTCTCCATAAGTTTTAAAAAGGGGAGAAAACTGGTTACAATAAAATATATGCTTTTATTATTTATCACTAACTTTTACCCCAACAGAAGTAATTTTTACGTTGAATAAATCTAGGATTGTTTCAAAAATTTCAATTAAATATTATATATTTACTTTTGTACATATAATAATATTCCATATATATAAATATATGTATGTTTGTATATATAATTGTATATATATAATGTTCATAATAACATGAACATATTGAAATATTATTCATCCATAAAAAAGAATGAGGTTCTGATACATGCTACAACATGCAAGAAACATGAAATCATTGTGTTAGATTAAATAAGCAAACACCAAAAAACACATATTTTGTAATTCCATTCACATGGAATATCTAGAATAGGCAACTTCAGAGAAACAGAAAGTAGATTAGAGGTTACCAGGGCCTGAGAGCGGAGTGAAGAGGGTGCTACTGCCTACTGGTCGCAGAGTTTCTATTTGTGTTGATGAAAACATTTTGAAATTAGCGATTATGGTTGTACAACGTTGTGAATGTGATTGATACCTCTGAATTGAACACTTAAGAAATGACTAAAATAGCAAATATGTTACATATTTTGCCATGATTAAAAATAATTAAAAATTAAAATTAGTAAGCAGTGATATAGCAAAAAAAGCATAGCATTGTGTTTTATGTCTGTTGCTACTCTGACCTGTTTAACTTAGATTAAAATTTTTATTTGTGCTTATGAATATAATCAAGAAATGAGAATAAATCCAGTAGCCTTACACCTGACATTGACTAGTTATTATGAAAAAACCTAGATTTTTGGAAAATAAATAACTATGGAATCTGTAACACAGTTTTAAGAGTTCTTCCCCAAACTTCATGGTCAGAATTTTAAAACTAGTAGAATAATCACTGATTGAAGAAATGAAGGATCTGTTTTTGGGCAGCTGACATTTCAAATTCATGAATGATCTTATTAAACTGTTAAAATATATTTATATAAAAATAATACAGAACACTAATATAAAACTCAATACATATAAAAATAAAGACAATGCCAAATACAAAAGCAATTAGTGATGTTTTAGTTTTGTTAGTTTTAATGATTATTGTTTAATATAATTCTATTGATATTTGATTTTAAGATAATTTTTTGAAATGATATGATACATTTTGTATGACCCGAAAGTAATGAATGTAGCCAAGGAGAAATAAGAAGAAGAGTCATTGAGAAAATGAAGTCCTCTGGTCACTCTTTCTCTGGCAAATAATGGAGACATTCAAGGTTGTTAAAATTGAACTGTGAAAGTTTAATTATTCAATTGATTGCTTGAAGCTTCAGCAGGTTCACAGCACTGGATCAAGCAGGGTTTTTCTTTTGGTATGTGGAATGGGCATTGTACGCATTGCATTTTATAAACTTTTGAAGAACATGTGATACTCATTAACAGAGGTCATTCCTTTCCTCTTTTGCAGGCCACTTTGCAGCTGCTTATGTATGTGTGTGTTGAAAATATGTTATCTTATTCAGAGGTCAATTTTTTTTCTTGAATCCCATTGCTCTGCTAGATAGATTTAAATAGTAGTGTAAGAAACCAATCATTTCTGTACTTTTTTTATTGGCCCCAAAGCCCTTTTCTCTCTTATCACTTAATATAATCAAATCTTCAAAGTTTTTTCTAATGGATTCTAAAAATGGGAGTTGAGCAGCTGGTACCATCAGTTGGTTCAATGTTACTAAATCTTTTCCAATCTTTATTTATTTCTTTGTATTTTTGGTTAGTACAATGATTTATTTATTTATTTATTTTTTGCCACCAGAGAAACCCTGAAAAATCATTTGAAATCTTTAGCCATTTTTCATGAAGGACAACATTTTACTTCACGTATCGACTCCCTTATTCTTTAAAGATCTAGAAATGGGGAACACTTTTGCACTACTGATGGTGGGAATGTAAACTTGTACAACCATTATGGAAAACAGTATGGAGATTCCTTAGAAAACTGAAAATCGATCTACCTTTGATCCAGCAATCCCACTATTGGGTATCTACCCAGAGGAAAAGTCATTATATGAAAAAGACACTTGCACATGCATGTTTATAGCAGCACAATTTGTAATCACAAAAATGTGGAACGAGCCCAAATGTCCATTAATCAACTAGTAGGTAAAGAAAACTCATATACATATATAATACACATACATGATGTATATCATATTCCGTATATATCATATATACCATACACACACACACACACACACACACACACACCATGGAATACTAAGCCATAAAAAGGAATGAAATAATGGCATTTGCAGTAACCTGGATGGAGTTGGAGACAATTATTCTAAGTGAATTAAGTCAGGAATAGAAAATCAAACATTGTTCTCACTTGTAAGTGGGAGCTAAGCTATGAGGATGCTATGAGGATGCAAAGGCATTAAAATGATACAATGGACTCAGGGAGAAGGATGGGAGGGGTGTTAGGGATAAAAAGACGACACCAGAGTACAGTGTACACTGCTCCAGTGAAGGGTGCACCAAAATCTCAGAAATCACCACTAAAGAGTTTATCCATATAACTGAATATCACCTGTTGGCCCAAAACTATTGAAATTAAATAAATAAATAAGATCTAGAAATGGAATACATTTTTGTCACTTTTGTGTACAAATGTGTTGGTTTCATTACATAAGTGATGTGATTCAACAAGTGTTTGGTATAATAGCTCTTTAATCTTCTTTATCATAGTCCTGACTTTATTATGGGAAAAAATTAATTCTACCCATGATTTCCTGCCAATCCTAACTGCCTCTAGTGGAGTTATGCACTCTTAGATATCTTGCATAACTCCTTTCAAATTTTCTTCCCTAATGTCATCAGTCCTCGCATCTCATCTACACCAACAGCACTCCTTTGCAGAGTTAAGGTAAAAAAAAAAAAAGGAGTAGAATTTGACGGATAAGCAACACAAAAACTGACAAAAATATTTCATTTGAGAAAATGATAGAAAATCTAAAACCTCTCTCCACCATAACAGTTTACATGTACAGGAAGAATTGAGAGGATAGTAGAGTTCCAAAATACCCTACACCTAGTTTTCTCCATTATTAACATCTTGCATTTGCATGGCAAATTTGTTATAATTAATGAAATAATATTAATACAGTATTATTAACTGAAGTTCATGGTTTATTTAGATTTCCTTATTTGTTGCCTTCTATTCATTTCCTGTTCCAGGATATTATCCAGAATATCATATTATACTTAGTTGTAATGTTTCCTTAGGCCTTTTTTGGCCATGACAATTTATCGAACTTTTCTTATTTTTAGTGTTTTAGTGACACTGACCCCTCTGAGGAGTATTGGTCAAGTATTTTGTAAGATACTCCTCTATTGGGTTTGTCTGATGTTTTTCTCACTATTGGACTTGAGTTACGGGTTTGATGGAGAAAGGTCGCAGAGGTAAAGTGCCATTTTCATCACATCATATCAAAGATAAAATCAACATGATTTGTCATTTTTTATGTCAACCTTGGTCAGCTGAGATAGTGATTGTCAGATTTCTTCACTGTGAAGTTACTCTTATTCCTCTGTTTCATTCTGTACTCTTTGGAAGTAAGTAAGTCAGTATCACAGCCCACACTTAAGGGATGAAAAGTTATGTTCTCTCTGCTTGAAGGAAAGGTACCTACATAATTTTTTTGGAATTCTTCCACATGAAAGACTTGTCTCTTCATTTGTTAATTTGCCAAATTTTTAAATTTATATCAGTATGTACTCATAGATACTTGTACTTCATTTTGTACTCAAATTGTTCCAACTTTGGCCATTAAGAGCTCCTTCAGTTAGCTACTGTACTCTGTTGGCATACGTACTCCCACTGATGTATTTTGGGGGCCTTTTTATTAGCACGTTTTTACTTTCTGAGACTTCAAAATGCTGCAGGTTAATCTTTCTGCTCCAGTTCTAGAAGCCACCATCTCTCAAGGGAGCCTTGCTTCCTGTCATTGGAGAATGGTATTAGAAACTGAGATCTGAACAATAAGTGTGCTAGTTATAAGAATGTCCTTTATTTTAAACTCTCTCAGCTAACAGAGCAAAGAAATAGATGTGTATACACTAACCGGTGATTGCATACACACAGTAGATCCTCTTTATTTGTAGTGATACAAACATACTTGTGACTTTTTCTACTTGAACATTTATATACACATGCAGGACAGCAAAAAAAATGAGTTACCTGACATGTACATCCTAACTGAGATAGAACAAGGCAACTTTCTGCCTTCTTGTTTTAACTATCATAATATAAACAAGTGTCATTTTGTGGTATACTTAGCATTATGTTTTGCACAGTTTTTGTGCTTTATGTTATTTTCCTGTTTAAAGTGGTCCCTCAAGTGTGGTGCTACAGTGCTTTCCTAGTATTCCTACGTGAGAGAAGGTTGTGCTGTACCTTATGAAGAAAATACTTGGGTTAGATAAGCTTCCTTCAGGCAAGGGTTATATATGTTTTATATATATATAGCACTTATACAGGAGCACAGGAGCCCACTGAAAGAGCTCCTAATGGCCAAACTTGGAACAATTTGTAACTATATATATAGTATTGTTGGCTGGGAACTCAATATTAATGAACCAACACTATATAGTAAATGAGGTGAGTTAAAACAGAAATACACATAAAACAGGTTACATATTGATGGTTAATGAAAATGTTATAACCAGAGGATCACAGAAAAGTAACCCTGTATTTTTTTCTTGGACAATGGTTCATCATTTGCTAATTCAGTGTTTCTAATGGCTTTACAGAATATAACTACCATAAATAACAAGGATGAACTCTATAAATATTTTATATGTAACCATCTGTATCTATATTAAATTAACCATGAATTCTTACTGATGTCTCCACATCTGAACTATTACTACCAGGATCATTCTAGTCTGCTTCCTTGTTTATCTGTAAACTCTCATTCCAACAGTGAGAAACCACCATTCTTTATTTATTTACTTACTTTACTTTATTATATACTTAATTGTTCAATTCCTGTCCACATGTTTAGCAGTATCAGAACCGATCATTCATATCCTCAGGAGAAATAACTTTATCAACTATAGTACAATGCTTATATACAGCTTATATGCTTATGAACCATATTTCCCTTTTAGGTCTCTCAGCCTGTAATGGGAGGGGCTGCTGTGAAGACCTCTGACATTCCCTGGAGATATTTTCCCCATTGTCATGGATATTAACATTCAGCTTTCTGTTACTTATCCAAATTTCTGCAGCCGGCTTGAGTTTCTCCTCAGAAAGTAAGATTTTCTTTTATATCACATTGTCAAGCTACAAATTTTCTGAACTTTTATGTTCTGCTTCCCTTATAAAACTGAATGCCTTTAACAGCACCCAAGTAACCTCTTGAATGCTTTGCTGCTTAGAAATTTCTTCCGCCAGATATCCTAAATCATCTCTCTGAAGTTTCAAGTTCCACAAATCTCTAGGGCAGAGGCAAAAATGCCACCAGTCTCTTTGCTAAAACATGACAAGAATCGCTTTTGCTTCAGTTTCCAACAAGTTCCTCATTTCCATCTAAGACCACCTCAGCCTGCATTCTATTGTCCATATTGCTATCAACATTTGGGCAAAGCTATTCAACAAGTCTCTGGGAAGTTCCAAACTTTCCCACATTTTCCTGTCTTCTTTTGAGTCCTCCAAATTGTTCCAACCTCTGCCTGTTACCCAGTTCCAAAGTCACTTCCACAATTTTGGATATCTTTTCAGCAGCACCCCACTCTTCTGAAACCAATTTACTGTATTCATCCTTTTTCACACTGTTGATATAGACATACCCAAGACTGGGCAATCTACAAAGGAGAGGTTTAGTGAACTTACAGTTTCACATGGCTGGGGAGGCCTCACGACCATGGCAGAAGGCAAAGAAGAGCAAGTCACATCTTACATGGATGGCAGCAGGCAAAGAGAGAGAACTTGTGCAGGGGACCTACTCTTTATAAAACCATCAGCTCTCATGAGACTTATTCATTATCATGAGAACAGTGCAGTAAAGGCTTGCCCCCATGATTCAGTTACCTCCCACTGGGTCCCTTCCACAACAAATGGAAATTCAAAATGAGATTTGGGTGGGGACACAGCCTAACCATATGAAGTGACAAAAAATCGAATTCAGGAAATTCAGAGAACACCAGGAATATACTACACAAGATGACCATCCCCAAAACATATAGTCATCAGATTCTCCAAGATTAAAAGAAAAAGTTTTAAAGGCACCTAGGAAAGAAGCAGCAGGTCACTTACAAAGGGAATCCCATCTGTCTAACAGTGGTCCTTTGACAGAAATCCTACAAACCAGAAGAGATTAGGAGCCTATATTCAACATTCTTAAAGAAAAAAAGTTCAATAAAAAATTTCATATGCAGCCTCATAACCATAATGAACAAAGGAAAAATAAGACCCTTTTCAGAAAAGAAGATGCTAAGGGAATTTGTGACCACCAGATATGCCTTAAAAGAGGTCGTAAAGGGAATGTTAAATATGGAAAGGAAAGTCCCTTACTGGCCACCACAAAAGCACACTTAAGTACAAAGATCATTGACTTTATAAAGCAACTACCCAATCAAATCAGCATAATAACCAGGTAACAATAAGATGACAGGATCAAATTAGCACATATCAATATTAACCTTGAATGTAAATGGGCTAAATGCCTCAATTAAAAGGCACAGAGTGGTACATTGGATCAAGAAGCAGGACCTATTGGTATGCTGTCTTCAAGACACTCATCTCACATGCAATGATCTCCATAGGCTTGAAGAAAAGGGAAGGAGAAAAATGTACCAAGAAAATGGGAAACAGAAAAAAGCAGAAGCTGCGATTCTAGTTTCAGAAAACAGACTTTAAAATAACAACAGTTGGAAAAGAAAGAAGAACATTACATAATGGTAAAGGGTTCAATTCAACAAGAAGACCTAACTATTCTAAATATATATGCATCTAACACAGAAGTAACTAGATTTATAAAACAGTTCATAGAGACCTACAGCGACTTAGGTAACCACAGAACAATAGTAAGAGACTTCAAAACCTCAATGACAGTGTTAGGAAGATTATAGAGGCAGAAAACTAATGAAGATATTTTGGATTTGTACTTGACATCCCACCAAACAGACCTAACAGACATCCACTGAACTTTCCACCCCAAAACAATAGCATATGGCACATATTCTAAAATTGAACATTCAAGAGGTCATAAAACAATTCTCAGCAAATTCAGAAAAATTGAATTAATACCAACCACACTCTCAGACCATAGCACAATCAAAATAAAAATCAATAGAAAGAAAATTGCTCAAAACCATATAATTACATGGAAATTAAACAACCTGTTCCTTAATGACTTTTGGATAAACAATAAAATTAAGGCCAAAATCAAGAAATCTTTGAAACTAATGAGAAAAAAGATACATGTATCAAGAATCTCTGGGACATAGCTAACACAGTATTAAGAGGGAAGTTTATAGTGCTAAGTGCCCACATCCAAAGTTAGAAAGATATCAAATTAACAACCTAACATCACAGCTAGAGTAAAAAACAAAGCAAGCCAAATCCAAAGCTAGCAGTATACAAGAAATAACAAAACTGAAGCTGAACTGAAGGAACTTGACATGAAACACCATATAAAAGATCAACAAACTCAGGAATTTGTTATTTAAGAGAATAAATAAGATGGATAGACAATTAGCTAGACTAAAAAATAGAAAAGGAAAGAAGATCCAAATAAACACAATCAATTGGAAAAGAACAAAGGGGACATTACCTGCAACCCCACGGATGTATGAGAACCATTTAGAGACTACTACAAACACCTTTATGTACACAAACTAGAAAACCTAGAAGAAATGAATGGATTTCTGGAAAAATTCAACCTCCCCAGATTGAACCAAGAACAAATTTAATTTGTGACCAGACTAGTAACAAGTTCCAAAATTGAAACAGTAATAGCAACCCTACCAACCAGAAAAAGCCCAAGACCAGGCGGATTCATAGTTGAATTCTACTAGATGTATAAAGCAGAGTTGATATCATTCCTACTGAAACTATTCCCAAAAACTGAGGAAGAGGGACTTCTTCATAACTCATTCTATGAGGCCAACGTCATTCTTATACAAAAACCTGACAAAAACATAACAAAGAAAGAAAACTTTAGGCCAATATCCTTGATGAACATAGATGCAAAAATCCTCACCAAATACTAACAAACTGAATCTCAAATCCAGCATAATATCAAAAAGTGAATCTACCACTATCAAGTAGGCTTTATCCTTGGGATGCAAGGTTGGTTCAACATATGCAAATCAAAAGATGTGATTTATCACATAAACAAAACTAAAAATATCCACATGATCATCTCAATAGATGTAGAAAAGACTGTCAATAAAATTCAACATCCCTTTGATATGGGATTTTTGCAAGGTTGCTTTTTCTGTCCAGAAACCTCTGTGGCCAGTGGTGCCTTGGCCCAAGTTCTTGTCCTGCATCCAGGAAGAATGAGGTATGCAGAAAAGTGGAGGGTGAGCAAGACAAAGAGGAGCTTTATTAAGTGTTAGAACAACTCAGAGGAGACCCACAGAGGGGAGCTCTTCTCTGTAGGCCAGTTGTCTCATTGTCCCTTTGCCCTCTCCTCTGATCTGCTGAACCCAGGGCTTTTATGGGTCTCAGAGGGGAGGAAGTCCATGCCAATTGGTTCATAGGTGGCCATGAGCAGCAAAGAAAAGGCATCACAAGTTCCCACATCAGTCTGCAGGACTAGCAGCCCAGCCCCAATTTTCAGGCCCTCCCTGGCTGAAGGTGGAGCCTCATCAGGACCTATCCCTTTCTGTGGAAGGGCCTGTCTGCCTCCCACCACTCAGGCCAAGGGGCGCCCACAGGCTGAGTTGCTCTCCACCTCATATGAGCCTCCTCCCACACTTTTTGGTGCCCAAAGTCTGGAGAGGCTGATGCAGCAGGGGGCCCTGCTGCACACCAGGCCAAGCTGTGACAGCTCCAGGGCTTGGCACTAACTCTGCTCCCATCTCAGAGTGCTGGCAGCAGGATGAGGCCAGGCGTGGGGAGCAGGCACCTCTGAGCTTGCCATGACAGGGGGGCCCTTCTGGGCCCTGAGAGACCATCTGGAAACCTGGTCCCACAGCCACAACCTGGGTGACTACAGCTGTTCCTGGGGAGCTCCCATCATGCCAACTTGGGAGAGGCAGGGCTCCCAACTGACCCTGTCCCAGGCTGTACCCCTACTCCGTGTCTCACCACTGTGGCAGCAGGCAAGGTGCAGGTGGCACGGTGGCCCTGGTCACCTCCGCACAAATGAACCCCATGCTTCCTGGGCCAGTTCTGTGAGTCCCAGCTGCACCATTGGCCAGATGCTTGTAGGCTCCCAGGATGTGGTAGAGAGCAAGGTCGAAGCTGCAGTGGAGGCTCTGGACCTGGGAGCAGGTCCTGCCAGGCCATGTGAGGATGGGGGTGGTACAGTCAGTTGTCTTAGGGATGTGGGGCACAGAGGACACAATGCCACCACCATTGCTTCTGCAGCTGCTCCTGCTGCCCAGTCTGATGCTTTGCAGCCTGGGGCTGGGCTCCCGGCCCTCGCCAGGTTCTGGGGATGGGATGACATTTGCAAGTTCCCCTGCAGCCCCAGCTCTCAGTGGTGAACAGGGGCTCCCCCTTCGTTAGCTCATGACCATGCCATAAGTGTGCCTTCAGGAGGGGATTGGGGCCCTGGACACAGCCATTGGGAGCACCAGACTCAGCTGTCACCTCAACATAGGGTGGATCCTTGGTAGGCATCCTAGGGTGGCCCCATGCTGAGCCTCCCACAAAGGCACAGGAACCTGGTGCCCTCGGCAAGGAGGGTATGACACTGGCCAGGTCCCACTTGCAAAGGGCCACTCCCACTTCCCACCACAGGGCCCTGAAATGCAGCCACTGCTCCACGTTCAGGACCAGCCCCCACACTCCATGCACAAGCATGGCACCTCCTTGGGTCAAGTTCTGCCTTGGGGTCCCTCCATGCTTGTTGGTGCCATTCCTCCACAAACAGTGGCCTAGCCCAGCTTGGACCTACAGCAGTGACTCCCAGAGGTGGGCTCCCAAGGCAGCAGATACCAGGGACAGTTCGCCTCAACATCCACACCTAAGTACCCATGGCTCAAACCGACACCCCACCACCTGCACCCCACCACAGCTGGTACCATGGCAGTGGTTGCTTTGGACAGCTGCCAGCTGTCATCACCTTCATATTAAAAACCTTTAACAACTAGTCATTGAAGCAACATATCTGAAAATAATGAAGCATCTATGACAAACTCGAAGCCAACATCATACTGAATGAACAAAACCCAGAAGCATTGTCCTTGAGAACCAGGACAAGACAAGGATACCTACTCTTACTAGTCCTAGTTGACATAGTACTGGAAGTCCTAACTAGAGAAATCAGGCAAGAGAAAGAAATAAAAGGAATCTAAATAGGAAGAGAGGAAATCAAATTATCTCTGTTTGCAGATGATATAATTCTATACCTAGAAAACCCCTCATAGTCTCTTCCCAAAAGCTCCTGTATCTGATAAACAACTTCAGCAAAGTTTCAGGATACAAAAACAATGTGCAAAAATGAGTAACATCCAATCTGAGAGCCAAATAAAGAATGCAAACTCATTCATAATAGCCACAAAATGAATAAAATACCCAGGAATTCAACTTACCAGGGATGTGAAAGATCTCTACAATGAGATTTACAAAATACTGCTGAAAGAATTCAGAGATGACACAAACAAATAGATAAGCACCCCATGCTTATGGATAGTAAGCATAAGTATTGCTAAAATGCCCATACTGCCCCCCGAAATTTACAGACTCAATGTTATTCATATCAAACTACCAATGGCATTCTTCACAGAACTAGAAAATACTATTTTAAATTTTATATGAAACCAAAAGAGTTTGAATAGCCAGAGAAATGCTAAGGTGGGAAAAATACTGAAGGCATCCATTATCTGACTTCAAACTATACTACAAGGCTACAGTAATCAAAACAACATGGTACTGGTACAAAAACATACCCACAGAGAAAATAAACAAAATAGAGAGTCTATAAGTATAGCTGCACACCTGCAATCATCCAATATTTAACAAAGTTGGCAAAAAGGAGCAATGGGGAAAGAATTCCCCATTCAACAAGTGGTGCTGAGATAACTGGCTAGTTATATGTAAGGGACTGACACTGGACCCCTTCCTTACACCATATACAAAAATCAACCCAAGATGGAATAAAGACTTAAAACACAAAACCTAAAACTATAAAAACCCTGAAAAGTAACCGAGGAAATACTGTTCTGGACATAGCACTTGGCAAATATTTCAGAGTAAAGATGCCAAAAACAATTACTACAAAAATAAAAATGGATAAATGAGGCCTAAACTAAAAAGCTACTGCACATTAAAAGAAACTATCAATACAATAAACAGACAAACTACAGAATAAGAGAAAATATTTGTGAAGTATGCATCTGACAAAGGACTAATATCCATAATCTATAAGGAACTTAAACAAATTTACAAGCAAACAGCCTCATTAAAAAGTGGGCAAAAGACATGAACAGACACTTTTCAAATGAAGACATACACATGGCCAACAAGGATATCAAAAATAATGCTCAACATCACTAATCATTAGAGAAATGCAAATAAAAACTACAATGAGATACCACCTCACAATCAGTCAGAATGGCTATTATTAAAAAGTCAAAAGATAACAGACACTGGTGAAGGAATGCTGATACACTGCTAATGAGAATGGAAATTAGTTCAGCCATTGTGGAAAGCAGTTTGGCAATTTCTCAAATAACTTAGAATGCCCATTTGACCAATAAATCCCATTATTGGGTATATACCCAAAGGTATATGAATTGTTCTACCATAAGGACACACGCACTCATGTACTCATTGTAGCACTATTTACAAGAGCAAAGACATGGAATAAACCTAAATGCTCATTAATGGTAGACTAAAGAAAGAAAATGTGGCAGATTTACACCATGGAAAAATACACAGCCATGAAAAAGAATGACATCACATTCTTTGCAGCAACAAGAATGGAGCTGAAGGCCACTATCTTAAGTGAACCAATGCAGGAACAGAAAACCAAATGTCACATGTTCTCACTTATATTGGGAGCTACACATTGAGTACACATAGACACAAAGAAGCAAACAACAGACATCAGTACCTACTTGAGGGTGGAGGTTCAAAGGACAGTGGCGATTGAAAAACTACCTGTTGGGTACTATGCCTATTACTCCTGAGCCTAAAATAAAAATTAAAAGAAGAGAAGTTATCTTAAAGAAGATCATTGGACTTAGACAAGAAGAACATAATAAAACACTTAATATTCTGCAACCTATCTGGTTAAGTTTGTCAATGGCCTCTTAAAATTTTTTGAAGGCATCTGTATAGAAGACCTCTTTATTGCTACTGTAGGTACAAAAAGTAGGGGAATAATGTGCAACTCACATGCATGTGAATGCAGACAGAGATAGATTGTTTCCAGTATACATTCTTCTCTTTTTCTTTGAAGTACTAGAAACCTCCAAGTTTAAGGTCAATTTATGTCCACCCAGCTACAGACTACATTTCCTGACCTTCCTTAGACATAGATAAAGCTATATACTACATTTTGGCTCATGAAAGGAAGTTGTTTCTGCAAACTTACAAAGGGTCACAAGCTTTAAAAATGAAGTTTTTCACCACCTGTGATGGTTAATTTTATGTTCCCCTTTACCAGGCCACAGGGTGCCTAGACATTTGGTTAAACATTACTTTGAATTTGTTTATAAGAGAACTTTTAGGTGAGATTAACAACTGAATCAGTCAAGTGAGTAAAGCAAATTGTTCTTCCTAGTTGAGGCAGGCTTTATCCAATCAACTGAAGGCTTAAAGAGAACAAAAAGGCCTTCCTGAGAGTAGAGGAAGCCTGGCTGCTTGAGCTTGAGCATTTGTCTTTTTCTGCACTTAAACTGGAATTTATTGAGCTCTCTTGATTCTCATGCCTTGGGAAGCAAAATTGGAATACTGCATCAATTCTCTTTGATCTCCAGCTTGCTGACTACAGATCTTGGGACTTCTTAGCCTCCATAATTTCATGAACCAATTTCTTATAGTAAATCTCTTTATAAACACATATGTATGTGTATGTATATACATACATAAAATTTTCTTTCTACTAAGAACTCCTACCACATTCTGTTTCTCTGGAGAACAAGACTAATACAGATTTTGATACAAAGAATGAGGTACTGCTATAACAAATATCAAAAAATGTAGAAGTAGCTTTGGAACTGGGTAATGGGTAGAGGTTGAAAGAGTTTTGAGGTACATGCAAGAAATGTTTACACTAAGGGTGATTACTGTGAGGTCTGAAATGGAAATAAAAATATATTTTGGGAAATGAAAAAGGTGATCCCTGTTATAAAATGGCAAAGACATGGCTAAACTTTGCTTTATTGTTTTGTGAAAGGTAGAACTTGTAAGCAATAAAATTGGGCATTTACCTGAGGAGATTTCTAGGAAAAGTGTTGAAGGAGGGTCTTTGTTCCTCCTGACTGCTTATAGTAAAAGGCAAGAAGAGAGAGAGATGATTGAAACCCCTGAGGCTGTTACATAAGAAAGAATGATAAGCTTCCATTTTTGCTGGAAGAACTGTACTGTTTGGTCTCTTAGCTAAAGTGCTATTTAAAGTACAGCATCTTCTGTATATTTATTATTTATTGCAGTAAATATAATTCACAATTTATGTAAATCATTGTATTATACTTTTACTACTATTTAATAATAATCTTTTGTAGCTCACATATATTTCTACATCTTAAGTTTATAAATGTTACTCTCATAGAGGATTTTCAGTGTCAGATTACTGATAAGTTTCACATATGGTATATGAGAGATTGAGGCCTAGATTTTGTACACCTCTAGAGCTTGGTGTCAGTATTAGAAAATTGTGCCTTTTAAAATTGCATCCAATTAGAATCAATAAAAATTGAAAGTATTACCTTCAGAAGTAACATTCTGAAATACAATTTGTGGATTTATTGCTGATGAGAAGGTTGTTTCTCTGAAATCTTATTAAAAGCACTAAAATGTGACTAGTGAATTTATGACCTAATTAATTGTTATATGCCACTAACAGAACTATGGTACTTAAATCAAATATAAATATTTTTAAAAGAGCAATGTGAATTTGTCTGTTTTTCCCTACAGTCCTGCAGAGAGCTAAGTCACAATGCCACCAGGTCTGCAAAAAAACAGGCTCTATTGGGGAAATTTATAAACAGAGGAACAGCAAGATACAGCATGCTGTTTGCCACATTCTTTTCTCCCTTGGAGAAGCATATAAGGGTAAAAACACAATGGGAAATTGTAAAGGACACTGTTCTCCAGGAAGGAAACCTGTCCTCTCTTCCTCTAAATTTTATAGGACTACGGTGAGAGTGCCCTTGAGAATGTTTAAAAAGGGGTGGAGCAGTTGTCAGATTAGGGACCAGCTCTTTAGGGGGATGTTTATTCCCAAGACCTGAAATACCATTTGTGCAAATGACTTGTTTATACAGTGATGTTAACACCTAGAGGCCTGGGGAACTGATAGCTTTGCAGTCCATTCTACTAGTGTAAAGGGGAGTCACAGCTCCCAGCTAGCTCATTGCCAAGACATCAGAAAATATATCTGCTGTGATTTTATGTTTGAGCACAAAATATTTGTCTTTGCAATTGCCCAGGATAGAGGACATATGGCTTTTCAGTGCCTTGACCTATCATAGCTTGAGGACACTGTTGCTTTTGGTCATCTGTCTCACTTTGATCTGATTCTTAAGCACAGCAAGCAATGTTCTGGTATGGGTATACCCAAAAGATTATAAATCATTCTACTATAAAGACACATGCACACGTATGTTGATTGCAGCACTGTTCACAATAGCAAAGACTTGGAACCAACCCAAATGCCCATCAATGATAGACTGGATAAAGAAAAAATGGCACATATACACCATGAAATTCTATGCAGCCATAAGAAAGGATGAGTTCATGTCCTTTGCAGGGACATGGATGAAGCTGGAAACCATAATTCTCAGCAAACTAACACAAGAACAGAAAACCAAACACCACATGTTCTCACTCACAAGCGAGAATTGAGCAATGAGAACACATGAACACAGGGAGGGGAACATCACACACTGGGGCCCCTCAGGGGTTGGGGGCTAGAGGAGGGATAGCATTAGGAGAAATACCTAATGTAGATGACGGGTTGATGGGTACCCCAAGCCTCCATGGCACGTTTATAGCTATGTAACAAACCTGCACGTTCTGCACGTGTATCCCAGAACTTAAAGTATAGTAATAATAATTAATAATAATAATAAAAGACATGGAGGATACTTAAATGCATATGACTAAGTGATAGAAGCCTGTCTGAAAAGGCTACATAATATATGATTTCAACTGTATGATATTCTAGGACATCTCCAACTATAGATAGAGTAAAAAGATCAGTAGTTGTTAGCAGCTGGTGGGGAGGGAGGGATGAATAGGTGAAACAGAATTTTTAGGACAGTGAAATTATCTGTATGATACTGCAATAATAGATACATGCCATTATACATTTGTCAAAATCCATAGAATGCACAACATCAAGTGAACCCTAATGTAAACTATAGACAGTGGGTGATGATAAGGTATCAATATAAGTTTATTGCTTATAACAAATACACCCCTCTCATGAGAGATGTTGACAATGGGGAGTCTGTGCATGTATGTGGTGGACACTACGTGGAAACTCTACCTTCTGCTAAATTTTGCTGTGAACTTAAAATTGCCCTTAAAAAAGTCTATTTAAAACAGAGGCAGTGCACTCATATATTACTATTATCATTTGAAATTATTTTAAAATAAGTGGTTGGTCTTAGGTACTCTCTGACTTTACAAATTGATTTCAATTACAAAAAGAACAGAGGGCCTAAAAGAACAATAATAAAAAACCCAAAGGAGAAGGGGTAAAATATGAGAATACAATATTAATAAATTAACATAAGAAGTTAATTATTTAAGAAAATTATAAGAAGACTTATATTACTATTGCAAGCATAGTTATATTTTAATATCTTGTGAGTGCCGATAAACACAACAGATAGCATTTATGAAAAGCTCACTCTATGCCAGGCATTTTTGCTAAAGATTTGGCATGCAATAACTCTTTTAATCAATGAAAAAATGATCCCATAAAGTGGATACTAATATTGCAGTTCCATTTTATAGGTAAGGGAAGTGACCAAATACGTTAATAGATTTTCTAATACGGTAACATTCCTAACTTTTTTGATAAAAAAGACAAATATACTTAGTGTTGATAGAGTAATGTGCTATTCAGGTTCATTTGTTAATATTTTAATTAGGATTTTTGCACTGATGCTCTTAAGTGAGATTGGTCTGAAAAGTGTATATGACATTTAATATTCAAAACTTTACTTACATTTTATAAAGTATTAAGACCCTTATTAACCGTGGGCTTCATGCTAGCTCCTTGAATATCTTATAATTGCTGCTGTAGGAATGTTGGTGATATATAATGTTCTACACAGATATTCATAATTGCTTTGTTTTAATAGGAAGGTGTCTGTTTTGTGACCACCTTAAAATATCCTTCTTTATCTTGTTTAACATGTTTTAGGCTTTATGCCACCTAATCTCTGATTAAGATTGCAATGCCTGCTTACTCTTTGTTTCCATTTCCCTGATATATGTTTGTTCATCTTTTTATTTGTTAAGTGTTCTGAGTTTTCTTATTGTAGATATAAAACATAGAACTCTATTTTCTGTGATAAAATATAAAAATCTTTACTTTTGCCTATAGAACAGGAGAAAATTTTATTTACATTTATTGATATAATGGAAATATTTACTTTTGGTTCTGCTACATTGTTATGTTTTGTGCATGTATTTGGTGGTAAAACATATGTTATGTTTTCAATTGTTACCTTGTAAAACTCCTTCATTTTGTGTTCTGTTTTCTTTTATTTTCTCTCTCTCTCTCTCTCTCTGTATGTGTGTGTGTGTGTGTGTGTGTGTGTGTGTGTGTGTGTGTGTGTGTGTGTTTGAGACAAGGTCTGTCTTTGTCACTCAGGTTGGAGTGAAGTGGCACGATCATGGCTCATTGCAGCCTTAATCTCCCAGGCTCAAGCGATCCTCCTGCCTCAGCCCCTCCAAGTAGCTGGGACTACAGGATTGTGCCACCACGCATGGCTAATTTTTCTATTTTTTGTAGAGTTTGGGCTTCACCATGTTGCCCAGGCTAGTCTCAAACTCCTGGGCTCAAAGGATCTGCCTGCCTCAGCTCCAAAAGTGCTGGGATTACAGGTGTTAGCTACCACGCCCAGCCTATATATGTATTCTTAATATTTACAAAGATTTTCATTTTGTTCTGTGTTACTTTTGTAATTATTTATCTGCATCGCTCTATTTTTAAGTTAAAGTAAGAAATGTTTCTGCTAGTCTGTTAAAGTAAGTAATGATAAAAATTAGTGTTTCTTATTCCTCAATGCCTTCCTGCTTGACTAGATAATTTATCAAATAATTTGGATTACGTTTCATCTTTGTGTGGCTAAATGTCATGCTACTTATTTGTTCTTTTAAGAGGTTTTATTGGACTCCCAGCCATTAGACAATGGATGCCATTATATTTCATATCATTTTTATATTGTCAGAGTCTATTTGTTCTATAAAATTTATATTGCATTATATTGCTTTAATTCTCATATTCTAACATGTAGGTCAGTAGATAAATACATTGAATGTATTAACTTGAAAATCAGTCCTTGATTCAGCATGTCTCTTTTACTTATTTATTAGAAAGCCGAATTTCATTCATTATTCTAGTGATTTCCTGAAGGTAGTTTCATGAGAATAATAGTCCCTGAGTTCTTGCATGTTCACCATTGTTTGTCTGTTCCCATTGTACTTGAAAAACCATTTAGCTAAAAAGAAAATAAAAAAAACCTTAGTTCTCAATTTATTTTCTTTGGTTTCTTGTAAGCTTTGTTCCACTGATACTGAATGGCTCGATTCCACTAAAGTTGCAGTGAAGACTTCTGAGGCCAGTATCAGTATTTTTCTTTATAAGTTACTGATTGCTTTTGCCTGCATGTCTAAAAAAATTCTTTTTTTGTATTTAAATTCTAGTTACTGTACTAGGACACATCTCAATGTTGATGATTCTGGGGCAGTTTTTCCTGGTAATCGCTGTTTCTTTTCAAAGTGAAATTTCAAGTCATCTTTCATTTGAAGAATGTTTCTTTCTTTAATAATATATTTACATATTTATTTTCCCATCATTTATTTCTTTTCTCTAATTGTATATCTATTGGATTACCATTCCCTATCTTCTCCATCTTTTGTATTCTCTCTACTCCTGTGTAGTTTTTCTTTACTTGCATTTTATTTTGTTAGCCTTCCTCATTTCTGTCTCTTCTTTTCCTGCCTGTGTCTATCTCAGTGTGCATTTTACCTCGTAATTCTTCTATTTATATTCTTAATTCGTGAAGGTATTTTTTTTCTTCACTTCTTTTCTGAGTTTCTCCAGCTATGTGTCACCAGCTCCTATTGTCTGTCATCATCCCTTCCCAAGTTCTTGCATTTGTACCTTGTAGTTTTAATTTATAGAAGCAATTCCTTCATTGTGCCTTTTTGAAAATTTTTGCCGTAATGTTAGAACAAATTTTTCAACTTCTCCATGACAACATTGTTGTGGTGTGTGTTCTTCAACAATGGAAACATTTTACTACTCCTTTGCAAGTCTTTTCCTATACTGCTTTTGTGTCGACAGTGTGTCCATTCTTTCTTCAATTACTCATATATAACTGAGTTAAATTTTTCTCATCTAGGTTCTTGGGAAAAGGAGAGCAAAATAATATCTGGGGTTTTCACAGGGTTTCTCTTCACTGCTGTTACAGAGATAGACTCACTCCTCTGCCTCATTTTTGTGTATCCCTCCATTACTTCCCTCAAGGCACATCCAAGTGGGCTTCTTTCACTAGCCACACTGATTGTTGGAAATTCCAGGTCCTACACTGATTGGTGCAAACAAGATATATAGGTTTCATAAGTCACAGTAAGATCTTAGCTTCAGAAATCATATTTTTGTAGGTTTCCTGAGATTAGCCACAACAGAGTCCTCTACATTTGTCAGGTTTCTTTCTTTCCTCCATTTGCAGCTATACCCCAACTCTAGTTCCTGAATCCATTGTTGTAATCAATGGAAATTGATTTTGTTCTTCTGAGTGAAACTGTCACTTTCAAGAATCTTTTTTTTTTTTTTGCATATTCTCAAATTAGGTATCATTGGGCCCACTCTCTGCCCTTCTTTCTTTCTCTTCTGAAACTTCTGGTTGATCTCAGCAGTTCTGGGATCTCATATACAAATTTTGGAAACTGCAGATTATCTATCTTTTGATTTTACTGAAAAAAAGTTGTGACTTTTTTTCCTTTTGATTCTTTGGTACATTGTTTGGGAGGAAAAAGGGAAAATGCTCATTTTTGCCACTGTCTTTATAATAGATTCAGTCTATGCATTCAGCAGTGCTAATCATATAGTACATATATAATTTTTAGAAGTGTCTGCAACCTCAGAAACATTTATTATTCTCCATTTTTCTCACTTTGAATAAAAGCAGATGTTTATTTTTTAAAGTTAAGGCTCACCAAAATTTTCTCTTGCCTAAAAAGTATCCACTGTATTCTGTTACTACAACAAATGTGACTTTCTTAACTAACCCTTCAGTCTCCTCGTTTCTTCAGCAGCTCACATAAGGGCTGGTGATAGCAGAGGCTCATAATCTGTCTTCCTTTACTCCTAATCTTTTTAATGTCTATAACTAAATTATTAAATATTTCTTCTTTAAGCTTGAAATTTGTCATGATCATCATTATTACTAGCACATCTTTCTTAGTGATAAAGCTTTTTTCATTCTATCACTGGACTCTTAAGCCTCACAAAGGCACAGTTAGCAATTTTCTTAACTGTGATATCCCTGGGACCTAACATATTGCCTGCCTACAGGGAGTGCTCATTGGATATGTGTTCAATAAACAGAGCAATGATATTTCCTTTGCTAACCAATATCTGGCACTCATGCAATATCAGCTCAAAGACAGGGTTTTGAATCTTTCTGATTTTAGAAAATTTCAGCATGAGAATTTGTTTTCAATTAAATAAGTTCAAAGGGTCAGGGTTTTAAAATTAAGCTTTTATTGTATTAATTCCTTAATTTTCCCATGGTGTAATGCTTAACACAGTACAACAGTAATAGAGATGTAGAAGGAGAAAGAAGCATAAAAGGGTAAGAATGCTGTAGTAAAGATGACAGAGAAGTTTTCACCCAGGCTCAGAATCTACATTGAAACACAAGTCCTTCAACAGGAGAGTTCAATGCCATTCCATTGCTTATCATCCTGTTCTTGTCTCTGGTGGGCCAAGTGGCTGGGGATGTAAGCTGGAGGCAGGAGTTAGAAGCTTGCTTGCTCTACCCCAAACATCACCCTTTTCCTTTGCTTGGCTGTAAGGCATTATAGTTTGCATTTTTGTCTTTGCCATTTTAGAACCATAAAATGAGACTATAAGCTATTGCGTTATAGTTTCATAATTATAGGAAGAAAATAGCAAAAATTCTCAAAGGTAAATTACTTTAATAAGGAAGGGATGAGAAATATTTTAAATAGAAATGAGAAAACAGAGATTTAATTAATTCTTGGTAACCATCCTCTGCCCAAGTGGCCACTGGCATTTACAAAATTTATTGTTCACTTCTGTAATATAGGCACCACTGAGAAGACTTAGGGAGCTGAATGAATTGTAAGTCTTTGCAAACCTTTTCTTTCTATGGTCTTTATGGAAAGAATAACAGTGGGTTAATTTGCATGGTACACCTCTGGATCTCTGAAGACAGTAACACATGCCTTTTAAAAGGGAGGTGTATTCGAATAATTAGATGTTTGTTCCTAAATAAGGAGGTGGTTCTCTCATTCAGGTCATTGGGTAGATGTTGAACTAAATATTTTCATTAGCAGATATACTCAACAGGATAGAGTCTAGCAAGTTGATGCCACTCAGCCCATCAAGTAACACTTTATCTCCAACATTGTTTTTTCCTTCATGTGAATGTATACAGGAAAATCTAGAGGTTTTTAATCAATATTTAGGTATGGCCTATTGCACTGAAAATGTTTTTCCACATTCCATTTACAGTCAAGAGAGCACTTTTTAAAATCTGAGAACATTTGTTATATAAGACACACATGTAAAACGAAATGCCTACTTTATTTATTCTAGAGACTATGATCCTTTAGGCTTTTAAAAAAATGATTCCACCAACTGAAGGATTACTTCATTTAAAAAAAAAATTTTTTTTTAAAGCAACACAACCAGCCAGCCAAACAAAATCAGAATCTCTTTCCCTCCTGGGAATGTCTGGGAATAATTAGCTCACCTTATGTGTTATGTTATTTGAGGAGAGTTTTACCAGGCTTTTTTTTTTTCTAGTCATACCTTTTAGACACATAATCTACTTGCTCCCTGTCTATTCCCAATTACCACGTGAAAATTATAAAGTAAAATTACGGCTCACGGAAATCAGTTAATAATGTTCAGTTGTTTTTATATTTACTGAATGTGTGTTAATTCACCCTCTCGATCTCGCGCGTGTATCTGTCCTCAGTACAATATCTATTTGCATGCACCTCTTTGTAGTTTGCGAATATACAGGATTGATTTAGAGTCAAATAGAGCAAAAGAAAATCCACACTACGAAAGCGGGACCAACCCTAGGAAAATGCAGGGGGAAATGAAAACCTCTGTGATAAAGAGATTCAGAGATCTTTCAATCCCTAGGTTTTTAGGATGTTGAGAAAAGGGAGGAAGGAAACCAAGACAGAAAGTAATGGGGCTGTCACTATGCCCTTCACACTTACAACCTTCCTAGATCATTGAGAACACGGTCCGAGGCAATTGGGTCAAAATGATATATGTATATATTTCTTTTTTTTACCTCTTTAGCTGGTCAACCCCGGCGGTAAACAACCAAGGCCACCACTGCCCAGGCAACAGCTCCAAGGGGCAGGCGATGGTTGCCGGCGTTGAGCTCCCTGCTGGCGCCTTCTGGCGGGACAGCCGGTGCCAAAGAGCGGCCAGGGAAACAAACACCAAAGGGGGACTATACAGATGTCATGGATGCACATGTAGGATCATAATCTGTCCAGAAAGCGGAGAGAAGGAGGGCGACAGGCTACGGGATCCTGGTCCAAGAGCCGCCGCAATGGAGCGGGCGGCGGTGTGCGCGCACAGGTGCCACAGGCCGGTGGCGCGGCGAGCTGTAGCGGCTGCCTCCCGGACTCAGCACTCGCACCAGCGCGCTGAAGCCGTGGCTGCTGCCAAGCTTGGGTAACCCCCAGCCTGAGCCACGAGAGGAAGAGCCCAAGGAAAGGGCGCGAAGGGGGAAGAAGGGTTGGGTAGAAGGAGGGCGAGGGAGAGACCCATGGCCTCATCTTCCATTTCCCCTCCCGAGCTCATCTGGTGGGAACCTTTGCTGTGCTCCTGCGCGCCTCCCTCCCCACCCCCTCAACTTTGGGCGACCATCTCCCCCTCTCCCCTCGCTCACCCCCCACCCTTCCTGCTCTTCCGTCTCTCCCTACCGCGTGCCTCCTCCCCTCCCCCTCGCCCCCCTCCCCTCCAGCAGCAGTAGCTGTAGCAGCTTCAGCGAAGCCGGAGATGGGCAGAGCGCGCGCGCGGCGCAGCAGCTCCAGATTCACTGCTCTCCCCTGCAGCTCCCCGCGCCCCCGTCGCTGTCGCCGCCTCGGTGTCCCCCAGCTCCCGTCGCGCTCTTAGGACAGCGCCGCCACCGCCGCCTGGCCCTGCCTGCCTCCTGCGCCGCGCAGCCCTCGCGAGCGCCCCGGATGGCGCTTTACCCCCAGGACTGGTGAGTAGGCGGGAGAGTGCCGGGGGTCGGGCTTCAAAGCTTGGCGCGGAGAGAACATCTTTTGATTTGGGAGGCACCCCAAACCAGCTGCTGTGATTCTCCGTCCTCCAGGCAGAGGGTCCACGGAGGGTGCTGCTCTGTGGTCCCCAAGGGGATGTTTGATTTCAACTCCACCTGCTGGCAACCTGAACCCCTCTCCCTCTCGGGGACAGCTGCCTGCAGCTCACAGTCCCGCCTCACCTTCCAGCCCCCAGGCTCCCACACCAGCAGCAGCAGTAGATGGCCCCGACCCTCTGGTCACCCCAAACAGGGTCATCTCTACTCTTACCGTCCCTGCGTTCCTACCTTATGCCAGTGCGCAAACGCCCCCATCTGCCACCCTTCACCGGATCTCGCGCTGACAAAGCCTTCTCCACAAAGTCCTCCCTGACCCACCTTCTCGCCTTCCCCAAAGCCTGGCTCGCGAGCCCTACTGCCCCGTCCTATTCCTTCCCAGGGTGAATGGTCCTCGGTGAATTCTGAGCTCATTCCCTCGCCACAATGGTGCCTCTCCAGATTTTCTGACAGTCACCTCAGGAAATTGACACAGACACGCTGTGATCCTGGCTTCCGTACAGTTACTTTGTGTGTTACTCAGTACCTGGGCTGTTAAGGGTATGATCAAGCATGAAAAAAGAAAGACAGAAAACAAACCCTTTGGAACCAAACTTTTTGTCATTGTTGTTTTAAAGCGCAGAACAGTTTGCATTGCTTAGGTTTGTTCTGTTCATTGAGAGGCGTCTTAGCTGAGGACAGGAAACACACCTATTTTACCTGTTCCTGCGGAATTGGTCTTACTTCCAGGTTAAGAACGGAGCACCTGCCTGGGCGGGGAATCTCTTTCAGCAGCAACACTATCAAAAGCTCAGCAACGCTTGAGGATAAGAAGCTTTTTCTTGAAGGAGATGAGAGAAGCACCAAACTTACCCTTTAAAATCTTCTTTGAAATTGCAATCAGCCAAAGCTCTTATTTTTCTTTAGGTGTAGTGGCTAAAACAGGGATATAGGAGGATTAGAAAACGTTGTACCAGGAAGCTCCTGCACTATTTGGGTGCTTCTGGAGTTGTGTAGTATCTTAGCACCAGACGGTATTCCTGTAGAAGTTTTCTTAGGGCAGTAGTCATTTCTTCTGAAACCATGTTTACTGTTTTATGATTTCTAGTTGGAGTGCGAGAAAATAGAGTTGTGTTCAATGAATGAATATGAGCAAGGGGGATGGAGGAATAAGTGAACATCGGGAGGGGTCAGTTAAATAATAAAATTTGTGCTCTCAATTTCTCATGTACTGAAATCTTAAAAACAAAACTACCCCACACAATTTATGGCTTAATATTTTAGAGAAATGATAAAAAGACATTTATTTCAACGTGGCATTTTACTCCATGGAACCCTTGGTCATAGGACTTGTGTTCTAAGCAATATGGATAAGTATATCCAGAAATAAAGGTTAGGAACTTTAAAAGGTGGCCCATTGTGTCAATATGAATTTCCTGATATTATTATCACTAGAATTTGATGGGAATGCGAATTAAAGTGCCATTCTTGCTCTTGCAGTTGGTGGAGAGAGATGTATGCTTCATCACCTTAAAGGAGCAAGTCTCAGGCTATATAAGAAATAGGAGGGGACAGTTGAACCATCATCTAGGGAATTTGTTAGTGAATATTGCCTTAATACCTTCTCCAATGTCAGGAATTTTTGTTGGTTTGTTTTCATTCAAACTGCATCTGAGCTTTTATTTCCCTGTTGTGTAGACATAGGCAAAAATGCACTGAGCAAGTCCACTGACAAGGGATGGTTTAAGTAAATGTGGATAGCTGCACTAAAAGTCAAGAGGGGCTGTGAATAATGACTTTACTGTTGGTTTTCTAAATTTGAAAATTTTAGTTGGTTATATTTAGGGCTTGACTAAGAACATTCAAAGCTGTATTTAAATTTGTAGTTGCTGCAAATATCCACATGTGGCCATGACATGAAGACAGTAGGTATGTCAGGAGCTGAATCAAAAGATTATTTGATTATTTCCATACATATGTTTAACATTTGGGTAACAGTAGGGTGACTACTATGCACAGTATATCCAACAGTAATTAATCTGTATTGGGACTGATACATCCTAAATTGAAAGCAAGGTGTAATACTTTGATCAGTTATTGCCCATAATCATGTTAATGATAAATTAAAGTCAATGTATTCTAACATAATTCCAATTATGGAATTATGGTCTCAGAATTATCTGTGAGAATGCAAATAACTAGTCAGCCAAAAATTATGGCAAGAATTTCTATAAAGAATTACTGGTGAGCTGAAAGTCAAGATCTGCCAGGATTTAAGGTCATTGTCATTAGTAAGACAGACTAAACAGTTAAATATAACATACGGGGAGGTAAGGCACACCAATATTGGAATGGCATATCTTTAAGTACCATTGAACTGTATCTTATAATGCTCATAATCATATGCCACCTAGAGGATGATGGTTTAAATTAAGTATTTGCAATGTTAAATATAAATTAAACATTATAAAGATAAATTTAAAATTATGGAAATTATATAGGTTATTCTATCAACAAGTTGTTGTTAGTTGAATGTTCCTTGTGAAACCATGTTTTGCCTTGTGTGTGATGAAGAGAAAGAATGATTGAGGAAGAGAGAGCTGCAGGAAGGGAGACATAGAGGGAAACACTTCAACCCCTTGGAGACTGGCTTAAATTATTTAATCCAATTAAGGTAACTAAATACAAGTTCTATTATTTTGGTATTTGGGATAACAACTGTTTTCCCGCTTGAATTTTAGGATATGACTCCTTAATTATAGCAATAAAAATATAAGTTTTTAAAAATAAAGTCTTTTATTACTTTTATATAGTAAAATCTGAGCATCAAAGGCAAACTATTTTGTGTAATCTAATTGATGAATTAAACTAAATAAAATTCTAGACAAATTTATAAAAATACTTTGAAAAAGAAAGCACACATACTCACACCTCACACATACCTAAAATTACGATATTAGATACAGAGCTAAACAATTTAGTGTCTTATGAAGGCAAAAGGATTCAAAGGATAACCACATACAATATTTTTATACTTTAATATATATTTTTTATATTTTCTTTTTCATTGTGGTGGATGCATTATTACATTTTTATAAGTATTTGCATTTTATTTATAAATTCATGTCTATATTATAAAATGCAAATTTTATAAATTCAAATAATCCCCAAATTACACTTGTAAGTATAAAATTATTACATAAATGTTCATAATTTTGCTTTCTATCTTGCATTCTGGAGGGAGTATTCAGCAGAACGCATTCTCAAAGAGCAAATATGTAAAATGAATATTTCAGAATAAATGTGATGATTCAACCAAAGTTTTACAACAATGCTATAAAGTGATACTCTCATAAACTCTAATGTACAATTAAAATTCCTTACAGATACATTTAAATTGTGTGATTTTTTTACCTGTGACTGATTGTGTAAAACACAATTTTATTCATTTAGCTGTAAATGGGATGCTTGGCATTCTTAATAGAGTCACAGCATTCAGATGTTGATTAGAAATATAGAGAGCATTCCATTTCTATTACTCTAATGACTTGCTCAAGGTTGCAGAGTGGTTAAGAGAAACAGAGTTCAAATCCTGGTCTCCTGACTCCTTGCTGTATTTGTCTTCTATAAAATAAAAAAATTTTTCCACTTATTTTATTTTAAGATATTAATAAAGGAGAAGTTAGTATTAATGTTAAAGAAATCTGAAAATAAAATGAAATAAAATGTCTGTGCTTCTTCAAGGACCATCTCAATGCTTAGTCTTCCAACACACCATAGTTAAAGGTAATCAGTCAACCAGACTTCTTCATTCACTCCCACCTTCAGGTTAAAGCTTGGGAAATATTTAAAAATTAAACTGCAACTAGCCCACTTAAAAATCTTTTAACATTTTTGCACAATTTTTATTAGAAATTCCTCACTTATGCAGTGTAAGTCTTTTCATGTTAATAGCATGTCATGGACACTTCCATATAAACTTTTATAGACAATTGACTGAAAAGTACTCCTAAAAAACAGGTTTTAGTTTCTGTAAACAAAATACACTTGTTTCATTTCCATGCTGATTCAATATTTATGTTATCACAGATAAAGTTTCATATCCATATGTTTATTTATTTTTAAATTTTTACCTCCATAGACTGTGAATTGCTCAGGTGGTCAGGGAAGGTAAATTTGTTTCACAAAATTCCAGGCCCACAGATGAAAATCCTGGCACTTTTAGCTTTCTCTTCACTGATAGCCAGAGGGATCAATGAAAGTGAATGACTAAATCAATGGGAAACCATCATCATTAATGCGTAAAAAATAAGCTCTCAAATGTATTCCTGGTGATGGTGGCTCATCACCATGATTTCATCTAGGAAGAATAACATGGTGACATATTTTGATATCTCAATTACATTTTCTGGAACAATACTGTATTATCTAAACGTGGTTGGATTGATGTAAACTAGGGGAATCAGTGATCTTGTACTGCTGGGTGTCTGGTTCAAAAGCTGAGGCATTGATCTTAGGCATTGGTCTTCTTATAGCGCATTAAGATGCAAATATGGCTGAAAGGAAAACTACATCTCTAGGGCTCCCCTGACATAGTTTCTTTAGAGTGTAATTCAGCCTCTCTTTATTGAGGGCCTATGGGGCAAGAACTGAAGTGATGATGGCAGGCACAAGAGTAAGTATGATTTAAACTCTGACCCCAAGCAGCTTAAAGTTTAAGTGGAGAAACCAGCAAGAACAAATAGAAAGGAGTGATGAGACACCAGCTGCTTTAACCTAGGGAATGTCACCTTGGTATTAAACAAGGGTGTCCAGGAAAAACTCAAAAAGACCAAAAATGAATAAAAATCTGTCTTGTGTAACATGGATCTAGGCATGCCGTGGCTAAGGCTAGACAACAAAAATGATTTAGTTCCTTAAAAAAAGCAAGTTTCCATTGCTTTCTATATTAATTTTAACTATGACAGAGATTTTGTTTTTTTTTTTGGACAATGCTGGAACCTATTAGGAGAACGAACATAGGTAGTCCCAAACTAACAAATTCAGTGGTTGATTCAGTCCTTGGAGGTCACAGGGTAATCTGTTAATGGAAATGTAACTAAGTATATACTTTTACAGTAAGTAGGAAATGCTTACCTTTTAAGAAACTTAAATCTTCAAGGAATATTCACAGAGAGGTACATGCAGAGGATGCAGGGAAGGAGGTTATGAACAGTATATGTAATATCTATTTCATAATCAAAGGTTTAAAAACCACTTTAATAAGTTAGACAACCTTAAAAGGTATTTGTAATTATCTATATTTTATTTACTCTGGTGAATATTTATTGAACAGTTTCTATTCAGTGATAGAAAAGGAGGATGACATATAGTTGGGATGATAAAATATATACTCATTGAGTAATTTGGGAGAAGTATATGGCAGCATTTAAATAATATGTATTACATGTCATCTGACCTAGAACATGGACTGGATAATTACTTTTATACCCAAAGTTTATAATATTTATGTTATTGGAAAAAATAATGGCCTCGAACAGCTTCTGAAGGTGCCTGAATTATGCTATAATAGGAACAGCTTACGCCCATGAAAGATGTGATTCATTTATGTTCAATATTGGTTTACCAAGAGAAAAAAATAAAGTATTCGATTTTTACATAAGAGGGAAAAATATACCTCCTAACTTGTTGACTGTTTTATGAATTCTTTACTACTTTATGTTTTCATGACATTCATTGTGTGAAGAAAGTGACTGAGTTACATGGGTAATGTGATTAGAGAACCTCAGGGAAAAATGGGGAAATCTGTGACATGAGATAAGTTACAAGACACAGGTGTTAATGATAACGATGTGTCACTGTAGGGAGCCAACTGAGCTATTTCACTAGTCAATTCCTGCTGACTTTCAAGGGTCCTACAGGGTCTGAGATTAATTTAACCCACTAAGTTAAGTATGAGTGACTGGTTGTACTCCTTGTTTTGAAAAGGCTGCATGAAGGCAGTCAATCCAACTTGTCCTATTTGTCTAAACCAACAGCTTAATGGTGTTTGTCTGTCTGCACTGAATGGTTAAGCAAGAGTTACAGAAATGGGCGTGGGAAAGACATCTGGAGGTGTTGACAGGTATCGCATGGGAAATACAGAAGCTGAGACCATCTCCTCTATTTCCAATGGATTTTTTGCTATGGCTAAGGTGAATGTAGATCAAATCATGGTCCGAGCTGTCTGGTGTGGGATGGCAGGTCTGGTAGAGAGTTAAATTTAAGGCACTTGCAACAGTTGAGTGAACCACTTTTTCATGTAAAGCTGAGATGCCACTGGAAAGCTGGGCGAGCTACAAGCTGGAATATACTCTTTCTATTTGATAAGCAAGGTTCATAGGACCCCTTTTTATCTTTATTTGTCATTGAATCTGAATTGGTACACTCCAAAATGAAAATAGTATGCCAGACAGTCATAGGGTCTTCAGGAACAGGAGTTCAGTTCTGACAAGAGCCCAGCAGCAAGCTAATAGCTACTTTTCAAATGAGGTGTACCTGGTAGGAGTATATCCTGTATGTTAAGGAGGTGATCTGTCCAAAATCCCAAAGGGCTCCTGTGAATGGAAGCTGCTTACATTTTCCTGGGGCTCCAATTAGAAAAATCATTAGTCACAGAAACTGGTAGCTTACAGGTTAATTAGGGATGTGGGACCCCAAATGTCAAGAGAAGGCCACAGCCTGCTAACACAGTGTGTTGGTTTATGCTTCATTCAGAAGATGCTGATGTTTTGGACCAGCTAATATAGAAGTCTGAGTAGAATTTCCAAGTGAAGAACATACCATCTCCAGTACCCAAAGGTTCCAGTAAGATCCTGAACATTGTTTTTGTTTGTTGCGAATGAAGAGACAGCAGTTTTTCTTTGACTACCAGAAGGATTGAACATTGTGAATCTGCTCATATAGTCCCAAGAAACTTTATTTGACAATTGGAACCCTGATTTTTTTTCAGAATTTATCAGCTGCCATGGTTGATAGAAGTGTGTCAGCACCACAGTCAAGACCATTGCAATGGAAGCTCCTGACTGGCTCATTAACAGGACATCATCTGTAGAGTGAAAGCTTTGCACCATAGAGAGTAGGGACATTCATGCTGACCTATGTACTACTGATGGCAAATGGCAGAGGAATCTTGGTACCCCTGGGAGTAACCTGTAGTAACTTGGGAGGTTACTACAAATGTATATTGGTGGCTATGTCACATGAATGTGACTTGATCTTTGTCCTCAGAAGCCAGCTGTATAGAAAAGCTGGCATTGGTACAGTCCAAGACAGCATACCAAGAGTTTAGTCTGTGCAATGGATTCAGTTACATGGATAGTTGGGATTGTGAGACTAACAACTTGATTCAGTTGGCGATAATCTCTTCTAAATTTCTAGCTCTCATTACCCTGTTTCACTGATCATACAGTGCTGCTGTATTAAAATATTGCATCTTTTAGCGCCCATGTTCCCTTCGAGTCTGCAATCAAGGCCTGATTTTCTTTTCTCTTTTTCTTTTCCTTTTTTTTTTTTTTTTTTTTGAGACAGAGTCTCACTCTGTCGCCCAGGCTGGAGTGCAGTGGCGCTATCTCCGCTCACTGCAAACTCCGCCGCCTCCCGGGTTCACGCCATTCTCCTGCCTCAGTCTCCCTAGAAGCTGGGACTGTAGGTGCCCGCCACCACGCCCGGCTAATTTTTTATTTTTTGTATTTGTAGTACAGACGGGATTTCACCGTGTTCGCCAGGATGGTCTCGATCTCCTGACCTCATGATCCGCCCGCCTCGGCCTCCCAAAGTGCTGGGATTACAGGCGTGAGCCACCTCGCCTGGCCTCTCTTTTTCTTTATACTGTTTTTGTTGGATCATCTGGGAGGAAGTAGAGAACAAGACCAGAAACTGATTTACGTGTCCCATTAACACTTCACTACATTTGGCCTTTCCCAGTTGTGATAATCTCCCCAGGCACTTAACTGATGATGAAGTATAAGCACTTAATATATTAATTACTATACAATCGGATATAGAAAAAAACAACAGTACATTGAATTGCCCCAAAGGGCTCCACTCATGAGATCATGTTAGCTTGCCTTTCCCACTGTGAATCCTGCTTAAACCCCATTAGCTAAATCAGACAATCTTTTTCTTTCTATAAATCCAGTTTAAAACGTGACTTGTGTGTCCATATCCAAATATCCTAAAAGTTTTATTCCCTTATTTTCCTGAAATTCCTCAACATTCTTGGATAGGTGCATATGTCATTTGATACCCATTGGGAATAGGGATACCCTGACCTGTAGTCATGTTTCTCTTTAAATAAACTGAGATTATGGGAGAGGGGCCTAGAAGAATCAGAGGGCAAGGGAGGAGAGAGACTTCATATGTACTATCCCAGTTTCAATGATACAGCAGTGGCTCATGGCGTAACCAAATTAACTTAGAATATTGTTGTCCACCCAATACTCTATATTGGGAGCAGGACTCTTGAGGCTGGCACCGTTTATTTCATCCTTGGGAATCCCTTGACTCGGAAGCCACAGATACATTGCTGTTTTTGCTAGGGTATGGGGTTTGTGACCTCTGGCTGACTCAGTCTTGGCTGACACAGTGGTGACTTTAAAGCATCCACCTTACTTTAGAGCATTAGCTGCCCCATTATCTTGTATCTGTTAAGCTCTCCCAGTTTCAGCATCAAGGATACGGAAGTTTCTCTGCACAGTGTTGATGACCTCAAGAATGTACCTAGGTTTCTTTGGGTCTATTTCTCAATTTTCTAGTGGGTCAATTTTATCAGAATTCTAGACACAATCCAGGCCAGTAAGAGCCCAAATACTAGTCAATGCCTTATCTGTGGTTTTCCACAGGAGTTTTTCTGTCTCAGAAAAATCTCCTCAAGAGGAGTAAAGCTTTCTTATAGCAGCAAAGTCCCACTGCAAAAAGCTTGGATAGATTTTCTCATTACTTCCAAGTGGACCTACGGTTGACATGAAGGAGAGATTTAGCTGTAAGTCAACGCAGCATTTGCCATGATTCCTTGAGAAGCAATATGATCCATAACCCCTCCTTTCCATTGTGAGCCAAAATTCTAATGATTCACCTGGTTTCTGGTTATGGAGTTCCCCTTTTCACACTCAGTATATGTACACATTACTCTTAACTATTGTCTGAAAGAAGGTAGAAGCTTCTGCCTACCCAGTGCAAATCTTAGCATTAGTTGTTACAGTGCTGCAGGTCTGAGACTGGACTCCAGATTCCAGTCTCGGACAAGGAACTTGTTCCATTTAGAGAAAAATTCTGGCATCCATACTTTACCTATTTTTGTTATTTAGCTTGCAATGACCTCCTTGATTCCTCCTCATTAAAAGGGAAAGAAGTTAAGGACTGTCTATTGCCTAGTGGCCCATATAATTTGTAAACATCTATGTTACTGATTCCTAAGGACTTCTTTCAAATATTTATTTTCCTGAAATTTCTCGACATTCATGGATGAGTGCATATGTCCTTTGATATTTATCAGGGATATGGATACCCTGACCCTAGTTATGTTTCTGTTTAAATAAACGAGGTCATGGTAGAGGGACAGAGAGGAATCAGAGAGAAGGGAAGGAGAGAGACTTCATATGTACTATTAGTTTCAAGTGATGTGGTGGTGGTTCATGGCATAACCCAATTAACTTTTAGTATTTAGTAGGTCTGCAGGGCTCTCATCTTTCCTCTTCCAGAAAGCCATGAGTTTGTCAGCTTCCCATCCTCATCACTAACGTTATAAAAATCTCTGAAGCGTCAGAGAGTTTTCCCTGCTCACAAGTTAACATGAAAACCTGCCACAGTTGAATGGATGCTGGTAGAAAACAATAGACTCCTAGGTCAGAGATGAAGGACAATTTATTTTTTACTGCAATAGCAGTAGCAAAAATATCAACATTTTTGTCCTGTTCCCTGGGTCCCGATTTCCACAAGGCAACATGAAGTATACACATTACAAACAAAAAGACCCTGAATTTAAGGAATTCTATGCTTTTATAATGGGCAATGAGCATGCCTCCCTTTGTTCCAGAAGATACTATTTCTGTCCTCTAAGGCTGTTTGCTTTACAAACATCTTTTTAAAATAGTTCAAAACAAAAGCAGCCAATGATTCTTTCATAAGATGTGCAGAAATGTGAAAGACCCATGGGAAATTGTCTCCCAATAGTGACGAAAGACTTCCATAAGTGACTGTTTGGATAGGCTTCTTGTCTGTGGTACGATATATGTTCATCCTTGCTATTTCCTCATGATGGAATGCATTAAACTTTTGTTACCTGAGATTGATGAACCTGTCACTAAGATAGAAAATAAAAAGGAAGCTTTTGGAGCAAATATATTGTATTTAAACTGCAATATTAGAGTCTTAATTAGTAATTCCTGACTATAACCTATATAGGTTACAGCACAGGGCATGTTAAAGAATTAAGAATTTCTATCAGGAAGTAAAAATTTGAGCCCAAACCACAAAATATATTAAATATATATTTTGTGTAATTACAGTGTATTGTAAATCAAAATCATTAAGCAAAAATGTGTTATTACATGTTTCCCATGGCCGTAATGTTTCTCCAATGCTTTATAGTTTGAAAGGTGTCAAAATTTTCCTAAATAATCAAAACAAAAAGGTGCGATACTGCTTTAATATGTTTAATTTTTTCAAGACTGAGCATAATTTTCATCTCTAATAGTCATTTCCTATGCAATAGGCTTGGACACATGCCTTTCTCTGTATTGACACAATGGCAGGTTCATTTGTACCATTTTATGCCTTTGCAACATCATGTTGGCCTTATATATTTATGTTTCCCTGACTGGATTACTTTGAAATTAAACCTTGTTGCTTATTACTCTTTGTTCTCTTAGCGCCTACCACCCCAACTGAAGCATGGTGAGTATCCAATAAATGCTAGTAGAGATGAACTGAAAGTAACAGTGTCTGTTAATGTTGAATTTACTTTCAGATATTTCAGACAATTATGTCCCATGAGGAATAACTGAATGGAAGATGTAAAGAATATTTGAGCTGAAATAATTTATAAAATTTCTTAATGACCATTGTTTTACTTATAGTCATGTAAATATTCATATCCTGATACTCATTCCTAGTTTTAAGACATCCCGAAACATTTAAAATTTTGCATGTATAGTGAAACTTTAAGATTTTATAAATCTTTTATACTTTTAGACATCGAAGAGAGGGTCACAAAATTAAATGTAAGACTTTGTTTAATTATCAAAAGGTTTGGAGTTACTTATTTATATTATCCAGAATTGACTTCTATTCTAATGCTGCATTAGAAATTTCAAAGCATCTTGCCTTTCCCCTTTTTCAAAGAAGTAGACTGAAGATGAATACATGTCCCTTTCTCTGCCCTAATGGACAGATGTTCTTTCTTTATTTCTTTGTCATAGTTTTTTGTTTCTCTTGCATTCAGATAGATGTCTGCTGCTCATACCTACTTTTGCGGTTTCTGTCATTACCCCACCTAATCATTATTGTCATTATCACCAGTGCTGCCAACCCTGAAATCTGGTGCATTTCTCCCCTTCCTCTTTTCTCAAATTTTCCAATTTCTTCTGACTTTTATTGCTTACTCATATTCTAAAAACAACAAAAATATAAACAAAAGGACTGTCTCTAAGGGACAGCTGCCCTTTCCTTCTGGGCAGTGAACTTGAAGGATCAGAAAAAGTGATGGGTTCTCTGGCTCTTATTCTCTATTTGTTGGTTATCTAAGGACTGGCTGTATCTTCACTTCACTTCAAGGGCTGTATTTTTCTGGTTTTTTTCCAGAGCCATTTTGGAAATTTAAGAATTCTAAATTCTTGGACTTTGATTAGCCAATGTTTTGCTGTTTTCTTCATATAAAACAGGTTTTTGTAACTTTTTTGTCCTAACACTGCCCTGTTATTTAATAGCAACATTAACAAGTGAATACCTTAGAACTTATAAAATATGTGTGTCATTTCAGAGAACAAAAAGGTTGGAATGAATGAAACAAAAGAAAGATATGTTTTTATGGGAAGCTTGGAAGGTCAGGAAATGACTGGTTTGCTTGGAGCATGTCAGTGGCAATCTTGTGCAGAAGAAAAGAGGAAGATATCAAACAATAGAAAAACATAGAAATACTATAGAGATAAGAGGGGGCAAAGTAGCAAGTTCTAGAACAATAAAGACAAATATTTACCTATGCTATAATAGGGCTTCATGGAAACATTGCATTACATAGAAAAAAAAAAAACCACAGAGCTGTAACCAGATATTGGTTACAATTAAATTCTTACTTGTTTATTGAGTTAACTATTCAATTGGTGCAAAAGTCATTGCAGTTTTGGCCATGACTTTTAATGGCAAAGTAATGCTTAATTAAACATTAAGTAACATTTCACATTTTTAATTAAACAAAGATAATTATCAACTATCTAGCTGAGAGATTAAAGTCAAATTTCTTAGTATATCTAAGACTCTTTTTCCTATTACATAACAACTTGCTTAATTATTTTGAATGTGGAATTAGATAATATGTAGAAATCTTTAAAACTGACTGGCACTGTAAATTTTCATTCAACAAATGTTACATTTTCTCCATACTTAAGAATAAGAAGACACAATCATTTCAGCTTGTAACAAATAAAATGAGTCTATTTCCCAAATAGACAGTTAGCAAGAGACAATTAGATAATCCAATCTGATAATCAGCAACTTGGAGAATTTTGGAACTTTCAGAATATTATGTAGTAATGCAGGAAGAAGAATATAATGAGCACTGAAGAGTTAATTAGAATCATACTTTCCATGACAATATGAAGTAAGTACTCAGAAAAGAAGGTATCTGTTTTAATAATTATTAAATCACAGTGGTATAACATTTTTTCCACAAGAATTAAAACTCATGAACAAGAGGAGTTCCTCTTTTAACTAGGATGAACAAAACTGGAAACAGTGTCAATCCCAGCCTCACAAGACAAAGCCAGATGAACTACAAAACTATAACTTTTGTTAAAACTCTTGTAAAACTGAGTTCACTGGGCAAACAAATATCTAGGTTTTCAGGAAATGATAGGTTCCTCCACTGAGAAATGAGTCATGGGGATAGTGTCATACGTGGCAGAGAATAGAATAGGACCTGGCTGTCATACAAGCGATGATAAAAATTATTATTATTTAAATTATCTAACAAGAAATTCTGTAAAAAGCTAAAATTGTTACAAATTGCCAAAGACTGACTGACAGTTTAGAAACTCTGGTAATCCCTCACAAAAGGGTAATCTGATGTCACCCATTGGGGCTTTTATGTGGACTTCCACCAGGTACTTATGAGAAATGTTGGAAGCAGGGTGGGAGACAGGAGGGAGCCTGTTGGCAAAACAGGTGCAGAGTAAGGGATTGGCTGTCACTTCAGATAAAACACAAAATCCCAGTCTATTTAAGCTCGCATCCCATATCCTAAGCACAAGGCTAGAGGAATGTAAAGTCTTTGGCACCCTAAAGGTCAGCTCTTGACTAGCTTAACTCAATGCCCCAAACTAATGACTTTAGAGTAGCAAGAGTATACTGTTTCTAGGTATAAATGATTGGCATCATTCCCAATTATTTTGCACTTGATATTTGACATTTAATTGAAAAATTATAAGATATACAAAACTTAAGAAAAAAAAAACCCATTGTCAACTTCAAGCAATGAACAAAACCAGATTTAGGGATGACCCAGGAGTTGAAATTATCAAACAGGGACTATGACTAATGTTTTAAAGAACCTAATAGGAAAAAGTGGGCAATCTGCATGAAAGGATGGAGAATAATGGCAGAAAAATCGAAAGTTCAGGAAAGATTGAAATGAAGGTGAGAAGTGAAAGGAAATATTATCACAGATCACAAATTCTATAATAAGTGGATGAATTTACCAACAACAATCCCAAATATGTGTGCAGCTAAGAACAGAGTTTCAGAATCCAAGAAGCAAAATTGATCAAACTGAAAGGATAAAAAGATAAGTCCACAACTGTGGATTTTTCTAATGACTAGAACTCCTCTGTAGTTAATAGAACAAATAGAAATCAGTAACTGTATAGATGGCCTGAACAACGTCCTCAACCAATTTGACATAACTGATAATTATAGAATACTCCACCCAATAACAACAGAATATGGAAGAAAATACTTACAAAATACGTATCATAAAGGACTGATATGCAGGATATATAAAGAATTATCACAATTCAATGAACAAAACCAAATAACCCAATAAAACCAGTTGCAAAATATTTGAACAGACATTTTAACAATGGAGATATGTGGTTGGTAAAAAAAGTAGTGAAAAGATGTTCAACACTGATAATTACTAAGAAAATTAAGCAAATTAAAATTGGAGTAAGATACCACTGTATAGCTATTAAAGCAAAACAAAAACAGAACGAACAAACAAAAACATGACCTAACCAAGTCCGAGTGAAAATGTGGACCAGTTGGAACACTGGTACATTGCTGGAAGGGATGCAAAATGGTACTGCAATTTTGGAAACTGTTTAATAGTGCCTTATAAAGTTAAAAATACAGATACCTGACCCAGCAATACCATTTCTAGGTATTTGCTCAAGTAGAATGAACATGTGTTTCTGCATACAAATATAATGAATATTTAAGTGTGAATGAATACCTATACTTGCCAAAAACTAGAAACAACCTAAATGTCCATCAACTGCTGAATAAATAACAAACTGGTATATTCATACAATGGCATACTACTTAACAATAAAAAGGATTGAACTACTGCCCAGTGAAAAATTGTACTCAAAAGGCTACACGCTGCGCAATTACATTTATACGACGTTAAAAAAAATAAAATAAAAACTTAGGAACAGAAAACGTATTAGTGGTTCCCAGAGGTTAGGGTGGGAAATAGAGGCTGATTTTAAAATGACAAGAAGAAAGATTTTGGGGGTGATGGAACTGTGCTATATCTTGATATTCACTGGTGGTCTGTAGGCCTTTGTCAAAATTCATAGAACTTGCCACTTTAAAAAGATTAATAATCTGTTTGCAAATCATATTTCAATAAACCTGATTTAAAAAAAATCGTGAGTGGAAGAATGAAAGAATTCCCATTAGGTAGGTCTACATATTAGGCACTTTCTAACAGTGCCTAGAGATGATTATTTCACATATTTTTAATTCCTGGCAATTTGAACATTTGAGTATATGTGTGTAAACAACCTAATTTTGGTAAATAACATTTTGCATTATTCCAAAGTATTGACACACATCTATATTACTGCAATCTTTATTAAATTCAATAATCGTAATCTAACCCTAACCTTGAAGAGTTATTGGGAAAGGCTGTTGAGACAGATTAGTAGATAAGAAAACTAATTCAGAGAGGTTGCATGGTTTGCTGGCGCTATTAAGCATTGCAGTCAGACTAGTAATCATATACTGGGAGGACTTACCTTTATGTAGAGTTAGGGTGACTACCCCCCAAGATCATGGCCCAGTGTAGCAAATTAGACTAGTAAAAGATTATCTGCCCGCAACTGGACAGTAATTATTTAACAGATAGTGTATCCTTCAATAGAGCAACAGAATATTTATTCCCTAGCAATTTATAAGGAAGCATACTTTTGACCTGCTCCATCTACTATTCATCAAAAACTTAGTTATATTGATTGGTACATTTTGGAGAACTGACTGTTGCTCTAAGGAAATTGGCCCCAAATTTAAATACTTTACTCTATTTTTAAGTCTTTTAAAATATATTTTTCCTAATAATTTATTTCTCAGTATATTTTACAAAATTCTTGATGGATAAGAATTTTAAAACAAAACTAGGACTTTATTTCAGTTAGTTTGAGAAATACTTATTCCCAGGCATTCGAACTAACTAAATAAAAATCTGTAGCCCCATATGGCCTATGGCTTTTCAGTTTGCAGTTCTTCCTTTAAATATTCTAAACTTGAGACCTGTGTACCAAGACCGCATTATTCTCACCTTTTGCAGAACTGATGTATCTGCATTATGTTTTCAGTTTACATTGAGCCCTGGGAAACATACTGTTACATTTAAAATAAGGTGGTTTTAAAAAAAATCCAGTTTACTACATAATACAGAGTCCTTTTATGATAATCTACAGGAGAATGTTTCTCACACTTTGTTTTCTGAAGGAGCCGTAATTATTTTGTTACTGATTTTATTGAATGAACCTCTTTTTAATGGCTGCTAGGAAACTCAGTGTCAACTTTCTATCCCTAATGACTACAGAGAGATACGATATGCATTTTTAAATTATGTAACTTAATTTATGAATGTTCTTGTTTAATTTTATGTTTCCAATCTCATTCAGTCACTATTTTTTTTCTCATAGTGAATGTTAACTTTTAGTAAAGTAAAGGACACTAGAAAGACAATAAATAGTAAGGAAAGAAAAGAAAGGAAGGAGTACTCAAATATGCTTGTATGCTACATATTAAATATTTGAGTAACTCTAGAGTACATTACTTCTTTAAATTTTACTCTCCTAGATACCTAGTTCAAAAAAATTCTTTGAAAATATAACTTTGAAAATTTTAATGTTTTCAAAGTTATAACAGTAGGGGGAAATGTAATATAATTTTCTATACATGAAAGTAGGCAGTAAAATTTACCCATATTTTCTTTTCAGAACTCCCTGTTCTTAACCAGGTTATGTAAACTGGGAGTCCCTTCTTCATTATCTCCGTCCATGTGGTCTCACAGTGTTTCAGGTTCTGATTTAAGCCTGGCCCTGTCTATAGGCAGGCTGTGTAACCGGAGAGATAACAGCATCCTACTGAGATAATATGCTTTTATTCCTAATGGCAACCTGAGGAGTAGGGGAACAGTACGTGTTATTAGAGCAATTGTAAGAAAACTTCAGGCTAGATTTGCATCCTGTTCAACTCGGCATGACAGTTTTTTGATTCCCGGAAAGAAGTTCCTAGGCTGCTAGGAAAAGAATCCAAGCTATTAAGAACAACTACATGTGGTTTCCAGCTCTCTACAATGAGAGTTGAAATTCTGTATAATTAATTACACCTTATGCAGATAAAAAGAAAGGAAGCGTAAAAGCAAACCACTCTGCTAGTAAAAGTATGAAAAAATATTAAAAGCTTATTGTTATTAGTAGTTTCATAACCACTGCCAAGCTTTGTTCTAAGAATTTGAATATATTGGATTGAGTTTCACTGAAGAAAGAGTAATTGTAATACTTTTCAGCTTATGAGACCTTACATCTCAGTCTCACTGAGAACTTTTTGATCACTAATTAAAGCTGCTAAACAGTTAGTGAACTTCTATTGAATAGAAGCATTTTCCTGATTGATGAGACAGTGCCACCATTAAAATTGGGTACAGAAATTCACAGACAGAATAAAATTACTGATAAAGGGAAATGACTCCACATTCAATTGAAACAGCAGGTCCAGAAAACATATAAGAAATAATTAATTACATAGGCTGAAAATTGTCCAAATCCCTGGAAAACTGTCCAAGGTCAATTTCCCTTCGCCCTAAAATTATTTTCCTGAGGCACATAAAAATGTATTGACACAGACTAGTTGTATAAACAGCACAGAATATGTTAGAAAACTCATTTTTTCAAACTAAACAATTATATAGACAAGCTGTCTTCTTTCATAAATTTGTCTTCCGATATACCAAAATATAAATATTCATACACACTCAAATTCAAACACATATTTGTTCTTATGTACATACAAATATAAACTAGCAAATATGTAAACACATATACAAATATACTCACATGCAGATGCACATATACAATACATGCTTACATATAAAAACACACATTCATTAAATATATACACAAATACACACACACACATGCATTCATCCTAAACTTAAACACCCTAAATTCAGAAAAAAACCTCCAAAATTTAATAAAAGGGACACGGACATTTAACTTAGGAAGGGAAACCATAGAACAAACAAGAAGACAGAAAATATAAACTCTATACAGTGCTGGATAAGCAGGATCAATCTGACTTCCCATTGGTAGCACTTTTTCAGTATTCTTTTCTTATTTTCATCTTAGTTCTTGATCTTCATATCTTTTGGCTCCTTCCTCTAGCACATCATCCTTCTGAATGAAGCAGGCACAGGAGCAGAGGCAACCTCTGTACCAACTTGGGAAGATGTCATCATTAGAAGGAGTAGAGGAGCATTTTGTCATTATAACTGTTACTAAAAGATAATTGCCTATGAGGTTATGGTTAGGCACTATACCCCTATTACCTACTTATACTGTCCCTGTTTTACTTAGGATTATATCCAATATCCAATATGAAATCAAACCGGCAGAGAAAAAAAAGCAGAAAAACAAAAAAAGCAATACTGTAAATTATAATTCATGTAAGGAGCAGTACATGTTCTTACATTATTTTTTAAATTATTGTGTTTATTTAATAATTTCTATTAAACTAGTGTGTACATATTTCAGTGAAAGTAAATGCCCTAGATTAGGAAATGAATCAACCAGCATGAATCCGTTTGAGATGCAACAGAACAGAGTGGTTCTGTATCACACACTTACTACTATAAGGGAAATTTAAATATGTGCTTAGAAAACCACCACCTACATCCTTATGCCCTAAATTATGCCAATCCAGACCCCAAACTTACCCCTGCATCGAACCCAGAGTGCTTGCTTAACAGGTGCAAAGAAAGTTACAAAAACTCTTAACTGGCGGTGAAAAAAAGAAATTAGCCATGATTTCTCTTGCTTTTTCAACTTTCAACTTTGTAAGAAAGACCAGTTTTGGAACAATGGCCTATTACAAAGCAGAAGCATGAGAAAAGTAGTTTGGGAACTACAAGGTACCAGTGGTTTGGATAAGAGGAGATAAGCAAATGATTTAAATAAGAGAACATAGGCAAATTAGCCACACTTTTCTAAAAGCTCTGATAAAAGAGGGACAAAAAGTCATCAGTTCAATTAATTCACTTAAGGTGATGAAATTAGTAAAGAGAAGAAACCTTTGTTAGAAAAAAATGATATAATCATCCTCTATAATAGATTATATCCTTTCCATAAAACCAAAATGCGCTATTACACATATGAGGAGAGGGAGGGAGGGAAAGAGGAAATGAGGAAAAAAGAGAGATGAAGAGAGAATGAGAAAGTCAGAGAGAGAGAAGAGATCCTATTTATTTTCGGAGCATTACTGAATTACTATTATTGACATGACAAAAAATGCATAAATGCAATGAAAACAAATTATTTCCTCCCGTTTCTTTTCTTGGAACAGTAAATGTCACTCTGTATTTAGACATGAAGTTCACACTCTTCATCTCGTCTTCCTTTGCACCCATAACCTTATTTTCTCTTATATCTAATTCAGCTTCCTGTTATCTCTTAATTCATTCATCTAATACATTTAATTTCTTCCATTTTAAGAGGTGATTTTGGAAATATTGTCCCACAGTTTTGAAGACCAATGTAATGTAATATTCACCCAAGAGAACTTCAAAAGATACCTTAATTTTAAGTAGATATATTAGGAAAGTTCCCATCTGCAAAAGAATACTTTTGGTTTTAGATTTCTCATATATTTTGAGCCAAAACATTTACACTTCAGAATAGATATTCTATATAAATGCTAAATAAATAGCTTAATATTGAGAACATAATTTTCATTCAAGATGTTCTTTAAAAATAATATTTGCCTTAATTTTGTAAGGTTCTAAGCAGATTTCCATGCTGCAAGAGTAACAAATTATGAAGAGTAAATATATATCTGAAATTTGCTATTATAATTAAATAAAACCAAGAGCAATGTTAATCTGATACATTGAGTCTATTCATGGTTTGCATAATCATGATGGTGCAGATGATTATTAGGCATAAATGCTAAGTAATTCACAAAAATGACTATCAGTAGAATTGCTTAGTTGAACTAATTTTTTGGGTTTCAGTTCTTCCCATTTTGTCAGTAGGGCCTTTAGCGGTGATAACTTCCCCAGATAACATGAACATTTAATCACGATTATTATTAACTCAAATATAACATAATGTAAATTAGTGTTTCTTCCTGACAGAACCTTAAGTTTCTTTCATTGGAGAGCTCTTCAGTTCATCCAGGAAGCTGAGTCCCAGATTAAAAATCATTGCTGTGGTTTGTCTGTATTTTGGAGTATCAAAGGAGACAAAAGAAAAGGAAAGCACCTCCAATCCATCCTAATAATAATCCCACCTTCCTTCCTGCTTTCATATGACATTTATTTAAACCAAACTATAGCTGTGCTTCTCAAACTTCACTGTCCATTTGAATCACCTGAAGATATTGTTAAAATGCAGATTCTTATTCAATAGGTCTGGGTTGGGATGGGGGATTTCTAACAAACACTTAAGTAAACTGCTACTCTGGAAACCACACCTTGACAAGCAAGGGTCTGTAGAACTAGAAAGGTAGAGACCTTTTAGTTCATGGCTCTTAACCAAGAACCTGTGAATCTCTGAGACATTTATCCACAGGTTTTAGGATTCTATGAGTCCCAAGAAGTAAAATGCAAAATTGTATATGTATGTGGGTATGGGCATTTTTAAATTTTCTGGAGAGTTAACAGTTATTAGCTTTTGTAAGAGGTTTTGAAGACCTAATTAAAATAAGTGGATAGTGATTGAATCAATCCCATTTTTAGATAAGTAAACTAAGGTCTAAGGAGGCTAAATTATCTGTGAGGTTCACACAGTTTGTTACAAACCTAGGAATTGCATCCAGGTTTCTGGTGCTTAATGCAGGGATTTTAACAGTACTAGATTGTCTTTCAAACTTTGATTTGGGATAAATAAGTGTAATAATTCAGTAAATAAATTAAATAATGAAAGAACAAGTAAGCAAGTGAATACGAACACATTCATGCATATGATCCTTTGAGGAGAAAGCATAAGAATATTTGGCCTAGATTAAAGAAGAAACTGGTGGTATTGATATTTAATGACTTTGATATGGAAGAAGTTGGGGAACAGCAAACACTGAAAAGAGGAAAGTAGGGGCAGCAAAAATGGAATTTAAAGATTAACCCTTCAGACTATTCTTATCTTTATCTGGATAAAACTCTGCAAATGCTTAGTCATTAGTCTTTAGTGTGAAAAAAAATCTTTTTGAATGTTAGAAAAAAAAGACCCTTTTTATCTTCTCTCTCAAGAAATGTACTTATAAACAATATCATATTTTCATTAGCCAGTTATGCCAATTGTGAATACAAAATGGCAGAAGCACAAGTTCTTAAAATAATTGCTGCAGCGATGGGTGAGGTGAATGGGAGAGTGATTGATTTGTAGTATCAGTGAAATGTGCAGAGAAATATTGGCTAAAACTTTAAGCTGGGCTATGATTCTGAAGGTATTAGAAGTTTCCAGACCAGTGAGCTAACTTGAGCCTAATATGGACATCTGAAACACACGCCTAATCCCTGCATCCTCGCTGCAGGTGTGTGGTGCCTTGAACAGAGAGTGATGCTTCAGAGCGTTGCCACAAGGCCAAGCGCTCCTAAGTAAGAGGTATAAGATGGCAATGGACAACTTCAGGTAAAAGAAATACAAAATATGTAATTACAATATTTTTAAGAAGGCAAGAGTTTCCATTTAATTTCCAATTATGGAATCAAATCAGAAGAAGAGTAAAGTTTTCAAAAGAGAGGCTCAGAAAGGTTGCACATATTCATCAGAGAGGATCTTCTGTCATATCTGGGTCAGATGAATTCACTGCAATCTTGGAATCTGAAACATGAGTAATATTAGAAAACTCAGGCCATCTCAGGCTTCTATTGGCAGAATAACTGGCTTAAAAAAACGCATTTTTAATTCTTCTCCTTTGCCATTATGCATTAAAAATATAAATGAATTTGAAAAAGAATGTGGGAGACTATGAGGAAAATATCAGGTAACTTCCTTTAAATTTTTTCTATTATGTTTTTAAAAAATGTTTAAAGAATTCAGAAGAGATTTGGCATTTCTAGAAAAGCAATTCTCTTCCAGAATGGTAGCTGGGGAAAAATATGTCCAATATGTTCCCCACCAGCTGCCAGAGATATATTTAAAATGCAAATCTGACTAGGTTCAATCTACTCTTCAACACCCATCAATGACTTTTAATTGATCTCAGGATAGTATTTGAATAGCTTTAAATGACTTTGAACACTTTCTTGATCTAGTTCTTGTTTATGTCACAAATCTCATTTTTCACTGGTCCCCAGTTCCTACTTCAAGCTTTAGTGATACTGACCTGAATTACCTTCTATGCACCATCTACATGAAAATGTGTCTCTTCTTTAGCTTGTGCTTTCATTCTGCACAGAATATCCTCTTTGGCCTGGTTAATTAACCCAAAACTCAGGTGTCACCTCTTCCAGGAAACCTTCCCTAACAACCAGCCTGGAATAATCAGGCCTCCCCTCAATGCTTAGTATTTCTACCTTAGCACGTAATGTATTCTTCTAAAATTATGTGAGTGAACCTGCCTTTCTTTCTGCATTGAATAATCTCTAAGACTAGATGCATAACTTTCATTTTTGTACTTCTATCACTAAAGTTAGTGATGGGCACATAATTTATGCTCAGCAAATGTTTATTCAATTGAACTGAGCATCATTCAGTTATATACATGTACACACACATACACACGCACACACGTATATGCCATTAGTGATAACCAAGCAATGGAGTGCAATTAGTGCCAATTATGTGGAATGCAGGCATGAGAAAAGGGAGGAACTTCACAGTCCTCAGAGTATGTTTATGGTGATAAACAACAATCACATTCGTGCTTAATACCTATACTACCTATTCTCCATTGGCTCCTCACCAATTTATAAAAATGCCTCTAAGTTTCTACTGAACCTATTATTTTGTCTTCATTTTACACTGTGCACCCACTATCTCATTTTTCTTCATTCCGTCTCTTGAATTTGGCAAGTTTGTTCCCACTTCAGGGCCTGTGCATGTGATACTTTTTGTGCCTGGATTGCTCTTCATTTATCCAGGTCTCAACTCAAGCATTACCTCCTCCTCACAGGTGCTTCCTCAGTCACCCTATTATAAGTAGCCAAACCTGTACTTTTCTATTATTTATACCATCTGAAAATCTCTCTTGTTGCTTAGCATCTATCTTCTCTGCTAGCAGTAAGATAGCAGAGGACAGAGACCTTATCTATCTTGTTCTTTACTATGTCTCCTCCACCTACAACAGTCCAAGCATTTAGCAATGAGCAAATACGTTGTGGATATGTATGAAATGAATAATATACTTCCTTTCCATGTGGGATTTTCTTATAAAGTGTTTCTACAAGACTTTCTTGGCTTAAAATATGTTAGAAGCCCGTATCTCTTGAACTTTAAATTCAAACTATTTTTTTCTCTTTCCTTCTCTTTCTTGCTTGCTTTTTTGCTTTCTTTCCTTCTTGTTTCAAGTATTTATTAGGTTCTCATTACATGTGAAGTAGCAGTAACTAATGTATCATATCATGTTTGTGACCTATAACATTATATAAAATTTTAAAATTTCTGACTTGTTCTGAATATTGAATGCTACATTGTTTGCAGAGATTATAAGTGATTGTTCTTGTTTTCCCACTGCCTAACCAAGTGCCAGTGCTTAGTTGTTTAAATGGTCCATCTAGTTGAGAACCATTTAGAAGAACAAAACACATTCTATTTGAGGCACTGAAAATTTCAACTCAGAGCTACAATAAATTCATTTATTTATCCATCAGCTTACTAGTGCAGTCATGTGGTCTAAAAAGAGTACTGCCCATTAGCTAGTATTCCACAAGTGAAAAGGCACAAGAATGCAAAACCATGGCACATTCCTAGAACTAGCAATCTTTGATATTCTTGGAGAATAAAGCTGGAAGTAGAAAAGGGAAGGAAGAAGTAGGAGGTCATGTGACATTCCGAAGGATCAGGTCACAAAATACCTTTCACGACAGGCAATGGAGCTGGCATTTTATTTTCTTGATGATCCTACTCTGTAGTATCCTGGCAATGGAGTCGAGGATTGAAGTGACTAAACCCAGATACTACAGTTCAAAGGAAAGAGATGAGGAGGGCAAGAACAGTGTAGTGTGGATAGAGGGGAATCTATGTAAAAAGGTACCTGTTTTGGAGGTAGAATTATTAGAGCTTGAATGATGGAATGTGCGCATTGAAGGCCAAGGAGCAATCTAGGATGAATCCCTGGATTTGGCTTAATGGTAACATTCACCAAGACACTGGAAGACGGCCAAGTTTGTTGAGATTGATGTTATAGCACTTTCTTTGTACTTGGCCTTTTTATCACTTTCATTTGTTTTTACTACTGTTTAAAGGGTTTAATGAGAGGGTGGGAAAGGAAGAGGAATTGATGCACTAGAAGTTTCAGATTTGAGCTTACATGTGTCTTTACCTGCAACTGCCCACCCCCTTTCCTCGCCATCATCTGCCCCATCTCTTATTCGTTCTGCTTCTTCTCTAGGTTTGGCCAGTGTGCCTCCCAGTTTATGCCTTTCCCCAGTTTTTCTCTCCTGTGATCCATCTTGCAAAACACAACTTTGTACATATATTTATACATCAATACTTCCCATCTAGTAGACTGCGAACTTCTTGAGGACAGGGTTTATGTGTACCACAAAGCAGCCAGCAGAATGCCTGATACACAACAAAATATTTTATGTATTGAATTCTTATTTAAGTGTTCTGAAGCCAAGAAAATCAGAGTGATGGATTCTCTATTACTCAAATTCTTCCCTATTGTGCTTGGTAGAATACATGATTTGTAACTGATATGGAAATTTCATAAGCTTCGTGTAAATAATTCAAAATTAAATGTAATCTTTTACTGCTCCCTGAATGTAAACAGACATCTACCCATATTAAGGTAAATGATTTTGTATATGGATTTCCTTCCAACATCCTGTTTCTATGCAGGAAAATAATGGCAGCCTTTTAGAGCTACTGGCAGTGTGGTGTGGGGAAATTTTACAAAATAAGCTGACTGCCGTTTAACTGGCCCCGAAATGGACTTGTGAGGTGATACATTTAGCTGTTTTGGGCATTAGTTTTTTCATTCATAAAGGCATATGTCTAAGGGCATTTTCCAGCTCCAAAACACTTTGATCTAAGTGGTTTTTTTTTCTCTTTTTGAATTTCTATTTAGGATATTAAACAATCTGTTGATACATCCAAAGTCGCCATTTCTGCCTCCTGTTAATCCCAATGAGTCTCTTGTTGTTATGACCTAACCCTTTAATGGAAAAATATTATTGAAGGGTAGTATTTTTTCTGTTATTGTTCTTATACAGAAATAAGAGAATTACCATTATTATCTGAATAATTAAAAACAAGAAAGAATTAATGGAAATATCCACGTGATTGAAGCAGAATTTATTTTGCCTGAAATGGATCTTCATTTTATTATTTGTGCTTAGGAAAGTAGTGACTATATAAGTGTATTTCACCTTTTGAGAGCTTTCTCAGAAGTTATAATAGTTGGACTCCAGGACAAGACATATCACTAAAACACCTCAAACTTTTCTGCAGAATGCCGAATATTTATACAATTGACTTTCTTCTTTTTTAAAAATTGGTTTACTTAGACATCTGAAGTATTTTTCTTTATTTCAGAAATAAAATAATAATTATTTCCCGGTGATGTTAAAATCATTCCGACGAAGGCCTGCTCTGATTTCACACGGAGTTATTCTTCGGTTTTAATTGCCATAACATATCTCAAACACAGGTTGCAAAAATACTTTTAAAAAATCTTAGCTTTGTTTTGTTTGAAATTATAAGGAAAACAGAATTATGAAAAATAGCACCATCTCATAAAAACATTTTATTGTTTCACAGTCATTATTTCAAAATATAAATCTATACATACACACAGACATACATGCACATATATATATGCACACGTAAAAAATTACTTTTTTAAAACACAGAATAAAACTACTAAACAAGTGTTTTGTAGTAAGTTATGTAGTTAGCACATTTTTGTTCTGTCTCATGTTTTTGCAACTAATGACACTTTTCTCCTGAACTTTATCGTCAAATTTGTACCAAGTACTTTTCAAGTACTTGCCTCCAGAATAGAAACCATCTTATAACTTTCAGTTATTTCCAGACTCTCTGTTCAGTTCACTCCCCCACCACCCCAACATCCCTAGGTTCACCCTGGTCAGATCAGTGAGAACTGGATGCCAAGTTGTCCCTGCAGTCACCAGAGCCTCCCACAGCCTCTGGGCAAGCATGGTTATGTGTCTATAGGGGCACCATCACAACTAGCAACTTTGGACATGGAGGCAAGCAGCAGAAATCCTAACCTTAAATATAACTATGGGAATTCCCAGATAAGTGTTTGAAACAATGTCTGCATCTCATTGCTTCCTATTTTAACAATTTTTTTTTATTAGTGAACAAGTAGTAGATAGTGTCCAGTGGAAAATGTAAAAGAATTTAAAATGTGCCCACTACCTAAATTCTGTAACTACCATTATATTACATTTGTTGTGTGCAGGAATATACATCTATTTATTCCTGTAAATTCTTTTATTATGCATAGTAAATTGCAGTACATTTCCCTATACACTCCATCATGCATATTATAAACTTAGAGATCAGTATTTTACAGCTGTTTTTTGAGTTATTTAGTGTAGACTTGAAAGATGGATATTCTAGAGATGAATCAAATCTTAGATACAATGAAGCCCCAAACCCTCCTTTTTTGGTCTTGTATTAGCCCGTTGGGTTTAAGTGTATTAGTCCATTGAGTTTTATAGATGTATTAACTCATTGAATTCTCACAACACCTCTATGAGGTAGTTCCCATTATTCTGTTCATTTCACACATAAGAAAATTAGAGTTTAGAGCAAGTAATTATTAAGACACTTTATTAAGCTCCCTGTGTGCCGATAAAATATGTACTTAGCATTTAAAAGCCTCTATAGTGGTGGTTATCTGACATCAGTCTCTGGACCAATGTGTTTCTTGACTAAATTTTTATGAGTGTGGCAAAATAAAATACATTTTACCTGTGATGAGTATTTCATAAACTTAGATTTGATCAATTCACAGGATTGTTGTTTATTCTAAGGTTATAACTGTTATACATTATTTGATGTCAAATGACATTGTTTTTGTTAAGTTATAATTACAATAGATGGCAGTCATACTTATTTGTTTGTTTGGTTGGTTTTGTTTAATTGTTTTACTACTCTTACTGGGAAAATGTCAATATTATTTTATTTGAACATTTTCTGTCTATAAAATCCCCAAATCTGAGATCTGTTGATTTATACTAGAAGTAAATTATTAAATGTTTTAGACATTTAACTTTTCATTGAAGAAAATTAATAAAATTATAATTATTACTTATTCAAGAGCACAATTGCTGTGAATAATCTTTGAATGGAATATTTTATATATATATGTGTGTGTGTGTGTGTGTGTGTATATATATATATATATATATTTTTTTTTTTTTTTTTTTTTTTTTTTTGACACGGAGTCTTGCTCTGTCGCCCAGGCTGCAGTGCAGTGGTCGGATCTCGGCTCACTGCAAGCTCCGCCTGCCGGGTTTACGCCATTCTCCTGCCTCAGCCTCCCAAGTAGCTGGGACTACAGGCGTCTGCCACCTCGCCCGGCTAGTTTTTTTGTATTTTTTAGTAGAGACGGGGTTTCACCATGTTAGCCAGGATGGTCTCGATCTCCTGACCTTGTGATCCGCCCGTCTCGGCCACCCAATGTGCTGGCATTACAGGCTTGAGCCACCGCGCCCGGACAGAATATTATTTTTTAATAGTCCGAAAGAATGTCCCCACAGGGGCTTTTTGTAATCTCGAAGTACTTAAGTCAGACCATCTCCAAGGTGCCTCTTCTGACACTTGACTATCTTATATTCATGGAATTTTTTTTTAAGAGCATAAAATAGAGAAGCTGGAAAGACAATTTTTAATGGAAACGAGAATAGGAAAATCAATATCAGTAAAATAATAATCTTTTAAAAACCAACACGTTGCTCTCTGATCAGATCAAATCTGATGAACAGCTGCTAGTCTTTACAAGTTCAGGTTTCAGGCACCTGTGATCTTTGGCTTTATTTGATATTATTGGCCTTAGTGTCACTTTGGCTCAGGGGCACACTTTCAAAAGTAATGCTTGATTTAAAATATATGTAAGAGTAACTGTATTTACATGTGTAAGTCGGTAAGTGGCTGTGAATGAGATGAAAGAACAAAAATACAATAGGTATTATAACTGACAAAAGTTTTGTACATGTCCCACATTCAAAAAAATTAATACATTTGTGTACAAATGAAAGCCTTTATTCTTGGTGATTTTTCCATTACCTATAATTTGCCTCTAAATTGAAAAAGTGATTCCTTGAGCACAGACAGCAAGACCTAAATAATTGTCCTTAAACCTGACTCTGATTCTTCATTGAGATTTTGAAATTTAATCATTTAACTTTTGTTGGCACAAAGAGACAGACCTAAATAGCAGACCCATTTGCATTCCCAATTGCTCAGATTTGAGTGGAAACATTCCAAAATCCATATCCTTTGAAAAGCTCTGCTATGCCTGGTAAACTAAACACAAAACATACAAATAAATAAATTGTATTTTCAAGCAGTGCTGCTGAATCAAATATGTGACTTATTTTCTTCTTATATTATTTGATATCTGTTATGACACAGAATCTCCAAACCAGCAAACCAGTAATAAATTGAAACTCTTAGACTAGAAACTGGAATCTTGATCAACAGTTTGTTCTGTGCTTTTTTCCTCCCTGATTAAACACAGCTGAAATTACATTATTTAGAGCCACAATCTGTGCTAAGTCTTCATAATAAAAATTATTTTTCATAAATACTCTTTTTAATTCCCTAATTATAGTATTCAATGAGTCATATGAATTTTAAGTAATCTTTTATTGTGCTAGGTATGAGAGTACTGTATAAATTAATCATTTTCATTAAGTAATGATGACTATCTTAGTGTAAGTGAATTTGCACTATTTAACATTAATTACTGCTGATATATACAGCCTTATATGTTCTACCTGTCATAAATATTTCAAAATGCTTGATACACCAGGTGACTGATTCCATTTGCTAAAGTTAGATATAATGTGGGGAGTCAATATAATTTGGGTGACAGTGAAAGGGGTGGAGATTGACCAGGCTCACTGAACAGGAGAATGTCAAGATTTAGGGAGTTTAACATGCCACAGATGAATCCTTCAGCAGGACAAGATGGGCCAAATTGATGGATCCACCATTGTACTGAGGGGTCAAACCAAGAGGTGAGAATTGGAAAGCAAAGGCAAATAATGCTGGAATACAATGACTGGTGGAAATGTCAGAGCAGGCGCAAAGAACTAGCAACAATCAGACCAGAAGAAAGAAAAGTGGGTATTAGAGGAAAGCAAGATCTGAAATCAGCAAGTTGAAGTATAAGGGAATGAGAGAAACTCTCAAAGTGCCAGACAAAATTTGGCCAGACTCTCAAATGCTATCCCAGCTAGATTTTATTTTGTGTTGTTCCATGTGCCACATACATCTAGCTTCTGACGTTATCATCTAATATAATGATTTTGTTGATTCCCAGATACTTTTCCATGACTCTCTTTATTAAAAATGAATTTTTAAACCAGACACTATGGTTTAAAATGAATTTTAAACCAGACACTATGTTAAGTGTTTAAATTACCTAAGTATCCCAGGACTGACAAGTAAGCAATTATCATCCAAGATAGCAAATACTATTGAAATTTGGCTGATGAGGCACAAAACAGAGGAAGTGGGGGAGCAGCCCCTGCACATGGCTGTGTAGTTCCTGGAGAGGAAAGGGTGCTTGGATGGGAAAAGCTGGGGCTGCAACTCAGCTTGAGCAAGCCAAGCTTTGTGAGCTGGTCACCCTGGGGAAGTTATCACCGTGCTGCAAGACTTCAGAGGAAGCACTCCCTTTCGTTGTTTGCCCATTCCTGGGGGGTACTTTTTTGCAGTTTGCCCAAGGCAGCTTAATGTAGTGTGGGTGCCTCCAGGAGGAGGATGGCTAGTTGAACCTCAAAAGGGCCACCCAGGTATAAAATCCACCATGAACTAGGGTATAATTTTCAGCTTTCCAATACATCAATCTGAACTTGCTAAAGAAATCAGAGTAAATCAGTAGATTCAGCTTTTGAGCAGCTCACATTCTTTCTTTGTATGTATATATGTGGCTTAAAAGATTTCTTCAGTGTCTTATTTCATGTGGAATAGTATTCAGATCCCTTGATAAGCTCTACAACAATGTCTTTCAAAGTTGTTTTTTTGTTTGTTTGTTTGTTTTTTGTTGTTGTTGTTTTTTAACTAGGACCTAAAGGGGGAAACAATGTTTATATACCATGACCCAGTACACAGATATTCACACACACACACACACACACACAGCCCTGAAGCAATGATTTTATGAAAATTATTTTCTTAACGTATGCAATGCACTTTGATTTTTCTTATTCTTTTCTGTTCTATTTCCTTTAAGAAAATTGTTGCATGTCACTGAATTGATTTCAAGGCCAACAAATTGGTCACAGACCAATTTGAAAAATATTATCTTACAACTCCTATAACATGACTCTATCTAAGGTTTTTGGAACCTGTTTCTCCCTCTGCCTTAAACCGTCCATTCAGATATCTCTGCAGGAAAGGCTCCTTCCTTTCTAAGTTTGTACTCAAATGCCATTGCTTCAAAGAAGCCTGGAGTTACCACCCATCCCGAAGACCTTCACCCTAACTCTATGGGCAATGATTTTCTTCACTTATTTGTTGACTTGTTTATTTCATGCCCCCTTCCCACATATGAACATGCAAGCTTTGTAAGAGAAAACAGCCAGCTTCTTCACTGCTGCTCTCCACAAATTCTGGCAACATGGCAAGTAATTAATGAAGATATATATTTTATCTATCATATAGGCATGTCTGTTCCAAAATTCCAAAATATTATTTTACAGTGGAAAAGACCATTTTTATTCAATCTGGGAAGTGGTGTCAGCAGATCATTGTGCTTTCCTCTAAAGGAATGCTACACTTGAAAAAATTGTCAGAGTGACAGAAATTAATCATGTATTTTGAGTTTAGTGGCATCCAAAAGAACATCTCCTTAATAAGGCAATACACCCTAGTGACTAGAAAACTTTGTCTCTGAAGCTGTGCACTTTCTTCTTTCTACCAGGCTTAAATGGCAAATCCAAGCTGTATTTGATCTTCACTTTTCATTACACAGAGCAGAATCCAAATTTTATATGACCTGAAGCTCATACGGTTTGGAGCCCCATTGAAGAACAGGAAATTACAAATACAACATGTGCTCACAGTGTCACCGAATGGAAAGGAAAATGTTATGGAGAAATGCTGAGAACCAGTAGTCTTATCCAATTATAGTAGAAATGCCTCAGTTACGCAAATGTTAGAAGTATGTGTGACCCTCTCAGGCGTCTCTCAGGAGCCATGAAAATAGCTATGTTTAAGCGTCATTGCTTCACAGGGCATTTGCCTCTGCTTCTAGGTATACATTTAGTTACAAAATAGTCTCTTTTTTTCCTGAAGTAAAGTACAATTGTTGCAATTTGTTTTCTGAGTTGCGATCTTGTTTCTTTCTCCTTGATATTGCTAACAAATTACTTCAATAAGAATTGTGGGTATTTCACAAATCTTACTTCATACACTTAAAAACAAATATTTTGGTTTTGTTTCTGAGATAGCTAATTACTTTCATTGTATATGTGCTTTGTGATTTTAGCTTCAGAAAGGAAATGCATTTCTAATTACAGATGGCAGGAGCCTCGCTCTCCTCCAGCCTCCCTGCCTTCCCTACTCTAGCCCCTGACACCACCATGAAAATAAAACAAGGGCTATGATAGAAAAACAAAAACAAACATAGGTACTATGTGAGAAAACATAAGATGACCTAAGACAGACAACAAAAATTAAGAAAGGTTTCCTGAAATCTCTAGGGCATCAGTAGACGATTTATAGAGGATGTATTAGTTTTCTATTCCTGCTGTAACAAATTGCCAGAAACTTGATAGTTTAAAGCAAGATAAGCTTATTATCTTACAGTTCTCTTAAGTCAGAAGTCCAGCTCAGGTCAGGCCGGGCATTGTGGCTCACCCCTGTAATCCCAGCACTTTGGGAGGCCGAGGCCGGCGGATCACGAGGTCGGGAAATCGAGACCATCCTGGCTAACACGGTGAAACCCCGTTTCTACTAAAAATACAAAAAATTAGCCAGGTGTGGTGGCGGGCGCCTGTAGTCCCAGCGACTTGGGAAGCTGAGGCAGGAGAATGGCGTTAACCCAGGAGGCGGAGCTTGCAGTGAGCTGAGATCCAGCCACTGCACTCCAGCCTGGGCAACAGAGCGAGACTCCGCCTCAAAAAACAAACAAACAAACAAACAAACAAAAACAAAGTCCAACTCAGATCTTACTGGGATAAATCAATATGTTAGCAGAGTTATATCTCTTTCTAGAAGCTTTTGAGGATAATTTGTTTCCTTGACTTTTCCATCTTCTAGACACTGCCTGCATTCTTTGGCTCATGGTTCTTCCTCCATTTTTCAAAGTCAGCAAGTTTCATTGCCCTGACCCTTCTTCTAGAGATACCTTCCTCTGACCACAGCAAGTAAAGGGCCTCTATTTTTAGAGACCCATGTGTTTATATTGGGCCCTCTAGAAAATCCAGGATATCACTTGATCTTAAGGTCTTAAACTTAATCATATCTGCAAAGTCTCTTTTGCCATATAAGGTAACATATTCGCAGCTTTCAGGGATTCCCACCCAGGCATCTTCTGGGGGACAGGGGAGTTCATTCTGCCTACCACAGTGGGTAAGTGGATTATCAGTGTCAGAAAGATAAATTTGACAAAAGTGAGTAGTAAAATTGGAAATCATTACATGCCTACCACTGTTACTCAATGGGAAGTGTTTGTAGCTTGAGAAGAAGATTTTGCTGTGTCAGATGTAATGAAGGATTGACAAAGAGAAGCAAGGTTTCCAAATTGGACAAAGGGATAAATGGTACTCCCACTTATGAAGCTGGGACTAGAAGGAGAGAATAATGGATAGTGAATTCATACTGTCATATTGATTTAAGTTCCTATGATACTTAATGCTACATCTGGGAGAAGATGAGTGTATTCTCGTGGAATGGAAGCCGGAAAAGAGATCTGCACTGGATGCTTTGATTAGCAAGTGCTCACTGATTCATAAAATATTCTTGGACATGTCCTAAGTGCCAGTTGTGGGAAATGAGAGGGGGAACTGACCAAGTACAATCGGAGCTAATTCAAAATCTGATATTCCTGAGTGGCGCATCTGCAGTAAAACCAGGTGTGGAACAGCAGGAATGCTGTAGTCATTTGAATCCTGATTCTGCTACCTTCTACTTGGGTAACCTTCAGGAAATTATTTACTCTCACTGTGTTTCACTGTCCTTTCTTCTGAGATAGTTATAATAATAAAAGTGTTTTCTTCGTAGTTTTGTCCTGAGTTCCTACATGTAAAATTCTTTGAATAGTGTCTGACACATATTAAATAAATATTACTTATAAATATGAAAAGACAAGGGAAAATTATGGAATGGGTCCTCTTGAAGTAAGAGTTTGATTGGTCTAAGTCAGAAAGTAAATGGATAGGAAGTAAAGGGGGACATAGAGTCATCAAATCATCTCTTCCTTCCAAGGTTGTAGCCTTTTGGGTGCTGTCCTCTGGAATCCTTAGTTCTCAGGCTGCTTTTCTGGAGTCTCTTTCTAAGAATTATGCAAGCTAGTAACATTCAGTCTCCTGGGATGTCAGTCATCAAAATGCCAAAACACATGCTGCTCACTAATAAAATTCAGTGTATAAATTGAAGAATAAAAGCACTGATACACAATTTATATATCTCATTGTAATAAAGGAAGTATATCTTAGTCCTGTCCTTCTTGAGTGAGTAAACAACTCTTTCTTACATCTTCCATGTATCATATGAGGCCATCCTGTGTCAAAGCCTGTGGCCAAGGTAAACTGTCAGAAAGAGGTTTGAAAAGGAAGAGGTGGTTGGTTTTAATACTCATCCATTTGTATCAGCATGAGAATAAATGAGAGATCTACCAGACTCCCATGTTGGCCCCCCAAATTCACAGCATCTGGAGTGAGAAACACAAATTGGACAATAGTTTTGACTTTTCTTCCTCTTTAAACTCTGTTTTGCTTATCTTAATTATTTCTTTTGTGTTTTGAGCATCTCTGTTATTTTCATTCACAGAAAAGAGAGAACCAGAATTTTGGAATAATCATAACAAGATGATAGTGAAAGGGTGAAGTTAGTGATATACGGGATTAGCTAACGTGGACTAAATAGTTACTATGTGTCAGGTAGCATATAAAATGCTATCTGTCATTTATTCTTCATAATCATTCTATGGGGCAGATATAATCCTCATCTTAAAAATTAGAAAACTGAAAAATAAAATACCCACCTTGGAGAAGTGGGTCTACCAGAATTCTTTGCTGACAAGGCATCTTGAAGGCCATGTGCAAACAGGGCTGCAAGGAACGGGTGACTATGTACATTTCACATCTCTCTTCTGCTCATATGCATGCTCCATCACTACACTAGATTTCAAAACACACTTTAAAAGATAAAGTTATTAAGAATTTCAAGATGGCAGCAGCAGAGTATTCAATGAAGTGTAGGACCCTTCTGAGAGGAGGGACCCGTGTGAATGCACAGGTCACACACCCATCAGTCTGTCTCTGTGTTTACCCCAATCTAATTTGAGGTAAAATTCAATAGTTCAAGATGTTCAAATCACCCTTTTTTTTTTTTTTTTGAGATGGAGTCTCGCTCCATTGCCCAGACTGGGGTGCAGTGGCAGGATCTTGGCTCGCTGCAAGCTCTGCCTCCCAGGTTCACGTCATTCTCCTGCCTCAGCCTCCTGAGTAGCTGGGATTACAGGCGCCTGCCACCACGTCTGGCTAATTTCTTTTGTACTTTTAGTAGAGACGGGGTTTCACCGTGTTAGCCAGGATGGTCTCGATCTCCTGAACCCAAAGATGTTCAAATCGCCATTTAAAAAATTTTGAACAGAAATAGGGTTCTGTTTACCATCATTCCATTTAATTAAAAATGCAATGCCTGTTTAGTTTGTAGTTTAGATTTTTAGTCATGAGCAACTGCTCTCTTCGTTATTTAAACCAGTGCTTTTCAAGCGATTCTAACAGAAGATTTGTTTTCCTCTCAATTCAGTAGCAACTGATATTTTGGTGAAATACAAAACCACACAGTTGGATATCTTGCTCTTGTCAAATTGCTTTAAAATTATTTAAATGCCTATCCTCTCTTTCTGAACTAGTCTCAGTGGGACTTGGAAACAAATCGTTTACATACCACGCTTTGAGTAGCATTGATCTCAGAGATATCCTATAATTGCATTTTAACTATAAAGATTATTTTTTAATGTTAATCTCAGTAAGGAACTGCTTAGGAAGATTACCTCAGAGTCTTTTAATTCATTTACGAATGATGGAGGGATATGTAGCTGTCAAGTCTCTTTTTCTTTTTCTTCTTACATTGCAATGCAGTTTACTTAATTTATTTTGACAACTACTTCTAATTACTTAATGTAACACATTATATGGGTAATAAAAACACTTAATAATGTAATACGTCATTGCTATTTCAGATCAACTGAGCGATGTGTGCATATATTGTCCAGGCGTTTGTGAAGTGAATCATGTCTCTTTCTCTTTCTCTCTTCTCCCTCCCTCTGTGTGTGTGTGTGTGTGTGTGTGTGTGTGTGTGTGTGTTGGGGCAATTTCTTCAGATAAATATTTGGATTCTCTGATGTGAAGAGATTAAATTCCATGTGGAATGTGAAAAAACTGAGTAGTAAATATTGCCAAATCTCAGCTCTGGAAAAAATGGCTAAACATTATTTTAGGTTACATTATATACTATATGCTATACCTAATTTACATGCCTGGCCTTTGTGGGGCGCCCTGTTATAGGGGGCTAGATTATCATGTCTCTTTTTCATTTTTATCCTATAAAAGAGTAATAAAGGATTTTTAAAAATTTGATTCTTGATAATATAGATACTGCTACGTGACTGACTTGAAATTCTTTTTGAAAACAATAAAATAGACCAGGCATGGTGGTTCACGTCCATAATCTCAGCATTTAGAGACTGAGGTGAGAGGATTGCTTGAAGCCAAGAGTTCAAAACCAACTTGGACAACATAGTAAGACCCCATCTCTACAAAAAAAATGAACAAAATTTGCTGGGCCTGGTGGTGTGTGCCTGTGCTTCCAGCTACTCAAGGGGCAGAGGTGCGAGGATTGCTAGAGGCCGGGAAGTCAAGATTGCAGTGAGGTGAGATTGTGTCACTGCACTCCAGCCTTGGCAACAGAGCAAGACCCCATCTCTAAAAAAAAATAAGTAATAAATATAACTATAAAATAATAGTAAAATTAGTAAACTGGAAATTTGCAAATCAATATTGTATATTAAATACATGATTTGTCCTTGGATTAGAATGCTGGTGGTGAAGAGCAAGCATCCAGACCCACTTGATGTCTCTGGAAAAGGACTGTTGGTTTTCCACAACCTTTGAGAATTGTGGTTGGATTGGGAAGTATATTAGTTCTTTCTTAAGCTGCTATGAAGAAATACCCAAGACTGGGTAATTTATAAAGAAAAGAGGTTGAATTGACTCACAGTTCTGCATGGCTGGGGAGACCTCAGGAAACTTACAATCATGGTGGAAGGGGAAGCAAGCACATCCTTGTTCATATGATGGCAGGAAGGAGAAGTGCTGAGCAAAAGGGGGAGAAGCCCCTTATAAAACCATCAGATCTCATGAGAACTCACTCACTATCACGAGAAGAGCAGCATGTGAGTAACTGCCCCCAAGATTCAATTACTTCTCACTGAGTCCCTCCCACAATATGTAGGGATTGTGGAAAATATAATTCCAGGTGACATTTGGGTGGGGACACAGTCAAACTATATCAGAAAGTGTCACTAAAAAGAACTGAAATGTCTGGCCTCTATTGTCACTCTTTCTTTCCATGGTATTTATTCTCTGCTGAGTTCTCTGCATTTTATTCCTTAATTCTTTCACCCCATAGCTTCTTAGAAAATGCATCACAAGGTTCCAAGTATTTACCAATTTCTGTTATTCATCAAGCACAGTTTCTTTTCCTCAACTCCGAATTGATTAAGTCAAGGCAGAAACAAAAAGAAAGCTGGAAAGTCAAATTGCATGTGCTCCCTAACCTGGCCAGGTTGTGGCACAAACAAAGTAGGATTAGGAAGGAGAACATCAGAGGATTTTCCAATGAAACCAACTTGGCTTCACTACAGATACTCAGATGCCAAGTGCCAGAAAGATGTTGGGGAAATGACTATACTGTAATGAAAAGTTTCTAGTTTTTTGGCTGTTTTGCTAATCAAGATACTTTTTGAAACATTAAGAAAAAATAATCTGAAAAAAGTATGTCAACTTTCCTTCATGAAGGTGGTATGGAGAGAATAGAAGGGAAAACTTAGAAAGCAAGTAAATATTTAATAAGGTGAAAAAATTTAAAATATAAAAATAAAGTCTTGAAAATAATATTGTGTCTTCACCTTACTGTTTTTTTTTTGTCTTAATTCAATTACCATCCAGCCATGCACACCACAAAGCCCAATCATCACTGAAAATATACCAAAAGTAAAGTAATTTTAAAATTCTTTTGAATGCAAGTACCGAATCAGATTAATTAGCAAGCCTTTATACTGGTCTACTGAGAAAGATGTCAAAATAATTCTTATTTTCATCACAATAAAATTAATTAATTTTTTACTTATTTTTCAGGGTTATTTTAGATTTTAGGATTTTACATGTCTAAGAAGCATTAAAGCAATGCATTTTTTAGTTCATTTCATCATTTCACTTACTTTTGTAATTTAGAAACTTTAAAGCTATGTATCCAGAGTACTATTAGAACTATGACTACACTAAATGGAAGAAAGAAATCTTTCTATTTTCAATGAAAAAAAAAAACAAAACCCAGCAACTGAACCTGAGCCTGAACCATTCAAACTTAATAAAATAAATGTATTAACAGACATATTTAAATAAAGAATCATTACAGCACTGGCCAAAATATTATGTATTATATGTTTTTTATCAATTTTGCAAGGTTCTTATGGGAAGCTATTCAGTATTTGGTTGGCTAAACTAGTAGGATAAATTGTATATAATATTTGTTTATAGAATTAAATTTTTGGTTTGGGGAAATCGTGAAATTATATTTGTGAACATATGATATATAAAATAAATCAGACAAATCACACTTCTAATTTTTGGATCTGTTTAAAGTGCTAAATAAAGCACAGGATATCATAAGGTGTTGCAAGAGAATGTTGTTGTAGTAAGTGAGATGACAAGAACATGAAATCTTCAGCTGTTTCAGAGTCCATTTCATCGAATGACTGTAGTTCTTAAGGTCTTTTTGGCCCAGGGATTTTGTCCTTATTAGTCAAGATGATGGGACAGATCCATCCACTCCTTCAATCAAGTCTGATTTACTAAGTCTTTACTCTGAGCTGGGTATTGTGCCCAGTGCTGGGGTTATAACAAAAATGAAAGTGATAGATTCAGTGTTGGTCCTTATGGACCATACAGTGTAACAGCTGTTTACTGTAGTATTGAGCACTTTTACCCAAGACCAAGTCCACATGATAGTGTGTATATGCTCTATAGAATTCATTCATTCACTCATTCATGTATTTAGTTAGCAATTTTTGAGTAACAATTATGACCCAAACACTCTGCTAAATCTTCTGACTACAAAGATAAAAGAAAAATCCTTCTGCACTTAAAGGATTTACAGCCTAAATAAAATGAAAACATACATGACCACCAAAATTATAAACAAAGGGCATATAACATGAATACAATGAATATCATAATGCAATGCAGCAAGTAGATTCAAATGTGAAACAATCCAGTATACTTGAAGTTAGAAGTTTAGGCAAAAATATTGATGTCAGCACATGGAAGAGCCCTAACCACATATTAACTTATAAACTTGTTTGCAGTCCTAATCCCTTTGTATTTCAGTGCTTTGTATGTCTGAAAGAGCAAGAAAAAATAGTGCCTACAACACATGGTTTAAAAGTGAGGATTAAATGTAATAATATAGGTAATGTTCTTATAAGAGTGCCTGACACATATTACATACTAAAGAAATATTAGTGGTCATTTTCATTTTTATCCTTTCTGATTTTGTGCTTGTGTTTCCCTTTTCTTCATTAGATTTCCAAGGGTTCTTTAAACTAATTTTCATTATATCAAAAATTATGCCCCTTGATTTAGTAATCAAATATATTGTTTTATTGGTTACACCAATAAACACGAAAAATGAACATATTGTTTTATATTTCCAAGTTCATTAAATTCTGCTCTTATTTAATACTGTACTTTTTTCCTTAGGATTAATTGATTTATAAATTATGAGTGGTCTGCTTAGTGCATTGATTTTTCACTCTTATTTAATAATGAAAACATTTAATGTTACACATTTACCTTTGCACATAGCTTTAGTGATGTGATATAATTTTGATGTGCAGCATACTTCTGCTCAGTAATTTGTGAATACATGTGACTATATTTTTAATTTTTATTTGACCCAATAACTAGGATAATAATTTAAATCTCTGGGTAATGGTTGTGTGGTTTTTTATTTTTTATTATTATTATTTTTTACATTTTCCTGTTTGAAAACCATTAATTTCAAATTTTAGTGTCTCTTTCTCAAAGATCATATTTAGTACATGCAATTTCTGCTTTGGTAATTTATTTGGATTTTTTTTTAAATCCTCTCTTTTTTTCCCTTTTTTAAAAACTTTTTTGTTCAAGGGTAAATGTGCAGGCATGTTACATAGATAAACATGCATCATGAGGGTTCGTTGTACAGGTTATTTCTTTGTGGTGTGGTCTGTTTTCAATTACACACACTATAGGTAATTGGTTTTTGTTTTTGTTTTCTGTTTTTTTTTTTCTAGAGATGGGGTTTTGCCATGTTGGCCAGACTAGTCTCAAACTCCTGGTCTCAAGTGATCTGCCCGCCTCAGCCTCCCAAAATGCTGGGATTAAAGGTGTGAGCCGTTGACCCTGGCCAGACTCTAGATATTTGAAAAGAAATCTGCCACTCTATTACATGAAGCTTAGTGTACAGTTATTCTATTTCTAATATAATTTATTATTTGTCATCTATGTCTAAACAATTTATCAAAATATCAAAATAATATTTGAAACAGTATATCAAAGTCTTGCATTTTAGTCTTGCATTTGAAGTCTTCTATTTCTATCTAGCTTAAGTTCTACTTTTTAAAAAGAAATTATATTTTAGATATGTTGAGTCTCTGCTGCTGCTTGAAGTTTCATGCCTGTTATACCTTCATTATATATTCTCTTTTTCTGCATGAAATGACAATTTGTATCTTATTTAATGCTTTCTGCCTTGGACTCTATCCTGTCTAAGACTAAAATAATGATCAATATCTGCTTTCAACTTTTCAAATACCCACATATCCTTATTTCCCATTGAGTGGGATGAAAAAAAGATAAATAGAATTTGGTTAGTCTCTATGTCAAAGTCATACATTTGAGATCTAGAAACATTTTTCTTTTGCCAAGGGCATTAAAATGGCAAGTGGAGAATCAGCACTACAAACATGTATATCTGCTTTTAGTTTCCTTTTATTAATTGTTTATGTAACTTATACTAGACTGCTCATGATCAATAAAACATGCAGGAAGTTACAACATCTTTGTCCATGACTATCACTAATTCAGTCAGGGTATTAGTAGTAAAGAAGAAAGCATAATCTTAATATAAGCAAATATACCTAGTATCCAACAAAATAAGCTCTCAGCTGGGTGTGGTGGCATGTGCCTGTAGTCCCAGGTACTTGTGAGGATAAGGCAGGAGGATCGCCTGAGCCCAGGAGTTTGAGTAGGCAGAGTTATGATCTCACCACTGCTCTCCAGCCCGGATGACAAAGTGAGTCTCCATCCTTAAAGGAAAAATAAAAAAATAAAAACCTAAGATTTTAAAATTAGTCATCTAATGAACCACTGAATATGATAATTGTGTCTTACATATTTACTATATATATACAGTCTCTGACTTAACGGTGGTTTGACTTAGGATTTTTTAATTTAAGATGGCATAAATGCATATGCATTCAGTAGAAACCATGCTGCAAGTGCCCACACAACAATTTTATTTTTTACTTTTAATGTTCAATAACTTACATGAGATATTCAATACTTTATTATAAAATAGACATTGTGTTAGATGATTTCGCCTGCTGTAGGCTAATAAAAGTGTTCTGGCTAAGCAAGCTAGAATGTTTGGTAGGTTCGTTGTATTGAATGCATTTTTAACTCATGATATTTTCAATTTATGAAGGTTTTATTGGGACGTAATTCCATCAGAAATTAAGGGACGTCTGTATGTAATTCTTAATTGTGGATAATAATAATTATAAAAGAGAGGTTGGATAGATGAAAGCAGCTACATTTCATGTTTTACTGTCAACCTTTTATTTTTCTAATGCTTGAATACCTAGAAGAGTGGTAAAATATTGCAGTTTGAGTGTCTACTTCGTTATTTTATATCTAACATTAGGAAGTGCCAAAGTGTGGAAAATCAGACAATTCTGGAATTCAGAGGGAAGAGAGAAACCCCAGTAAACCATACGCTTCAGACACAGGCAGTGAATAATAAGGAAACAGAAAGAAATATAGAAACTGAATTGCTAAGGCACTTTTATTGCTACTCCTAAGAAACTCAACATTATCAGTATAATAATGGCCATCATTTATATATGTTGATTTTATAAACTTATTTTTTAAAAGTTCTAAATTGCTCTTTCTCCACTCCCTAACCTGGATTAAAACCTGTTGCTTCCAAATGCTGAATTAGGGAAATTCTGTGTCACCATTTTTGCTACCGAAAATTAGTGTGAGCACAGAATGAAGAGCAATCTTATGCATAGGAGCCTGCTGTTGGAGAAAGCTGAGTAAGAGACATCAGGAGGTTTGGCTTCTTCTCAGAGGCCTTAGGAAGTTTTGATACCTAAATGATATAACATAAGACTAACTTTTGAAGTAAGCGCTAAAACTATTTATACATACTCGACAATCTTCTCAAGATTTGTCCTTTTTGTCTCTCAGACTCTCACCAAAACTCCTTCATCAAGTTGTAATTCACACATGTAGATAAGCCTCCAGCCTCTCCAAACATTTTTAAAATCTGTAAATTAAAGACATTTAAAAAGAAGACACATGATCTCCTCTGGACTGCTGCTTGATCTTGTTTGATATTCTTCAGCACTCTACTTTTTATAACGGGTCAATAGCAGACGGGCTGTAACTGATCTCCTTATTTCAGAGCTGAAAACACAAGGCATTTTGCACTGGGTGCAGTTCTATTCTGTTATGCTACTCCCGTTTGTCAGTAGGTAAAAACTTTTTCCATTCCCCAGAAGGCAGTACTTCTATGAATAGTTGCTTTAGACAAGCATTCATTGTTCAAAGGGTTTGATTCCTCACTGAGCAAAAGCTACAGAATTATAAAGATGCCAGTTTAAATTTTTTTAAGCTTGAATTTTTTAAAGCTAGAAAGGAACCCTCACTGTTGGGGAAGTCATGAAAGAAAACCCCTTTTCACAAGCCCTGGAACAAGTGGATTAAGAGAGTAAGAGTAAAAGTGCAAAGACTGGGAACCTGGCTTTATTCCAAAAAAAAAAAAAAAAAAAAAGCCAGAAAAAAAGCCGCAGTTAAAAGTAATTGAACACTTTGGAAATCCCTTTGAAGACCTAATGCAGTAGAATTTTTTGAAATGAGTAAAAGTTAAACGCATAACAATTTCAGGTAAGAAAATGTAAAGGGATGTTTGAAGAACTAAATAATAAATTTATAAATGTTTAATGCAGTGAGACCAAGCAGTACCAACCTTTGGTAATGTGTGTTAATCATTAGCAATGTGGTTACTTGGAAAAGACAAATTAAAAACCTGGCAATCTTACCTCTTGTTGTTTTGTACTTTGTATACTTTGCCTGGTTTATAGTGATGATATTATCTGTACTGATTATCCTTGTTCAGTAGAATTTTGTACACTTGTAAATGGAATTTTTAGACACAAGAAAAAAGGTACAACAATTGTCTAACTACAAAAATTTTCCCCTCTTTTATATTGGGACTAATGATACGTTAAACAATCTGATGCGTCACTTGAGAAAAACAGTAATGGCAGTTGCATTTGCCAGGAAAATGTAGCAATAGATTTTAGGTGTCTTAATAGAATACATAAAATATTAATTTTTAATATCTTGCTGTACGTGGTGCTTTTAAATTAAAAAATCATTGATATTTGAAGAATGTTGATACAAAAAATTCTACGTAGAGGATAATGTAGTTTGCGAACTAAAACGGAGAAAGCCCCAAGAGTGTATATCACACTAAAGGAGAGTGTATTTTCTGCTAAATGGAGTATAAAATGTTGCGTATTTAGTACATAGGACACGTGCATGCAATCCTTCCCTAAATATCCCAGTGGTTTCACTGTGCCAGTTTTTTTAGACTCATTTCTCCATCTTGATCTGCGCTGACTTCATGTGAGGTCAGTCAGAGAATAATGTTAGTCCAACCACTTGTGTGCACACCTGCATACACACATACCAGAAGGTTAATGTCATTTTACTTTAAAGCAGTGATTTTACTCTGGACCATGGGTATGTGGCAGAAGGATGATAGTGACTTATACATAAGCATCTACAGAGGAGGAATGACTGATATGTATGGTGGAGTTTGACAGAATCTTGGATCAGGAAAAATAATAACAATCTTAATGTTGGAGGGGATTTTTAAAATCATCTTGACCAACTGCGCCTTTCTTTACATCATTCCTCACTCCGAGGCTCATTTCTAACTGATGTTACCTTGGAAGATGACTAATTTTTAGTGCTTGTTTTGAATTTAGTTTGTGGAATGATTTCTCAGCTTGACCCATAATATCTACTCTGTACAGAAAAATGTTATCCCTTTTTCTTTGCAAAGTGTGAATGTAAAGCAACGAGGCTGTTTTTCTTTCATGAGTCATATCCGGTCTCTGAAAACAGTTCCTAAATTGGAGTTGCCAAAATATTTCATGTCATGGAAGCATGGTTAGAATAGGCTTATCGAGGTGAATTTTCTGAATGGTATTTCAGTACTTATTTTATAGTCTCATAGCTCTATAATCACATATTGAATGTGATTTTAATACTAAAAAAGAGGACACATAAAAACACATTGTGTCTATTATTTGCATAGAACAATCACCTACTTCCTTTATTAATAGATCTTATTTTGTGAAAGCTACACTTTACAAAATTTTATCTTGTTCTCACCTAATTATCTAAACACAAGGAATGATCCTGCTCTGAATTAAACCTTTCTGTTTAGTGTCAAATTGAACAGATGCAAACTCACTTATGGAGAGCCATCCTTTGGAAATAAACTGTTTAATTCAATAACGATCAAATCCTAGAATTTTCCACATAATATGAATACCTACTTAAATTCATTTCAAGTACCAAAGAATATTTCAGTAATAACATTTACATACTAAATTAAACTTAATTATACAACACAAAACATTTAGAACCATTAAATACAGAACGATTATTTTGAATTGTTAAGTGCCTCCAACATCATCGACATAGTGTATTTTTTGAAATAATGATGTAACCATTTAAGTAAATTTTTATATTTTATTCACATTAAAGTTTATCTGTAACATTAAGCATAATTTTTTTCTTTTCTCTCTCTCTCTTTTTTTTTTCTTTTACTTTTTTTTTTTTTTTTGACGTGGAGTCTCGCTGTCACCCAGGCTGGAGTGCAGTTGTGCTATCTGAGCTCACTGCAACCTCTGCCTCCCAAGCTCAAGCGATTCTCCTGCCTCAGCCTCCCTGGTAGCTGGGGTTACAGGTGCCCACCACCATATCCAGTTAATTTTTTGTATTCTTTGTGGAGACAGGTTTTCACCATGTTGGCCGGGCTGTTCTCAAACTCCTAACCTCGAGTAATCTGCCTGCCCGGGCCTCCCAAAGTGCTGGGATTACAAGCATGAGCCATGGCACCTGGCCAGCATACTTAACCTTTACAGAGGCATTTTTAGCTGAACATTTACAGCATTTAAAGGATGGAATTCAATTAATAAAAAATACTTTCTGTAACATTGAAACAGTGAGTCTAAGAAAGTAAATTTGTTGCCATTTTACTTTGTTTTGTTTTGTTTTGACAAAGCAAAGATTATAAGTGACCAAATACATAAACCTGTTATTTCACATTAAAATGTATCCTATATTTAATGAGCATTAAAAGTGAAGTTTACTAGTAATTCCATGGGATATTATTATGAAGTTATAAGAATAGGAGAGAACTTATAGTTTATTTCTGTTTCATTTTAGGATTTTCCTATTATGGCACATGAATATTAATCCACTTTATAATGGTGTCATTGAAGCAGAGTGTGTAAACAATTGAGTGAGAAAACAAACATTTAACCTCCGGAAATGTATTTAACTACATCTAGTATTTAGTTAAATGTATTTAACTACATCTAGTATTTAGTTAATGTATTTAACTACATCTCCCCCTAAGAATGATTTTATCACCCATTATTCTTTAAACTTCTCAAGATACTTCTTAGGCTCTGTTCTCTCTGGAGTTGTGCAAATCCTAATAATCATAACATATATTATTATCTTAGAAGTCACTAAGTCTTCTCTTCTTTATTTTTTTTTAGCATTCCTAGTTTCTCCTGGGTATAGTTTTACAAATGCTTTCATTCTTCGTATCAGTTTTCATTTCACATTTGCCTTTCCCCAAAATGCATCAAACTGCTTCTTTTTTTATTTTCTTGTTTCCAGTGGGGTTGGTAAACTCCTTCTTAATACCTTACAGTAGACTTATGCAAAGTCTCATGGAATTTTTAATGCTTTTTATATTTTTTTCTGATTTTATTTTGTTAAACTGATCTCCACTACGATTCTAAGATCTTTTTAATCTCAGACTCATGTAGCTGCCCATGTAAGCCTTGTAGTCCTGTTCTGCATTCTAGTGGTGTCTAGCTACTTTTCATTGTTAACATTATTTATATTGTAATCCTTTCCTCTCTGGTGGTAATTAACCTATCACAATAATCATCAGCAAACTCAGAAAGCTCTTAATCTCTCCTGTTTTATGTAGAGGAATTCTCCCAGAGTACTTCTTTCCTGAGGAAGCGAAAGGGAAAAAGTGAACCAATGCCATTACTGAGTTACAGAAAACAGAAGCACAATTACATATTATTTTGTCTTATTTGATCCACACTTTGGAAGTCAATTTGATCTTTATAATTCCCATGGAGTGGCTTAATTAACAATACTTTATTTTATAACTATACCACGGTTTGTGTAGTATATGATACTATTCAAAGAAATACCTAAGGTAGATGATGGGTTGATGGATGCAGCAAACCACCATGGCACGTGTATACCTATGTAACAAACCTGCATATTCTGCACACGTATCTCAGAACTTAAAGTGTAATAATAAAAAAAAAGAAAAAAAGAAAAATAACCTAAAAACATATAAATATTTAAGGCTAGAAAGTAACAAATAGAAATCAAAATAGTAGTATATTATTAAAACTGATAGGCAGAAAAAAGAAATAGGAAGTAAATGAGTGAACTGAATCTTTACTCTCTATAGCTGGGAGTCAGCCAATGATATTCAAAAGTTGATAAACCAAGAAAATATCAGTAAAATCATGTTATTTGGAGCTATCTGTGTAAACAATTGAGTGAGAAAACAAACATTTAACCTCTGGAAAATTTGGTTAGGACTGCAAAAGCACAGAGAAGGGGACTTTGCTCTTTGTTTTATGTCATTCTCTAATACTATGTTTTTTCCCCATGCATGCGTATTTATTGACTTTTTAAGACAAATAGCGTAGGTAGCTAGATAGCTAATAGAAAAGGAGGGAGGATAGGATGGAGAGAGGAAAACCTACACACCTAGAGGTTATCACTGCATAGTGAAATTTCAGGTGATTTTTTTCTTCATTATACCTTTTTGTATGGCTTGGATATTTTACAATGAGTAGGTAATATTTTTATAAAAATAAGAGGAAAATAAACTGTTTCCCCTTTGTAAAAAAAGTAAATCTTAAATTAAAAGAAAGATAAACAACAACAACAACAACAACAGTGTCTTCAGTTAAATGATGTCTTTTAATACTGGAGAGAAAAAGAGTTAAAGCAGCTGGCCTATAATCCATCCATTCACTAACTTTCTGAGGAAACAGAAATGGGGGTGTTGCTGGAGTGATGTAGAGCAGGGAATTTGGTGTAATTTCCTTGTGAAAAGATAATGACTAAACCTCCTTGTAAATGAACAAGAAAAAGATACCTTATCTATGAAATGCTCTTACCAGGGTGTTCCTGGTTTAAGGTTGCTTATAAAACATCAACCCAGAATCTGTGGATTTATGGAAAATGATAAGTATATAAGCTGGCTGACTATTTAGGGTGTATTAGGCCATTCTTGCCTTGCTGTAAAGAAACACCAGAGGCTGGGTATATTCATAAAGAAAATACGGTTAATTGGTTCACGGTTCTGTATGCTTTCCAGGAAGTATGGTGCCAACATCTGCTCAGCTTCTGGGGAGGCCTCAGGAAGCTGACAATCATGGCAGAAGGCAAAGGGGGAACAAGTGCATCACATGGCAAAACCAGGAACAAGGGAGAGAGTTTGGGGGGGACACTTTACAACAATCAGATCTCATGTGAACTCAGAGGAAAACTCAGTTATTACCAAGGGAATAGCTCAAGCCATTCAGGGGCATTCAGGGGCATGATCCAGACACCTCCCACCAGGACCCATCTCCAATACTGGGGATTACATTTCAACATGAGATTTGGGCACAGACAAATATCCTAACTATATCATGGGGTATGTAATGTAGATATTTAATAACATACGCTTCACTGTTTGGTGAGATAAATAAAGGCAGTGAAGCATTACAGGGTCATGGATGGATAAAGTTACTGGATACAGTGAGTACATAAAGTGGGAAGCAATAAGTGTTATCTTTGGAGAGTGAATTTGGTGAAGGATCCTGAAGATGCCACCTATACCCTGTGCACCAGGCAGATGCACCAAACTATCTCAGCCAATTTCACTGAGATTCAGACTGGAAAGGAGCTCATGGTAAAGTCTTTGTAATTGAATTAAAAACTTAAGTAATTGTTTCTGTTATTTAAACTCACTGGAAAAGCTTCAAAATGAGACAATGACTTGAATGAACCAGCAATCGCTTGGTTACACTATTAGGGTTAACAGACATCCCCATCAATTTAGAACTTACAATGGCTCAATTGCTACCAAAGTTCACAGGAGAGTTAATGTAAGGAGATCCAGAACTACTCACGTTGAGGTAGAACAATTACCTCATTTTTCTTAGCTCAGGGTTAACCACTAATAGATAAGCTGCTTGTTCATACTGGCTCTCTGTGACAAAGAACTCATCCTGCACCTATTATTAGTGTTATTACCATGATATTCAACCAATAGTCTCATATCTTCATCAGAAACTAGTTACCTATGAGTTAAGTACTGAGACCCAGCCTGGGTCTCCCTGCTGAGAAGGAGAACTGAATGAGGGGCATAGAGAGTATAGTACTGGATCATGTGGAAAATGATGTGTTTTCTTTGAGCATTCATCACACCATACTGGCAATGTACTAAGAGAATGTGGCTGACTTGCAGGTGCATGGTAAGGACAGCAGAGAAAAAAATGAGTGGGCTGATGGCATCATTAGAGCAAAGAGCTCTTAGAGTCTTCTCATTTCCTATGGGAGAACTTGGCACAAAATCTCTACTTGGAAGTAACTTTTCTTTGGCTCCCAGCACACACACTGATCTACACTGAAAAAAATACAAACATAAAAGTAGCTCTAATATAGAAAAGCAGGTGGATCTCGAATCAGTTTGATTTGTCCTCTCTTCTTGGCTTATTTGTAAGTAGCTTCTATCCAACTCATTCTTCATCTTTATCTTTCACCTTAACACACACGTGTGCACATGTGTGCACACACACACACCCCAATTTTCTCCCCATCTCAGCCTGCATTAGCTATTCTAGAACTGAATAGTGAAGAAATCTGTTGAGAAAGCTACTGTGCTAGCCAAAACAATGAACAATTATTTTATGTTTATGAAGAAATATTGTAGCATAGAAAAGTATGTCTCAAAATACATTCTTAGATTGCTACAACACAATACTCTAGACAGTAAAAATGAAGATTCCTTGGCTTCACTCCACATTTGGGGTAGGGACCAAGAAATCTATATTTTTAGTAAAAGTTCCATGTGAATTTTAAGAACAATGATTAGTAGAAAGAACACTAGATTAGATGTTTCTGGAAGAGTTACTAGTGTCACGTGGCTGCTTTTCCTCTCTTCCTGTCTAGGTAGACTTGACCAAATTATAAAAATATTCTGAGCCTTAGTTTCCTTATCTGTAATATGAGGCAATTAAATGAATGCTCATGGCGGGGCCATCAAGGTCTAACCAGTAAAATTCATTGTCTAGCTGTTCAGTATGAATGTTTTGAAATGAACTAGCCATACAAACAACGCTCTCTTAAAGGATTTGCCTTTCAATTTTTCCATTCCTTGTATGCCCTGAGAAGCCTCCTGTAGCCATAGGAGCAACAACACTTGGAAAAAAATATGTTTATTGAGAAGATTGCCAACAGTAACAAATTCCTGGCAACTTCCTCAGTTCTCTAAGTAATTGGCCATGTGGCTACTCCATCTAATATGATGGGATGTGACCGGTATGTTAATAAGTACAATATTTTTCTATCTCTTTAAGCTCCCAGTCTGTGAACTTTCTCGGCAGTTTATATGCAATTTAAAGAAATTTGAATTAAAAAAATTGTTAGCATTTACTTTGCTTTTCATAACATTTCTTCCTTTGGGATATGTACGTAGACAACAGCTACAAAACTGCTATAGATCTATTATTTTTAATTTTTAATTACAAGCTATATGTCTGAAATACTTTATTAGAAAATTGGACCCTCTATGACATAAATAACAAAATTGATAGGAAATGCTCAGTGAGCATAATTAACAGTTATGATCTGCAAGATAACAGAAAGGAATAGATTGTTGTCGCAAGATAATGGTTGCTGACTGTGAGATAAATGTCAAGGCAAAGTCATTCCAAAGTCTGGCCGTTTATCAAAAATAAACATTGAAGAAAAGTAGGATACATTTATCAAGCAACTGTTCTAGTACAAACATTTTATTTTTCTTTTCCGGGCTAATCTATGATTTAGATGCTGTCATTTCACTTGTCAGGTATTTGTGCAGCTAAATGACTCAGGTCACTACTGCATTGTTTAGAGTTATACAACCCTGATTTTTGAGTGGTTATTGTGTTTATGCCAAAAACTATCTTATAGTAAGGAAATAGTTAAGAAAGTAAATTGATTGGGCTCAGTTTTAATTTCTTTTTTCTTTCTATTTAGAATTTTTCATATTGTCATCTATTTCTTTAAAGTGATTTAGTATGGTTCACATTAAAATGCACATTTAATACATCAGGATAGAAATTTAAATTAAAAGCTAGAACTAAGGGGAATGATAATCAGAATTATTTTAATATAAGCATTATGATTCTAACAAGTGTACTGATTGCTCTACACATCTTACTCCCTGACAGATGTGGCTTATTTAACCACAAGTGTGATATTATCATTTGGTACTGACAGCCCTATTGTCATCCAAAGCCATTTATTCCTGTCACCACTCATAAATTACTGTAAAAAAAGAGGCTACTGTTCTCCTAATTTAACATGTTCTTCCACATTCCAACCATGATGGTGATTTTGTAATCCATTTATCTTCTTAAAGCAATAGGACCATAGGCCAGCTTCCTGAAATGGAAAGCAAGCTCCCAGTATTAGTAAGCTGATAGAGTACATAAAAATCTTCGTATAACTTACACAAATACAAGTACATGTACTCTATTTCCAGAACTACTTGAGAATGGCATTACTTGCAGAGTAGACATGGTAAAGATTTTCCTCATTCTTCTCCCTGAATATTTAGAGAAACTGTGTGTGGTATACCTCTTCCAGAGTCTTGCCTAATTCTTGGATCTTGCACACTCAATTTCTTTCAGCTGTAGGAGAGGCTGAATTTTTAAAAATGAACATCACAGGTGTATGTTTACCTAAAAGCTTTCTATTCTTTTATTTCTTCATTCCTTTCTTCATTCATTCATGTGTTCAGCCAAAACTTATTGAATAGCTGCCATATGCAGAGTATTGTATATTGTTAAGTTTTAAAAATATAGATCAGTAAGGCATGACCTCTCCAATGAGGAATTCCTAGCTTAAAGGATATGGATATATTTGTATACATATATATGTGTGTGTGTGTATATGTATACATTAGGTTATGGATATATATATAAATTCGTTAGGCTATGAATATATATATGAATATATACATATATGTTGTATACACACATACTCATGTTTAGGTAATAATAAGTAATCATTACAACTGAGAACACATGTTTGAGGTAGGGTTGAGGGGCAAGTGAGGAATGTCCAGAAATGTAATACAACTTTAGAATATAAAAGACCTCTAGCACTTTGCCAAGAAGTTTGAATTTTATCCTGTATGAAACAGAAAGATTTTAAACAGAAAACAGAAGTGCTTTAAACATAGGAATGACGGAGTCACACCTGATCGTATTGGAGGCATCATGAAAATATAAAATATTGGAAGAGGGAAGTCTTTGCTACACTTTAAATAAGAGTCGGTGATTGCTTGAAAAAGCAAAGGGGAGTAGAGGTGATGAGAAGGGCATTGAGTATGTGAGAGACCAGACTGACAGGGCTTGGTAAATTATTTAGGGATATAAGAGGAAAGAATGACTCAAGGATGACTCTGATGCTTTTAGCTTTTAGCTTGGAAGTATAGAATTGTGGTTGGAAGTAAAGAATTGTGGTTGTGTTTCTCTTTTAAAAAAGAAAAAAAGAACCAACTTTGTGTGGAGACTATAAAGCTAGTTTTTCTACCTTTTATTTTATCAGTATGTCCTTTAGCTTGGAAGTATAGAATTGTGGTTGGAAGTATAGAATTGTGGTTGTGTTTCTTTTTTAAAAAAGAAAAAAAGAACCAACTTTGTGTGGAGGCTATAAAGCTAGTTTTTCTACCTTTTATTTTATCTGTATGTCCTTGAGCAATTTCCTCAAATTTTGCGCCGAAATATTCTTACTTGGAAAATATATAATACAAGGCCGAGCGCGGTGGCTCAAGCCTGTAATCCCAGCACTTTGGGAGGCCGAGATGGGCGGATCACGAGGTCAGGAGATCGAGACCATCCTGGCTAACACAGTGAAACCCTATCTCTACTAAAAAAAAAAAAATACAAAAAACTAGCCGGGTGACGTGGTCGCCTGTAGTCCCAGCTACTCGGGAGGCTGAGGCAGGAGAATGGCGGGAACCCGGGAGGCGGAGCTTGCAGTGAGCTGAGATCCGGCCACTGCACTCCAGCCTGGGTGACAGAGCCAGACTCCGTCTCAAAAAAAAAAAAAAAAAATATATATATATATATATATAATACATATGTTTACTTCATAGGATTTTTGTGATGATTAATGAGTTAGTGCATGTAAAGCTCTTAAAATAGTGTCTGGAGTATAATAGGTGTTGGATAAATATTTCTTTTTTATTATTACTATAATGTCACTATTATCATGCATCATTTTTGTCATTATCATTATGCATTATCTGAATTAATGAATTCCAACAGAAAAGATGATTTTGAAGAAAATAAATGAATCCAACTTTGGATTAATCATTTTAGTCATCCAGATAGAAGTGATGAGTTTGAAATGCAGTTCTGGAAAGAGGTGACAGCTAGTATATAAACTTGGAAATCAACCATGTACAGGTCATATTTGAGGTTATGAAATAGTTTGGCTTGCCCAAGAGGAAAGTATAAGAAAAGAAAAACAAGAGTAATATTGAGAAACGAAACAACTCTCCTAGAAATAACAATACTTAAGGAATGATTAGAAGATGGTCTTCATAGTAGCCTGAAGATCAGAGAGATACTAGAAGACTATGGAAAGATGGGTGAGTTAACCAAAAATACCCGATATGAAGATGAAGAGAACTGCATTGTCAAATTCTATAATAATAGTATGACTTAGCCTAAAGAGTGTTAGTTGGAATTCAACAAATAATTGTTATGAATGAAGCAATTAATTTGAGAATTGAAACATTATTGATGACATAGCAAACTAGTTTTATCCTGCTTCTATCACATTGATTAGCATCCGAATAAATCAATAAATAAATGTGAGACTTAAAGCAGTTTAAGTAATTTTAGGTACGAACTTCAGATTTCAGTGGGCTAAGTCGTTACTGGAGAAATGAGGAAAGTTATGCTTTGGAAAAAATATAATTGTAGGCTGGGCGTGGTGGCTCACGCCTGTAATGCCAGCACTTTGGGAGGCTGAGGCAGGCGGATCACCAGGTCAGGAGATCGAGATCATCCTGGCTAACAAGGCAAAACCCCGTCTCTACTCAAAAATACAAAAAATTAGCCTGGGGTGGTGGCGGGCGCCTGTAGTCCCAGCTACTCGGGAGGCTGAGGCAGGAGAATGGCGTGAACCCAGGAGGTGGAGCTTACTGTGAGCCAAAATTGCACCACTGCACTCCAGCCTGGGCGACAGAGTGAGACTGTCTAAAAAAAAAAAAAAGTATACATATATATATAATCCAAAGACTTTTTGTACACAGATAATACCCAATTTAAAAAAAATAAAGAAAATATGATTCTTTTTGAAGAAACGAATGTAAAATACGATAGTTAAGAATCATCGGCCGGGCGCGGTGGCTCACGCCTGTAATCCCAGCACTTTGGAAGGCCGAGGCGGGCGTATCACGAGGTCAGAAGTTCAAGACCAGCTTGGCCAACATGGTGAAACCTCGTCTCTACTAAAAATACAAATATTAGCTGGGCGTGGTGGCACATTCCTGTAATCCCAGCTACTCGGGAGGTTGAGGCAGAAGCATTGCTTGAACTGGGACCCGGGAGGCGGAGGTGGCAGTGAGCTGAGATCACGCCGCTGAACTCCAGCCTGGGCTGCAGAGCGAGACTTTGTCTCAAGAAAAAAAGAAAAAAAAAAAAAAAAAGAATCATCTTACCAAGAAATGAATGAGATCTACAATATTTTGCTGGGCTTAATGGAATGAGTAATCAGATTGCCAAACGAGAAGATTGGAAAAAACTTAATTACAAGATTTTAAAAAATATAGTTAATTTAATTTTAATAATCTCAATAGAATACCTTTAGGAAATTTAAAAATCAATTTTAAAATTCAGAGAAATGACTAATTTTTGATAAGATAATTTCAAGGAAGATTAGTAAGTAGTTAGAGCAAATTATTATTATTATTATTTTTTATTATTATTTTTTTTTGAGATGGAGTCTCAAGGCTCTGTCACCCAGGCTGGAGTGCAGTGGTGCGATCTCGGCTCACTGCGACATCCACCTCCCAGGTTCAAGCGATTCTTCAAACTCAGCCTCCCTAGTAGTGCGACTACAGGCACGCGCCACCATTCCCAGCTAATTTTTTTTGTATTTTTAGTAGAGACGGAGTTTCACCGTGTTAGCTACGATGGTCTCAATCTCTGGACCTCGTGATTTGCCCTCCTCATCCTCTCAAAGTGCTGGGATTACAGGCGTGAGCCACTCCACCCAGCCAACAGAGCAAATTACTAAAGCACGGTTAAAACACACACACACACACACACACACACACACACACACACACACACAAAATAATTAAAACAGATACCGGTTAAAGAAAAAAATATTAATGGGCACAATTCATGAATAAATTATAAATTATTCTTTAATTTACAAACAGTAGTGAATGAATTACAGAATAATTAGCTTCCTTAATAATAAAATTATGCAAACAAAAAGCACATGAGAAATATTATCTTACCTTGTTGATGAGCTGATAAGTGAGGTGGCACCTGTCTTATTATGTCTGATAAAAATAATTACATATTTAAAATGTTTACATTCTTTGTTCCAGAATTGATATTTCTGTGAAGCTATATGAGCAACATTGAATTATAGAAAAAAAAAGTATTTATTTAAATACGTTTATTAAAGCATTATTTATAATAACAAAATATTGGGAACCTTGTAAATGTCCCACAAAATGAGAAAAGTTAAATATGGCAAACCATATTATGTAATACTATACAAGCCTTAAAATCGTAATTATGCTTGTAACTCCAGCACTTTGGGAGGCCAAGGTGGCCAGATCGCTTGAGCTGAGGAGTATGAGACCAGCCTGGGCAACATGGGGAAACCCTGTCTCTACAAAAAATACAAAAAGTTAGTCGGGCGTGGTGGGGCATACCTCAGTCCCAGCTACTCGGGAGGCTGAAGTGGGAGGATTGATTGAGCATGGGGAGCAGAGGTTACAGTGAGCCGAGATTGTGCCACTGCACTCCAGCCTGGAAGACAGAAGAAAATCTCATCTCAAAAAAAAAAAAAATTAATTTACTAATTTAATTAAGTTAAAATTACATGGAAAACCATTATTATAAAATTTTGAATAAAAACTTGAATATGAAAATCGGTATGCAGTTTAACTTACGAACCAGAATGTGTATGTGTATCTATAATATATCCTAGATTCTCTTTCAATCATTTTTCTCTTGGGATCTGAATTATTCATTGCTTTGCTAAGGATGCAGTAATCTAAATAGAAACATTGAAGTGTATGTAAGTAGGGGCTTATCAGATAGATGTTAGTCTTCTCGCTTAAATTTAGCACATATATGTAATATTACTGCCTGACAGAAATAAATATGAGCACTCTCAAAATGAGTTGATCAAAAGTGATATTAAAACAATCTCAGTGGATCAAGGTAGCTAATGCATATTGGATAAAAATTCTTTGAAATCTAGTTTTGCATTTTATGAACAAATTGAAAGTAAAGAAATTTCAAAGGTAGTAGAGGACTTTTTAGAATTAGGACAGAATTCTGACAGTAGATGTGTCTTCAGTTGGAAATTGACTGCAGATCAGAGGTGCTGTTCTGCAGGAGCAGTCATTAAAACAGCTCCTGTAAGTGAGGAAGTATGTGGGGCTATCTCTGGGAGCAATTTGTTCTAGTTGCCTGGTAGAACAACTAGAAGGGATTTGTTCTAGTTGTCTGGTAAGGGATAGTATGTTCTGGGAGGTAGTTATTATGGAGAGGATAAAGCTGAACGATATGGTGCAAAAATTAAGAATTTATAACAATTTTTACACATTTGCCCAGATATAAGAATTATTAATTTTCTGCCTCTATTATTCATTCTGATTAATGATCACAGATACAATAATTCTGGAAGTAAAAAAATTGGCTTGCCCATGGCAAATCAATTATTTTAAAAATGAAGTTTAAATGTCATTTTAGAGAAGAGTATAAAGAGCAATGTGCTGCAAATCTGAACACCTGGAAGCCATGGTAGTTTAACCATTACTACATTAACAAAGGAGCAAGACTCAAGGCATTTTTAAAAATTGTCACTAAGATCTCTTCTATCCCTAAACATCTATGACCAAAATTTTGACAACAGCCAATCAATAATTATATACATGATAATAGTTAATATTTAAAATGTAAATTTAAGGTTTTTTTTCTTTTGTAGAGACAGGGTTCTACCATGTTGCTCAGGCTGGTCTCAAACTCCTGGGATCAAGCAATGCTCTCATCTCAGCTTCCCAAAGTACTTGGATTATAGGTCTGAGCCACCACACCCAGCCCAATAATAGTTAATTTTATTTATTGTTACTATTAAACTAGGTGTGGTGCAATATACTCTCTATGAATTCTTCTTTTTAATCCTTGCAAAGACTTTATGAAATAGGTTCTATAGGCTGGGTTCCTAGGCAATATAGTGAAACCTTATTTCTATTTAAGAAGAAAAGAAAATAAATAGGGTTCTATTATAGACTCCATTTCTTAATGAGAAACTAGGGGTTTCGAGATGTTAATTAACTTGCTGAGGTCATATAGCTGCAAGTAGCAGAGTCAAGATGCAAACCTAATTGACTATAAATCTCAGACTCAGAACCACTACACTACCCTCTCTATATATTTCTTATCTTACTTCTCAACCACCTTATTTCTAAGCAGTCACAGCATGGAAATGACTGATTATAAATATGGAAAATGTGCATTAAAAACACTAATGGTATAAAAAGTTATATCTTTCTGCTATTATTCTCTGCAGCACCTTGTAGATTGCATCAGAAATACATCTTTGTCAAATACACTGAAAGAGCATTTTTTTTCCTCTCTTTATACTCAATTGTCTGAATCTTTAAAAACAGAGCAAGGGAGAGGATCATATTTAAAATTACTAGTCCATAAAATTACTAGTCCATAATGATGTCTACAATTCACTAAGCTTGGCATGTACCTCTACATGGTATGCACATAGTTATTTTTATAATGCCTTTGTGTTCCATGCATTTCCAGAAAAAGGCAACTTTTTTTTCTATCTAAATAATGAAGTCCACTGGTTAATTCATTAGTGAAAGAAGATTTTTTGAAGTTTAGCATTTTGTGCTATATTTTAACTGAAGTACTTTGATGTAAATAAAAATTGCACAAACATAGCTATATAAAGTTTATAGTTACTCTAAGTCTGAGTAAATGTGGCCAGTGGATACTTTCTAGTATTTTGAGCAGATAGTAATTATGCACCACACGTAAAGCCTTATTTGACAGGCATATGTCAGAGCCAGCATATGTAGGCCACTGGAGTTGCAGAGAAGAAGCAGACACTCTTTCTACTTTTAGGAGTCTTTCCATCTAGTTGGAGAGATACACATGAACAAACATTCAGAAAACAGAACAAATGCTCTGACTTGTAGTGTGAGCACAGGGAACACCACGCTATTTCTACCTGGATATAGTGGGAGGATGGAAATCAGATGTCTCACAGAGAAACTGAGATTTGAACTGTCATTAGAAGAAACATTGGCCGAGTATGGTGACTCACTCCTGTAATCCCAGCACTTTGTGGGGCCGAGACGGGTGGATCACAAGGTCAGGAGTTCGAGATCAGCCTGGTCAATACGGTGAAACCTCATCTCTACTAAAAATTCAAAAATTAGATGAGCGTGGTGGCACACACATGTAGTCCTGGCTACTCGGGAGACTGAGGCAGAATAATCACTTGAACCCAGGAGGCTGAGGTTGCAGTGAGCTGAGATTGTGCTACTGCACTCCAGCTTGGGCGACAGAGCGAGACTCTGTCTCAAAAAAAAAAACAAAAAGCATTGAAAAGATAAAGGATGGTATTACTGATAAACATGCAGGGCAAGTAAAGGCCTAAAGGTCTGTGAGTGTGTAGTATTCCATAGGATATAGGATATGTAGGTCTAAATATCAAGAGTGAGGTCAGGTTGAGAAATAGATTGAACATTATCAATATCTTACTATTAATTAAAATCTTTGCACAGCATGAGAAGCAGAGCTAGAAGAATAGAAGCCTGAAAGAGTGATGGGGAACAGAAACATTAAAGGGGCGAGATGCTAATGAGGGGCCCAAGATGGTGCTTTAACAAATTGTTTCCCTCCTTATAAATTGTTCTATATCCAGTGCTGCCTCTCATTAGCTGTGTAACCTTGGACAGCCCTCATCCTGACACAACATCTGTCATCTGTGGAATGAAGAAAGACCCATTCATTCATTCCCAAGTTGAATACCCAGAGGTAGTAGTGGAGTTTTCAAACCCAACTAAAATTCCATTTAGATTTTCAGTATTACAAAATAACAATATAATTATGGCTTGCTTACTGACTTAAAATCTTTTAAAATTTAGGACCTGCAATTAAAATAATAAAAAATATCTACTAGTGAAAAGGTTGTAAACCATTAGCCCAAATGGTTCCAGTTCTAAAAACCTGTTATTTTATTATCTCAGTGAATATTAGCAGTAGTTGGTTGTTAACATGAAATTTGTGCTGCACCAAACAATATCCACACTGTCCCCATCCCTGAGAATGCAGCCTGCCTGGCAGCTGCACGTGGCCCATTAGCACAGCCGTTTACATAAAATGTGATGATATCTGTTTTCTTTGGTTTGTTAAAAAATAAAACACAGCATTTACAAGCACAGCTAGAAGAATAGGGTCTTGCAATGACTTTCTTCCTAGTCATATCTTGGGAAGAAAGCAAATGGTATAATGAAAGTAATATTGAGTTTGGATATGAATTTCCTGAAGAAGCCAAGTTTATTAATATATAGTTAGGAGTCAGATTTTTGTTTAATTATAAGGCTCTTGGAAGAAACTAAAATTAGCCTTCTGGCATGTCCCTTTTCTTCTTTGTAAAAGGGATAGGATCATAACTGCTCTCACTTCATACTTCATGGACATTTCCTAAAGAATATTTTGGAGTCTCTTTGTTCCTTCGAACATTGGGGTTCAAAAACAAGGTCATTTAAAAGCAATCTAGTCACCTACGTAACTATACTTTTTAGAAGAAAAATTACCTTTATCTCTAAAAATTTGCTATTATAATCAAATCAAATATTGTCACTGTATAAAATATAGGCAATAAAATAATTAGATGATTTTAGTTTTAATTTAATTATTATTTTTTTAAGAGACAGGGTCTCATTCTGTCTCCCAGGCTGGAGTGCTGTTGCTGTGGTATGAACATAGCTCACTTCATCCTGGAACTCCTGGGTTCAAGTAACCTTTCTGCCTCAGCCTCCTGAGTAGCAAGGACTGCGGGCTCACGCCACCACGGCCAGTGAATTTTTTTTTTTTTTTAATTCTTTGTGGAGATGGAGGTCTCACTGTGTTGCCCAGGCTCGTTAGAAACTCCTGGCCTCAAGCAATCCTTCCACCTTGGCCTCCAAAGCACTGGGATTACAGGCATGAGCCAGCACACCTGGCCAGATTTTAGGTTTTAGGCAGTACATCTGTGTATTATATAGATGTGTGTGTGTGTGTGTGTATGTGCACGTGTGTATTTCTACCTTGTCAATTACTAGCAGAAAACTATTATAGCACATAAATCAGAAATACAACAAAAAGTTGGCTGTGTTAGGAGCCAAGTTTGAAACTAATAATGGTGAAGACTTTAAACAGTAGGGAAAATAATCAAAGTTTCACGTTCCCTTTGGAAACATCAGAAACAGTCTTTGACCAGGGTTTGATACCAAGAAAACTTGAGAAACGATGGAATCCTAAATTTTAATTTTGTACCATTTCATATTTAGAATCCATAAGAAAATGATGGAAATTTTGTGCTTCAGAAATGAATCTCACTTTCCTGACAAACATATATATATATTAGTGTGTGTGTATATATATAAGTATATATATTAGTATATATACTATATATTATATACTATATATAGTATATATGTTAGTATGTATACTATATAGTACATATACTGTATATAATATATATAATAGTATATATACACACACTAGTTCTCCTTGCAAAAGCAGGTTTGACATATATACAAGCTCAAGTTACTTATGTATAACTTTTTATTTCCTTAACTTTTAGTAATTCATTCATTTCACTATATTTTGAAAGGAAAATTAATGGGCCAAATGTTATACGGGCTTGGATCTTCTTATAATACGAATGTATAACTGAATCTAATGGAAATTAATACGCATTTTAAGCCTTTAGATGTTTAAAACTGTCTGTCTTATTCAGGCTAGTGCTTCATCAGCTGAAATTAGTATCAGCCGATTCCTTAAATTTTATGTCAACTTAAGCTCACTGACCGATTTGACAATGGGTCAATGAAAGAGGTCTGTAGGATTCTAAAGTTTAATATGTACGTAAGTAAAAGAATGACATTTCTTTCCCCTTCCTACATGTTTTGCAGTAGGTATTAACAAATATTTTTATTCCCAAATAGCCTGTTGTTAGAGTGGGCTTTGTTCTTCTACCTCTTAAAATGTACCAGAAAGGATAGTTACACAAGCGGCATTGTTCAGACTATGTCACCAGCCTATTATTTACTATAAATAATGAAATGACTGGGCAAGTGGTCTGAAGTAAGCTGTGACTCAGGGCAGTCAGTTTATTGGTGGGTAACATATCCATGGGATTCAGAAATAGTCCAAATTTTCAGACCCTTTCTTTAGGAGCTGATACTACATAAAGAATGCTTGCATGTTTGCATTTTCTACACCAAATGGTACTTTATAACTTGATGTCAAGATTTAAGGAAATATAGGAAGACTATTTTCGGCTGGGATATAAAGTGATTATTAAGATATCTTTACACAATGTGAAGGACTGCAAGTTCACTTGATAGACAACCTTGCTGGTAATCTGGGAATTACGGCTGTTGAATTAATTTATGTTGCTTTGTGAATATAAATTGCAGCCTTCCTTCATCCAGGGAGACAAATATCCACATGCTTTTTGAGTTTTCACCTAAAATAGTTAGGTCTATTAAAATAATTTATTTAACATTTCACCGTGTGAGATAAAACTGAAAATGTCATCTGATTTCTTTCATTTGAAAATGGAACTGCTGAGAACAACATATATACTAGGCATTGGCTTCATAAGTCTAAAGTAAATAAATTATCGTCAATGTATTATACTGTTGATATATAGAAATATAAATACTAAACTCCTAATTAAATTAAAATTTAACATAGGCATATTATAACACTGTTTTATGTTTGCAGTGTTATTTCCCCTGGGCAGTTGACATGTTTCTGTTATTTAGTTCTCAAATATACCACATGAACTGCTCAGCTGCAAATATTGTTGGCTTTGTTTTACAAATTGGAACACTTTGGTGAAGTTTATATATCAGATAAGCAAATAGACTGTAATAAGGAAACTCTAAATATTAGTTTACTGATGACTCTCTTCATTATCTTATGAATATGCAAAATTTTTATCAGAGCAATCTGCTCACAAAACATAAAACCATTAAATAATACAAAAAGTCTAGCAAAGAAACACTTCCATTCCCTCCACAGCCCTTGCCTTCCCCCTGATTAACACCTCAGAGACACAATACTCACAAATACAAAAATTCTGACATAGTTCTGGTATAATTTTCTTATGATGCTGTGACTTCATTCATCAGTGTTATTGTTAGTTTTTGACTTTGTGTTATGGTAATGAGGTTAGGATCTGCACAGTTGCTCCCCCACCATCACATACACATACATATCCCTTTTACCCAATCTCATAAACTAAGAATATTAGTAACTTTAGTCAGTTTATATATTATTATGATTGTCTAGGTCCTCATTTTTGATCTAAATTCTCTACTATTCTTTCTTATACAACTTCATGTTGTTCTTCGAGTTAATAATTCCTTTTTCTTTATTAATGTGCATGGTTTTCTATGTAACTGTTCCTATTTTTTCCACAGTTTATCCAACCTATCAAAAGCCTTTTAATGTAATTTTTAAAAACTCAAAATTATCTGGTAATCTATCAGCTTCTTTCCCCTCCTCTTACCTTATAAACTCTCCTACTGGAGCTCTCCACCCTTTTTCCATCTGGCTTGATTGTTCTCTAGTCTCAGCAAGCAGTGATCATTCTGTAGATGTCCTATAGCTCTTTTTTGGCTGGATTATTGTTTCCTGAGTTCTCTTTCGGGGTTTTCTCTCTTGCTTTTTTGGAGCATATCCTACAACAATGTCTGAAAGAACACATGAAAATACACTTTGGAGTCTTTATTTATGTGATATCAACTTTATCCTCATTCTAACCTCACACTCAACTAATAATGTAGTCAATGCTTAATAGCCAGTGTTTTGTGGTTAAGAATTTGGAAATATTCTTTTGGTTGTTCCTTTTTATGTGATCTGCCTCCGCATCAACTTTATAGTCTCCATTATTTGCCTTTTATCCCTAGCGTTCTGAAATTTCAAGTTGATGCACACTGTAAGAGTTTCTTTATAACGTTACTTTCTTAGGTATTCAGTGAGTACTTGCAATCATGACCTTAGTTATTTTATTCTTGTTTATCAAAATAATTTTAACTTGTTTCCTCTATGTTCTATTTCTGGGATGCATATGAATGAGATGTTGGACCTTCAGAATGACTCTAATTGTTTTAATTTTTTCATTACAACTTTCTCCTTTTCACTTTTTTCTACATTCTGAGAGATTTCCTCAACTGTGTTTTTCAAATTTTCTATTGAAATTTTAATTTTTGTTATATTTCCATGAGCTTTTTCTTGCTCTCTGGCTACTCTGGCTTCATATAATTCTGCTTTTATTTCAGAGATACATCTTATTTTATAGCTCAGATATTCAATATACCTTTTCTCTTATAAACCTTCTTACAGTGTGCTTGCTTTGATCTCTTTCTTTCATATTAGAGTATTAATCAAATTTTTCGTGATTGTTAATTAGGTATTCATAATTAAACAAAGGTCAAACAAAGCTAATTGAAGCTCTTTATGCATTAGGTGGAATTTGTTAGACACAGTGATTAATCAGTGAGCTGGTCTTTTCATTGGGAGACATCAATATTTAGGCTTTTGCTTCTCCTCGCCCCTGCCCCCAACCATTCTGTTTCTGAAAAGAAGACTCCTTAATCTTCCTATCTAAAGATATTTTCCTGTGGCTAGAGTTTTGGGTTCAAAGAGTCCCGCCATTTCATTTTCAGATCTTTGCTGCCTTCCTGTATTTAGCTTTGATCTGCACTTTATTTCTTTATTCTTCTTCATATGTGTCCATGTTCAGAGGCACTGTGCTTTAATTTCTCTTGAAAATAGATATTCAAGATTTTTTCCCTGTACATTTTTAAAGGTGGGGAAGGGAGACTAGGAAACACCAGATCTATCTGCATTATTTCGACCAAACTTCCATTTTCAACAACTTTAAATTTCCACAACACTCAGTGCCTTCAAATATTGAGCTTTTCGAGGACACCACAGCTATATTGACTAGTTTCTTGTCACTCTCCCTCTCTCTAGGTATTTAGGTGGCATCTGAAGTCAGTTACTAATCTTGAAGTTAAGTCAGTTACTATTCTTTCATTTGCTTTCTGATTCCTCCTGAAATTGTTGAAATATTTCAGGTGTCTCTATTCCTCTCTGTTTCCCATTCCCCTTGAGTATTTAAAGACATGTTATTCCTTTACAATCATTTTGGTTAGGTTGTTGAAAGGCAAGAAAATAAATGCATGAAATTAATCTACCATTTTTAATGGAATATTTTTTTATTAGTCTTCTTGATATTGGCATCACCAGTTTGTCCTCTAATGTACAGAGACAAACCGCCTCTGAGGACATTTAGGATAAAAATCCTATTATTGTACAATATGTTTATAGTGTAAAAAGTATCACCTCCATCAGAAAAAGCAAGATAATCAGAACTGGAAACTTTCACTTTTTTTAATAGTTTTGTGAAAAAATAACAATTCTACTACAATGTTAGCTATCAAAGTCTATTGGCGGGACTATGATGTATTTTAATAGCATAGGAAAAACTACTTGCTAAATTTAATAAACTCTAAGAAAATAAAAGTTTATTAGGGCAAAATAAAAATGGATCCAGCTTTAAAAGAATGGGGAAACAATAATGATTCTCACCGAAAAGAATGTCTGTGACTTTACAACAATGTATCGGACAATATTATTGCTTTACACTTGAAGAAATAGAATAAACTCAGGACATTAAATATCAAAAGAAATACAAATTCATATATATTTGTGACTTTGCACTTTTTAAGAAATTATATTTGAACAAATCACGATGAACAAAATATTCATCAAACCAATATTCAACATTTTATTTTTGTTAGTTTCTGTGATCTATTTCTCAATAGTTCTCACAAATAAAGCTTAATTGTATTTCTAAAAAAAAAAAGCCAGAAAGAATGACATAATACTTTTTAAACGGTTATTTGTAAGAGGATATAAAAGTGTAGCTATAAATAACTTCTCTAATAATTATCTAGAATCTAGGATTTATTTTAGTAGACTTTACGTAAGAGGAGTAAAGAGATCAATAAAGCGAAATTTTAAGGTAATATTTTTCTATGCCTTAGGCAATTTAGTGAAAGAAGAAAGAACTGAAGTGAAGCAAAAACAAACCACAAAAAATGTCTTTGCCTACTTATTAAATGTATGTATACTATGCCTATTTCAAAACTAAATTTGAAGTCAGTTATTACAAATAAAACACTATATTGAGAAAATTATGATAAAAATAAGGTATTTAAATGTTCCAATATGGTTAAAATGTAAATAACTCATTTACTCTAACTTTAATATTTGAAAAATCATGTCTTGACCATGTACCCTCTTTGCTTTCAATCCACAGTCTTTCGTAAAGTGGCCATATCCTGTTCATGCTTTAAAATGAATGCCATCTGTATGCGTTTTTTGCCTAAATTTGTATCACCAGCCTTGTTATATATCCTTATTTCAAAATGCATATATCTAACTGTCAACTTCAGATGTTCTTGGGTATGTCTATTATACTTCTCAAAAATTGCGAGTCCAGATTTGAACTCTCATGTCATTGGTAAACATATTTCTTATTTGAAGAATTAGCAACAGCATGTACCCTGTTTATTCAAAGCAAAATCCTGAGATTAATTTATAATATCACATTTTCATTCATTATGCACATGTAACACATCATAAAATCTTATCAGCAATAACACCAAAATTGTTTGAAATCTGTCTATTCTCTCCATCTCCATTGCTAAAATCCTATTCACACTAGGATTTATTTTTACTAGTTATAATATCTGTAAAATATTTCATGAAAGAAACATAAAAAGTATACATAAAGTTTAAGTAATATTTTTCAATGAATATTTAACATCAGAAATAAAACAATATCAACAATTTTGAGGCACCTTAAATGCTAATTAAATTGCCCTCCATTTCTTGCAATTGTTCACATGTTCTTCATTTCCCTACTTTTTCAAAAGTATCCTTTCACACACACACACACACACACACACACACAGACACACACACCCTTCTTGGATAATACATTTTTTAGTTTTGATTGTCTTCGAACTTTTCTTAAATGAACTAGTATTGTATATATTTTTCTGCAATTTACTCCTTTCTCTCCACATCTTGATTGTGAGATTCACCTATGCTGATGTGTCTATTTGTAGTTCATTTGTTTTTACTGTTCTACATTAGGCAATTGTCTTAATATCTTAAAATGTATATATAAATTCTAATACGGGTAAATATTTGGATGGCTTCCAAGATGATGGTTGTGGTTTTTTGATGTTTCATTGTTGTCCTTCTGGATTAAAAACAATGCTACTACAAACATTCTGGTAATAGTCTATTGTAAGTATGTGCGGGAGGTTCTACAAAGTACATATCTAGAGTAGAACAACAAAGTTGAGATTTCCATATTTTCAAATGCAATAGATTATGCCAAACTATTAAGTATTTGTGCTGATTTACACTCCCATTAGCAATGGTTGAACATTGCAGTTTCTCCATTCCCTCACCAATACTCATTATTATCTCTGAATTTTAATTTTGTCCAACTGTAGAGTGAAAAGAGGCATCTCTTTGTTATTATAAATTTTTGTCTTCCTGATTGCTAATGCAGTTGAGCAACTTTTTTTTTATTTAATGGCTGTTTATGTTCCCTCTCCTCTGAAATGTACGTTTGATCATTTAAGAATATTTTTATTGATTGTTTTGTAATTATGGATCTGGAGAAATTCTGTATTCTCAACACTATAGTCATTTGTTTAATCCAGTTTTATGAATACCTTCTTCCAGTTCAGATCTTGTGTTTTTACTCTTTTTATGACATATTCAGCTGATAAAATATTTATTTTAAGTAATTTTATCAATATTTTCCATTTGAGTTTGGATTTTTTTTATTCTTTAGCAGAAACTTTTCAACCTTTGAAGTACGGTGATATTTTCCTATATTGTCCTCTAAAGCCTTTAAAGTTTGCCTTTCACATTTAAATATTTAATACCTCTTAAAACAAGTTTTGAAAATGACATATGTAAAGATTTATTTTCATTTTTTTCCAAACAATATCCAGATCCCAGCACCTTAAATAGTATATGCTTTCCTGATGACCAGCAGTATAACAAATAGAGATTCCATACATGTGTGGGTCTATTTTGAAACTATTTCTGCCATTGGCTATTTGCCTATTCCAAATACCACATTGTCTGAATTATATAACAATTTTTGTATAGCAAATTTCTTCATCTGATATTTGTAGAGAGTCTTGGTTAGTGTTGTCCCTTTCTTTTTCTATATGCATTTAAAAAATTAGTTTTCAATTTTCTTAAAATCTTTAAACAATTACATTGAACCTATCTACATTTTTTGGAGAAATTGCATCTTTAATGTATTCAGCCTTTCCATTCAAAAACATGTTATACTTCTCCAACTCTAACTTATTGAGGATTTCTTTAATGTCTTTTAGTAAATTGTTATCGTTTTCTCAAGAAAGAGCTTTGTGTATTGGGTTTACCTCTTATTTATTTGTTTATTTGATTCTAGATACTTTATGTCTTGACTACATTAACCATAAGGGATATATTTGGTTGCTTCATTTACCATAGTGTTAGAAATGAGAGTTCTCCCAAACTTTTTTTAGTTGGGAAATGAAAGTAGCTTTTTAACTGGGTTCTCTGTTTTACTCTTGCCTCCCTATAGTCCATTCTTCTCACTATCACACACTGAACATTTATTTCCTTATTCTTTGATGTGTTTGTGACATATCTTTTCTCACCAGAATTTAGTTTTCTGAGAGTAGAAACTTTGTATTTTCTTATCAACACTGAATCACCAGTGTCTAAAACAAAGTGGGCACTTTAAAAACTTAAATGAATGAATGAAGAGGTGAGCCACATATATTGTTAATATTTCTGAGTGTGTAAGTCAAGACAAGGGCTCTGTCTTTCTCATAAATAAATAGATTGTATTGGCTAATAATTAACCAGCATAGGCCACAATTTTGGAGTTGCAAAATGAATATTTATGAGTAGCAGATAGTATAAAAGGGACTGCTGACCATTTACTTATTCTATTCTGTTCTCTGGATGCATTGACTTACAAGTTATTATTGAACATAGCGTAGAATGATATTGTTGATCACAGGTCAGCTAGTTCTACCTTTCATCCAATGTTCCAGCCTCTCTATTGCATCTTTCTTGAGTGGCAGTGTTCTTGAATGTTAAGAGTTCCACTTAAACCCCTTCAGCAGCTGGCATCACACCCTCTTCTCAGATTTCCATTCCATTTTCAAGTACAGTTCGTCATACTGAACTAAACTCTGCTTCTCTTGAGTTACCATTTATCGATCTGAACTCTGATTGTCAGATCCTCCAAATTAAAAAGAAAGAAATAAAAAAGAAATTCACCCACTTTTAGCATAATAACTCTTCAAATATTTTAAGTACTCTGTTCGATATAATAGTGTTTATCTTATTTAATCTAAGCATCTGTTTATTTTTATGCACGCCTTCTTTCATCTACTATTTCTTGAGTGTCTTCCATGTCTCAGGCATAGAAAAGGTAAGCATTAAAAGAGATCACTTGGACACAGGAAGGGGAACATCACACACTGAGTCCTATTGTGGGGAAGCGGGAGTGGGGAGGGATAGCATTAGGAGATATACCTAATGTAAATGACGAGCTAATGGGTGCAGCACACCAACATGGCACATGCATACATATGTAACAAAACTGCACATTGTGCACATGTACCCTAGAACTTAAAGTATAATAATTTAAAAAATAGTAATAATTTGAGAAAACATTCCTTCTCACATGTCATTATATGATAACTCCCTGAGTTAGGTCTTAACCTTTCAGAATGTACTTGTCAATTGAATAGCTATTTAGTGGAGATTTGGGGCTTCTTCTTAATTCTAGCCGAAACAATGGACTATTTTTAACAAGAAGGTGTTTAGCAACCTTGAAAATTAAAAGAGAGAGAGAGACAGACTAAAGTGACTTATCACACTAAAAGTCAGACTGTCTAGAAGATCATATCTCTTTATTTCCTTTTTTACAACTAAAATAATTTCGAGTTGATTTTCCAAAGAATTCCGTCAAAGAGAAGATCTTAAATTTCCTGGAAAGACCATCTGGCACATTTTATAAGTGTCATGTATTTTTTTAAGCTACAGAAAGTGCTCTAAGAAGAAAGCATTTTGGGATAAAAAACTAAAACAAAAAATTTCGGTTTTCAATTTTGTCCCAAATCATTCTTGTCAATTACGAATATATATCTAAATGTCCCAGGTTTATCTCTAATTCTATTGAGCTAGCGCTTAAATGACTTACCTTAAAGTTGACTAGTAGTTTTTCAGAGTGTGAAGTTAATTTTCTCACACACACATTTGTGACTAACTGTTCAAATACTCAGTTATCAGCAAATTAGCAACACAGCAAATGTGTCTCAGAAATTGGACTAAGGGGACTAGCTGTATACAAGCCATCAAACTTATAAATCTTGTGGATAAGATCTTGACCTACAAATTAGAAATAGAAATTATTTTGAAGCCTTGGACACTGACAGTTGCATTACTTAGCATACTATGGTCTTCAGTCCCAAGTTCTTATTACTGATTCCCATTTGTATGTCTTCACTCCCCATAGACATTTACTCTAATGTTTGATATACATCCCTGTTTATATATATACATCCTAGCAAAATATACTATGTTTCGTGTGTGTCTATTATTTAATCATTTTATATAAAGGATATTATGATGCATAGAGTGTCATAAAGTGTTGTTTTGTTCAGTTTTTTGTTTTACTGAATAATATCTATCCACATTGCTAAATGTATGTATTTCCCAGTTTGACTATTTGAAAGGACTTATCAGACTCCACAGAGCATGCTCGCATAAGGCTCTTATTTAAATTTTTAAAAAATACAGTACAGCAAAAGAAAAAATGTATAGGCAAACATTAGAGGTTCCAAAGATATGCCATGTACAAGGCACCATTTCTGACATAGCTCAAAGGATGTCTTAGTCCATTTGGGCTGCTACAACAAGATAGCATACTGTGTAGCTTATAAACAATAAGGAGGTATTTCTTACGGTTCAGGAGGCTAAGAATTTCTAGATCAAGACACCAGAAGAGTTGATGTCTATAAGGGCCCTTTTCCTTCATAGACGGCAGTTCTAGCTGTGTCCTTACCTGGTGAAAGAGGCTACCTAGCTCTTTGTGGTCTCTTTTATAAGGGCACTGATGATATTCCTAAGCATAGAGCACTCACAGTCTAATCACCTTTTTCAAGACCCCACTTTCTAATACCATTATCTTGAAGTTTAGGGTTTCAACATTTTTGGAGGACACAAACATTCAAACTATGGCAAAATATAAGTTGCCTGGGAAGCCTTTCTTTGTCTTTTTGGCCAAATAAACAAGCCAGGTTTGTCAAACCCCAGAAACTAGTTGCAATCATAAGGAAAAAAAAACTTACCCTGGAGGTTCTCAACACATCATAAATTCAACTTCCCTTATCTTGGCCAATGGTAAAATGCAAACACTCAAATGTCCTGGAAATATAGAGTTGTTTAGCATAGTTATAAATTAATTCTATCTCCACAATGTACTCTACTTTATTGTCTCTAATTGCTTTATAGTATTCCATGCCTTGCATCCCTCAACTATTATTTAGTCGTTCTTCTAGAAATGGATACCCAGCCCTCCAACTGACAAAAACAACATCGTTATGTTTATTGGGAAATGTCCTTTTGTGGGCCTATATTAAAGTTTCTCTGTGAAAATTAGATGTAAAATTACTACTCATCAGTAGGGCAATTGTATAATTTATCCTCCACACTAAACGAATTTTAAGAATGGAAGAGGGTATTATTAATAATTATGCCATGACAGCATCATGAACCAGAGCCTGGGTAAACCAAGGCATCCATGCCTGAATCACAGGCTGCACATATTCACATAACACTACCAGACTCTCCTCCAAACCGCATAAATGCACCTGTCTACACATTTTATTGCCAACACTTTGTGTTTTCAAATTTCCAATTTTGAAATGTGACATATGCAGTATTCCTTCCATCTGCATTTATATCCACATATTTGCCAGCTATGCAGTCTTCCTTTCTTTTAATTTCTGATTCAAAGCTTTGGTTTATTTTTCCTGCTTATCAATTGGTTGTCAGCTTTACATCTAGCAGTTATTTTCCTTCAGTTTGTCCCCTATTCGTTAACTTTGTCTTTTACCAGAAATTCTTAATTTTGATATAGTGAATCAACTCATTTTTCATCTTTAAATTGTACTATATGTATTGCTTAAGAAATATTTCCCCATCTTACAGTCTCAAAGATAATCTCCTGTATTTTCCTTCTTAAAGTCACAAAGATATTCTCCTATATTTTCTTCCATTAGCTATATGATTTTTCCTTTCATAATCAGGAATATTCTGGACTTTAATTTTGTAATCAATATGAAATAGGAACCCAACTTTATTTTTTTCTTCATATCAAAAACCTGGTTTGGACCACAGAGTTCTTGCCTTTGTTTGTAATCCTTAATCTTAACTAAGAACTCACTGGACTTTAATTTTGTAATCAGTATGAAATAGGAACCCAACTTTATTTTTTTCTTCATATCAAAAACCTGGTTTGGAGCACAGAGTTCTTGCCTTTGTTTGTAATCCTTAATCTTAACTAAGAACTCACTGGACTTTAATTTTGTAATCAGTATGAAATAGGAACCCAAGTTTATTTTTTTCTTTGTATCAAAAACCTGGTTTGGAGCACAGAGTTCTTGCCTTTGTTTGTAATCCTTAATCTTAACTAAGAACTCATTATCTATCATGTACCTTTGCATTTTCTCAGTTAGTTAATATTTTCCACTGCTTGGCCTCTCTTTTTTTGTCCTCACACTAAAGGAACGTACTGTCTGAACTAAGGTATTAAAAGGCACAAGATGATATCAGGACCCTGCTGTCACAGAGAATAGGTTTCCTGCAATTCAGGAGTGTGCAGCCTGCCAATTTTTGGTTAGCACCTGTGCCTCCTATATAGTCAGTGGGGCACATGCCATCTCAACACATGGGCATCAGCAAGGAGACAAATATTATGCATGTGGGTGAAGACCAGTTTTTAGCTTTTGTTCTTCCTGTTGTACTTGTTTTTAAAAATCTAGACCTGGTTTTTAGATAAAGAAAAATGACAGTCTTACAGAGCCAAAAAGGAAATTCAAGAGTTGCCTTATTTTGGATTATTTGAATGTTTTTGTTATCTCTTTTATCTCTATTATTGGCTCATTACCTAAAATTATTTGTTGGTGTTGCTTTCAGATTTGTAGTGTATATTTTTAACTTATCATGGTCTACCTCCAAGTAACATAGCCCTCTACATATGGTATGAGAACACTGCAAGAGTAGGTTTATATGTTCCCCACAAATCTTTTTTTTTTTTTTTTTTGAGACAGAGTCTCGCTCTTTCACCAGACTGTAGTGCAGTGGCATGATCTCAACTCACTGCAACCTCCGCTTCCCAGGTTCAAGTGATTCTCCTGCCTCAGCCTCCTGGGTAGCTGGGACTACAGGCACGCACCACAACGCCCAGATAATTTCTGCAGTTTTAGTAGAGACAGGGTTTCACCACGTTGGTCAGGATGGATCTGATCTCTTGACCTCGTAATCTGCCCACCTCAGCTTCCCAAAGTGTTGGGATTACAGGCGTGAGCCACTACGTCAGGCCTTCCCCACAAATCTTTGTGTTATTGTCATACATGTTACTTCTAAATATGTTATGTAGAAGTTGCAAACCCTACAATATAGTTTTTGGTTTTTCTCTAAACAGTAAAGGTTCTGATATAGAGAAAATGCTTTTTCTGCTTTTAACTGCATATTTACCATTTCCAGCGCTTATCACTCCTTGGCGTAGATCCATGTTTCCACAAGGATCATTTTCTTCTGAAGGACTTCCTTTAACATATCTGGTAATAGACACCTGCTAATGTCTTTTAGCTCTTGTATGTGTCTGAGAAAGTCTTTATTTTTCAAAGGCATTTTCACTGGCTATCCAATTCTGTTTTCAATACTTTAATGATGTTTCCCTGCTGTTGTTCGGCTTCCATTGTTTCTGATGAGAAATATGCTGTCATTCTTATCTTTATTTCCTATATTATATAATATGTCATCTTCTTTGGCTGCTTTGAGAAATACCTAATGTAAATGACAAGTTGATGGGTGCAGCAAACCAACATGGCACATGTATACCTATGTAACAAACCTCCACCTTGTGCACATGTACCCTAGAACTTAAAGTATAATAAACAATAAAAAATAAAAATATAAAAAAATAAAATGTTATTTCATTTTTAAAGCAATTTTATTATGATATGCTGTGGTATAGTTTCCTAATGTTTCTTGTGTTTGAAGTTCATTGAACTTCTTGGTTCTTTAAATTGATAGATTTCATCAAATTTGAAAATTTTTAAACTTTCGTATATTTAAACATTTTTGTCTTCCCCCACTTTTTTAGGACTCCTGTTATTACTTGTATGTGATGTGGTTTGAAGTTTCCCCATAGTTGTATGATTCTCTGTTTGTTTGGGGGGTGGGGTGTGTGTGTGTATGTGTTCCATATTGGACAATTTCTATTGTCTTATCATCGGTTTCCCTAGTCTGTCTTCTGCAGTGTCTAATATGTGGTTAATTTTATTTATTGTATTTTTTAATTTCATACATTATGGTTTTATATTTAGAATTTAAAATGAGTCTTTCAAAAATACTTTACATGTCCCAGACCTTTCTCTACCTCTAGTAGTCTGTACCTAAGTAATGTTTTAACTGCTTATTTTTCCAATTCCTTGCATGACTGGCTATTCTTTAATTGGATGTCATACATTGTGAATTTTGTCTTGCTGGATCCTGGATATTTTTGTGTATCTCCAAAATTTTTTAGCTTTGTTATTGGGCACAGCTAAGTTACTTGTAAACAGCTTTGACCCTTTCCTTTCAAGGACTGTTTTTGGTTTTATTAGGCAAAACAAGAGCAGATTTAATTCAAGGATTAATTTTGATCCCATTACTCTTCTACATACTCTTCTTGATGTTCCATGAATTATAAGATTTGTTCACTCTGTTTGGAACACAGACTATAACTATTCCTGGCCATATGTGAGCTCTGAAGAGTTGTTCCTTCTCTTCTTTTTGGTAGTTTTGTTTCATCATGGTTAGTTTTCATACACACATTTGCTGATTAATGCCCAGCTAAATAGCCAAAGGGATTCTTCTGCATATATCTGAAGATGTGCTGTGGAACTGTTTGGCTACTTTCCCCTGAGAATCTACCCTGTTAGCCTCCTTGAGTTCCTAACACTTGTCTTCTCATCCCTGGCAGACAATCAGGCTCCACCTGGTGTCCCTTTCCCTGAGCTGCAGCCTAAAATCTCCAACCTGTCAGGAATCTGGGGAAGTTACAGGGCTTGTTTGCATCTCCTTTCTCAAAGAACATGTGCTGCCACAACCAACATTTAAAATTGCTGTTTGATACATTTTCTCTACTACTTTTACTTGTTATTGTTGCAGCTAGAAGGTAGATCTGATCCATATTCCTGCATTGTGACCAAAAAGTACAACAATAATCTGAGCTGCTAACAGTATACATCAATCTCATCCCAGAGTAAGATGGGGAGCTGAACGAAGCTTTCAGTGTATTCACAGGAGGCATGAATGCCTTTCTATCCAATAACTTGTATTGAAATACTGCCCTACCAACATAAAGAAGTAACCAGGCTATGAGTGGAGAAAAAAGGAATCATAACAGTGCTTTTAAGCTATAAAAGTGTGTCCTCTAAATCCACAATACCCATATGGCATTGCATTATTAGTGCAAGGTAAGTACAGTTTAAGGTAGAAATAATTTGTATGTAGAATGATGAATATCTGGTAATCACAGAAAGAACAATGCACTGGGACAATAAATCAAACATAAGCCTGTATAATTCGGAAAGGAACCTAAAAACATGGTTGTATTATAGAGAGACTTGACAAAACTACGAAGACATAAGATTTTAACACATCTCTATAAAATTATGAAAAATCCCCCAAATTAATAAAGTTTTAGCAACGCAAATACCAATGGACATATAGGGTGCTTAAAGCCCATAAGAAAGAGTTAACATTATTTTCAAGCATGTGTATATGAAACATACATACAATTTTTGGGGGGTTAAACCACAAAGATAGTATCGCTAAATTTCAAAAATTAGAATCTTGTATATACTTTTTCTGAACACAGTCAATAAGGAAGTACTTTTGGAAATAAATTTGTAAAATCAATTGTTTATGAATTAAAGAAGAAATCACAGTAGAGATTTAAAATGTTTTTATGTGAGATATTAATTTTTGAAAAAAACATGATGTAGTTAAAACAATACTTAGATATAGACTATAATTTATATTTTTAAAAAGTAGATGAAAGTGTTCAATTTTATAAACAAGAGGAAATAATTATATCAACTCAAAGAATATAGTAAAATAAAACTAAAATTTAAAAATTGAAATAAAACATATATTTGACATGATCATCAAGACAGAAACTGATCCTAAGTAAAAGATATACATCTCTGGTAAGATGAAGCAAAAAGGAAAAGGGAAAGCAAAATAAGCAATATTAAGAATGAAAAAGTGATGCAACTATAGTCATAACAGATCAACTTTAAATCACGGAGACATTATGAAATAGAAAATTATTTTTAAAAAGTTACTACAATAATAGTCACACACACCCCAACTGCCACACCTATTGGTCATATTTGTATGTAATTTAAATACCTAAAGTAAAAAGATGTTAATTTATTATAAGATATTGAATTAAAATAGTACATAGGATTATGCAAACAAAGGGAAAGAAAGTATGAGAGAAAGGGAAGTGCCTAAAATTAGAATGCCGGCTAACAAAAGTAGAATAAATTTGTAATATCTAATGCAATAGTAATTAATTCTGGCAAGAATCATCAATAAATGATAAAACCATTGAGAATATATTCAGGTGGGGAGGACGCTATTTACCCCACCTCAATTATCACCCTGCAGATAACTTTTTAATTGCAATGGGAAATATGTACACTGACACCATGTAGATCACCTTCTTAAACAAGTGATGTAACTTCACCAAGTGAAGGAGAGTCTGATATTATTTGACTCTCACGCAAACAAACAAACAAAAAAATCATTCAAAGCATTATCCATGCATTGTTTCCATAAATGTTTAGCCTAAATTTAACCATGAGAAGGGTAAATACTGAATTTGAAATATTTTACAAAATAAATTGTAAAATATTCTTCTAAAATTCTCTAAAAACCCAATTTTTCAAAAAGCAAAGGAAAGAAGAAGTCATAAATTCATTGGGACTCTTCTGTATTAAAGAAGACTAATGAGTCAATAACAATGCATGAATCTTCATTATCGTATCTTGGATCATAAAAGAAATCAGTTTTATCTTAGACACAATTGAAAACATTGCATATGAGCCCCATATTATGTGATATGCAATTATTATTATTATTATTATTATTATTTTTGAGACGGAGTCTCGCTCTGTCGCCCAGGCTGGAGTGCAGTGGCGCGATCTCGGCTCACTGCAAGCTCCGCCTCCCGGGTTCACGCCATTCTCCTGCCTCAGCCTCCCGAGTAGCTGGGACTACAGGCGCCCACAACCACGTCCCGCTAATTTTTTGTACTTTTTTTTTAGTAGAGACGGGGTTTCACCGTGGTCTCGATCTCCTGACCTTGTGATCCGCCCGCCTCGGCCTCCCAAAGCGCTGGGATTACAGGCGTGAGCCACCGCGCCCGGCCTGTGATATGCAATTATTATTGCCTTTATGGGTATGACAATGGTACTGCAGTCAGGTAGAGGAATGCCCTTTTTCTAAGAATATTTTGAAATATATAGCTGAGAAATGTCATAATACTTGCAATGTAATTTCAGATAGTTAAGGAGAGAAAGGGACTGAGTGAGACAGAGAGAGAGAGTGAGAGCACAAATCCTTGGCAAAATGTTAACAATTGAAACTAGTTGAAGGGTTTGTAGGTAATCTTTGCAACAATGCTGCAATCTCATCAATTGGAAAATTTTCCATATAAAAAGTTGGTAAGGAGGGGCTTTGCCAAGTCCAGATGGTATTACAAACAAGTTTTGTTGAATCTTTAAGATTTTTGAGTGAGAAAATATTTTCAGAAACAAAGTTTCCATACTGATTTTATAATGTGAGCATAATCTTGAAACTCTATTGAATCAGGACAGTTTGAGAAATTCAAATTTTAGTGTACTACTATAAACATAGATACAAAAATGATATTTGATAAAATATTGTCAAATTACAACCAATAGTGCAATAAAAAGTAGTATACTATGACCAAGTAGGATGTATTCCAAATGGACAATAATACTTTAACAGTAAAACGTTGATTGATATGTTTATCAAATTAATACATTAGAGAAAAACCTTGTAACCAACTAAAATATCCAGAATATTTTTACAATATCGATCTAAACAGCAGGTAAAATGAATGAATTCGGTCTGTATACATCTTTATGGGAATATCTCTGAAACATAATACTGAGTGCACCGATCAATTGGAGAATGATATTTATCCTATGATACACTTGTGTGAAATTCAAAAATAAAGAAAAATCTGTATTATGTTTTCTGATAGACATATTGACAACATATATATAAAAAAAGAATGTTACCAGTATATTCCCTAAATGAGATATTCTAATGGCTTCCTATAACTGCTAAGATTAATATCAGATTCTTTATTACAGACTCTAGGAATCTGCATCATCTGATTTTTGCAGACATTTCTAGAATTGTCAAATATTATACTTCTTCTAGCTCTCTGTGCTCCAGCCTCACCTGACTTCTTCATTCATACACTTGAATGTGTCTTGTTACAACTCACAATTGAGACTTTGCATATGTCATTTCCTGCTTCTGGATTATTCTAGCTCTATTCTTCCTCTTAAATAACTTATACTTATCTTTCAGCTCTCATCCCATATTCAGGAGACGCGAGGTCAAATTCCATCATTTTTCTTTATAACATTTCATACCATTCTTTCCCTTTTCTTTTTTTGGAAACAGGGTCTTGCTCTGTTTCCTAGACTGGAGTGCAGTGGCACAATCATAGCTCAACCTCCTGGGCTAAAAGAATCCTCCCAACTCAGCCTCCTGAGTAGTTAACCATGCCTGGCTAATTAAAAAAACAATCAGAGAGACAGAGCTTGCTATATTGCCCAGGCTGGTCTCAGAGTCCCGGGCTCAAGCAATCCTCCTGCTTTGGCCGCCTAAAGTATTGTAATTACAGGCACGAGCCACCGTACCCAGCCTCTATTCTTTCCTTTGAGGGCACTATATCAGTTGTTATTTCTAATTGACTTATGAGGTTTTGTGATTAGTATCTATCCTGCCATTAGGCTTGTTTTCCCCACATGAAATCAGAGATGGCATCTATTTTCCTAAGCATCATATCTCCAGTACCTTGCACAGTTCTTGACACATTAAAGGTGGCTACTAAATATTTACTAAATAAGTGAATGAATTGGCAAAGTCCTTTCTTTCATAGGATTCTCTTATTTTGATCATGATTCTGTTGAAACAGCCTTCTCTTGATAATTCTACACTTTCCTTTATCTTTTCCCTGTGGCTTGCAGTTTGATGTGGTTTGGGCATCTCTACCTGAATGACAGGATGTAGATACTATGATTGAGAGTATCCTCTAGAAGTGTGGGCACTGAATGGAGCATTTAAGACCAGAGGAAGAGATATGCTAATCTTGGCAATATATATCAATATATGTTAAGAAATTTCATTGAAGAGTTAATAAATTGATTGTATTAAGAAGTAGAATATTTAACAGAAAATATCGCTGCAATAAGAGTTAGAATTTAAATATGCATTTCTCCATGCCCATATTATTTGTGAGCATATAATCATCACTTTTCCAGGCATAAAAATGGCTTCAAAGTTATTGCATGAATATGGATCCACATACACACACAAAATGAACTTCTAAAATATTACCAAGAACCTTACACACACCATCTTCATCTGTGTAACAGTCCTTCAGAGGAAGGTATACATTACTGTTACAATGCTTACAAATGAATAAATTAAAGGACAGAGGAGTTGAAAAATTTTCCCCAGGTTATACAGCAGCAAAGTCAAAAATTAAATCCACATCTGTATGACTACTGAGCCCTAGTTTGGTACACTGCAAGTCAAGGATATGAAAGTTTTGCTGAGACTAATGAGGCTGGAATTGTATATGTCATTTTTTAATCTAAGTCAGTGTTTCTTCAGATTTGATGCTGCTCTGTGAAAGATTCCAAAGTCAAACAAGTTTTGGGTACGCTGCATGTCATATTCAATAGTCCTCCCTTATTTGTGGTTCCAGTGTTCTGAAAAGATTAAATAAAAAATTCCAGAAATAAACAACTCACAGGTTTTAAATTGTGTGCTGTTCTGAGTAGCATGATGAAATCTCATGCCATCCCTTTGTCTAGTGTATTCATTCTGTGTTAGTCATTTTGTAGCTGGCTTGATTATCAGACCTTGTCACAGTATCTCAGTGCTTGTGTTCAAGTGTCCTTTCTTTTACTTAATAATGGCCCCAAAGCACAAGGCTGCTGGCAATTCGGATATGGCAAAGAGAACACATAAAGCACTTTCTTTAATGAAAAAGTGAAAGTTCTGTACTAAATGAGGAAGTTTTAAATATCATATGCTGAGGTTGCAATCTATGATGAGAATGACTCTGCTATCCATGAAACTGTGAAGAAGGAAAAAGTAATTCATGCATAGCATATATTGGGTTGGTACTATCAGTGATTTCAGGCATCCACTGGGGGTCTTGGAATGTATCCTCGTGGATAAGTGGAAACTACTGTACTCAAGTTCTGAAAACGTTTTTTAATAGAGAAATAGCTTTTTTTATTGCTTAACTCAGCATTTCTAAAAACATACTTGAACAGGGAAGCTATTCTTGGAAACTGTTCCAGGCAAGAGGGAACTATAAAATTTTTTTATTCATTGTTTTTTTTGTTTGTTTGTTTCTAATGCAAACCTGTGTCCTAGAAAGACAAGTTTTTGTTGTTGTTATCATTGTTGTTGTTGTTATTTCAATAGGGTTTTGGGGAACAGGTGGTATTTGGTTACATGAATAAATTCTTTAGTGGTGATTTCTGAGATTTTCGTGCACTCACCTCCTGAGCTGTGTACACTGTACCCAAAGTGTAGGACAATTTTTATAGTGCTCTGTGTCCTTTCTCACCTCATGCTTCTGCTCAGACTGTTGTCTTGGTCTGGAACACCTATGTCCTCTTTGTGATATGTGGTAAATTCTTATTTACACACTAGTTTAAATGTCACATCATCCGTGAAGTCATCTATTAGCCCTTCAATCATATTCTCATAGATACAGAATAAGCACTAATGAGCTATAATGTCATAAAATAATGTGAATGATCCCTCACCTTTAACAAGCATCTTCTATGTTTAAACCCAACTCTAGACATTGCAAATCTCATTTCTCTTTTAATACTTACAAGAATTATTTATTATTATCTCATTTCCCTCCAGTTCACATATCAGTTCTCAGATTCTCTTTCCAGGAAACTCCTCTAAAGAGATGACTACATTGCCTGATTGACAGCTTTCCTCAACTTTCACTTGAATACATTCAACTAGGCTTGCCCTACCCTTCACCATGGCTTTTCCTGTCTAACATACCAACAGCTGCTACATTAATGAATTCAGACAAAGTCTCAGTCCTCATTTATTTGGATTATCAGCAGCACTTGACAAAGTTTGTCTCTTTGTAGAAGTTCAAACCCATTCTTCACTTTTCTTTCAGGATGCTGTACATTTCTGGTTTTCTTTGTACACCACAGCAATTTTTTTTGTGGTCTAGTTTGCTGGTTCTTCTCATCTTTACTAATTCTAAATGTTGTCCTGCTCCAGCCTTTGGCAGTAATTCCATTGGTGATTTCATCAAATTTCATGTTGAGCATTATGGCTAAGAGCACAGACCTTTGCACCAGGCTGTCTGGCTTTGAATTGAGGCTCAACTAGTTTGTTAAATGTGTAACTGGGCTAGCGATCTATCTCTACCTTTCTATGTCTACCTCTCTTTTACCTCATTGGTAAAAATAGGGATTATAGCAGTACCTCTGTCATAGAGCTATTGTCACATTACATGATGTAATGTCTGTGAAGAGCACAGAATAATGTCTGGCACTATATGTTTTTGCTGATATTATTTATAATCTAATGACTCACAAAATCTATCTAGTTGGGATTTCTACTACAAACTTATGAATCATATATCCAACTACCTATACAATGTCTCTACATGGAAGTCTAACATGTATCTCAAATTTGTTATATATAAAATGGAAAGTATTATCATCACTCTTAAACCAGGCATACTTAGTAAATGGCAACTACATCCAGTTGCAGATGCAAAGAGACTCGGATGCTTCCTTGATTCCATTCTCTCAGAACATCCATCCATCTGCCAATCTAGATTGTTCTGCCTTCAAGTTTTCCAGAATCTTGCTACTTCTCAACTCAACCATTCTAATCCTACCCTCCAGGATCCCTCATCTCAATTATTGTACTAGCTTACTGCTCTTCTGTGGACTATATTCAACAGAGTAGAGTGGTTATTTTAAAATATAAATCAGCTTATATCTCTCCTCTGCTTCTAGACTTCTGTGACTTTTTACCTCACTGATTAAAATCTGGAGTTCTTACACTGGTTTATAAGAATTTGCCCAATCTGTCCCCTGACTCCCTTAATCTCTCTAATCTTGTCTACAATTTTCACTTATTTAATTCCACTCTCACTGCTCTAGCCCCCTCACAGATCTTGTGGGAATCTAAGCATGGTCTTCTCTCAGCCTCCTTGCACTTGCCATTCCTCTGCCTAGTGTGTTATTTTTTAAGGCACCTTTGTGTTTGTGTGTGTGTGTGTGTGTGTGTGTGTGTGTGTGTGTCTTATTCTTTCAGATCTTTACTTAAGATTCACCTTCCCAAGGCCTTTGCCTACTCTATTGAAAATTGCGACTCCACTCTACCCCTAGCCCCTTTTTCTCTTTTATTTTTTTTTCTCTGGAGCTCAAAATGATCTAGCACAATATGGTTGTTATTCGCTTCTTGTTTTTTCAAATCTTCCTTCCAGAACATAAGCTCAATGAGGGGAGAAATTTTTATTTCATCTGTTCATTGCATATCTCTGGTGTTAGAGCATCCAGCACATAGTAGGCACTTAAGCAATAGTCATAGAATAAATTACTTCCTTCCCACAAGGGATAAAGATAGTGAGGCTCATAGAGACAAATCATTTTCCAAGACCACCCAAAATTTGCCCAAGGAATCCAAAGTCAAAGCACAGATTTAGAAGACACAGGTCAGCATCTAGGCTACACATACTGAAGGAATATGTAATTCATAGAAGATAATAATAGAATAGCCAAATGCATACTCCTCTTCTCACTAGAAGGAATTTTCCTTAGAAAAGGAGCAGTTTTAGTCATCTTTATAACCCTGGCACCTAATATAGTGTGGGAATCACAGAAGCAGCGGTGTGCTGGAGCCAGCTCCCCAGGCTCAGAAGAGTGGGTTGTGTGCTCTCTTCCAATCCTGCTTTTTGCGACATATGTTGGTAGCTTGGAATTGGCCTTACTGAGAATATTTACACCATGGAAATTAGCAAACAAGTCAGGGCTTAATAAATATTTACCTGAAAAGCACAGCAAAGAAGATAGTTAAATATATATATAATGCTGTATGAGTGAATGAATTCATGAGTAAAATGTACAAGGGGGATATTATAGTCTGAGGCATCTTTTAGCATACTGGTGCTGTAGAGAAGGTGAAAAGGTGAAAACTGTTGATTGATAACTTTCAATGAACATTACAAAAACAAACAATAACAACTAAAATCTTTGATATAGGATATAGTTCCATTTCTTACTCCATGAGTTCTACTTAGACAGAGCTCTCTGTTTTCCCGATGGGAAAATAAAAAAATAAGGCTCATATTTCCTCCCAAGTATAGTATCCTACATAATGTATATTCATTTTGTATTTTACCATTATGTGTCTGTGAATATACATAATTTTTCCACTAGACAAGTCCTTCTTAAATATTTTTAAATCACCATTTATTTTAAGAAAGTCACCTTCATATAAAAAGACAAAGCTACAAAAAATTATGCATACAATTTCCAGAGGAGCACAGATCTTCAAAATACCATGCCACCCCTGCTCCTACCCCAACCAATAGGCCCCAGGTGAAGAACTCTGCACTTGCAGTAGAGGATCCTAGGGGCAGGCTATTTGTCTAATTTATTGCCTATTCCCAGCATGTGTCTAACATACTGACACTTAAAAAAAAAAAAAAAAAACAAAGAAAAAAAATAAGACTTGCAGATTGAATAAATGGATGGAATGAATAGTTATCTTAGTTGCTTCTTAGATCTTCTCTTTTCCTAAACACCTCCAATTGCATCAACTACTCTTTATAAAGCATGATTTTCAAAACATGTAACTTCTGGGTCTCCCTCCTATGATACTCAATGTTCTTGATTTTGGAAAAAGTCAAACTATTGCCTCATTCCCCCAAACTCAAATATAGAGTTATTGTTATAGTTTAAGATTCAACTAATGTTCCAGGCAACATTTCTTTAATCACTCACGATCCACAGTGATCTTTCATTTAGCTAAAACTCTAGATTCTTGTCACTCAAAAGACTACAGCTAGCTCCTTCTATAATTCTATTGCTGTAGTGGACTTTTAAATTTAACTCTATATTTTTACCATTAAATTCCACTGTCAGTTTCAACCACTGTTCTAGCCTGTGAAGCTCTTTGGAAATTACATAGCACAGCAGTCAGAACTCCCAGTTAGAGTCATTCCCAAATGTATACAATATGTCTTATGTGTCATCAAATAGTTCATTAAAAATTACTTTAAGAATAAGAGACGCCAGAGACCTCCTGCAGTTTTATAGTGAGCCAGATTAATGTTTGGTAGGAAAGATCTATCAACTACAGATTCAACAAACTACTTAACTGTTCAACCCACATTTATTCACCCTATCCACAAGGAAATCTTAGGAAATTTCAAATGTGCTGTTGAAATCCAGGGGATTTAGATGAGGTATGGTACAGTCTGTTATTGTAACTTTTCCCTGAGATACTGTTGTATACAGCTCTTCTGTGCCCTCATAAAATTTTGTGCATGTCTCTGTCATAGTCTTTACCACAAGGTACCCTAATTTTCTTTTGCATCTGTCTTCTCAAGTACTGTGAAGAGCTTGGAGAATTAATCTATGCCTCCTTTATCTGTCTATTATCAGAACCTTATGTGTAGTACTTAATAAATATTTGTCAAACAGATGAGTAAATAATAGGAGTCTCATATTTTACCTTCGGATGTGAAAATCTGTATAAAGTTCACAATTTTCTCTGGACTTATTCTAGGAAGCAAATCACTGAAGATGACTCACAACAATTTGGGAGAATAGAGGAGCCAGTTCATTTCTTTGGGCCTCACTTACAACACTCTTACTATTTTAGCTTTATGCACATATGGAATGTGTGACTTGGTTTTATAACAGAAAGATAATTTTATCCTTCTTAAGCTAAAACTGTACATGCTATTATGATTATTTCTGTTTTCCTCCTTTATATGTCACCTTTTATATTTCTTTCTAAAAGGTCAGAAACAGTATCTCATTAACACTTCAGAAAAAAATAGTTGCCAATGTTTCCATTCATAGACCACATACTTGGAGTGTCTCCTTTAACATTATATGAAAATGATAAAATTTCACAAAATCACAGTGTTCCTGAATATTTATGCCCTCTTGTATATAAGATTCACTTCAGACTTTCTGCTGCTTGCCTGATAGTAATACATTTATTAGTGTATTTAGAATATAAAATGTCATCATTTTATGCCTGCGTTTTGACGGCCAGACACTCATCAATTTTTTTCCAAAGCCAAATTTCTATAAGGAGACATTCATTGATAAAATACCTAGTGTTCCTGTACAGAGATTGAGTAATTAGTTTCTACCACAGACTGAAAAACTCAATGTGTGGAGAACAAAATAACCTTGTACATTATGCGCAATCTTTATTAATTGAACTTTAAGCTAGCCCTTGAGATTTTTATGCAATCTGCAACAAAAAGGTCAATGGAATGGCAATGAATCTTCTTATATTTATTAGTTCATTCTGCAAATGCTAACGTTGGGTGAGAATTGATTCGATTTATTTGTGATCCAATACCAAAGGGGGAAAAGTAATGCTCTTCTTACTCATCTTATTCATTTAGATTTACATGGAAAATAACATTCCCAAGGGATATCAGAAGGAACATTTGTAATAGCAATGGTCACACTAGAGGTTGACCACGATTCTCATTTCACACCATTTCTTAAAATTATCAAAAAGTGTCTTCAAATGAATTATTACTTTGAATTTAACACAGGCACACACACACACACACACACACACATATATAATGTTTAAAATGCTGTTCTAGGCTCCAAGGGTACAACATAAATAAAATAGTAAATGTCCTCAAAAAAGCTCACAATCTAATGAGAAAACAAACTTGAGAATTCATTCATTATAGTACAAGGTTAAGTAAGGGAAATACTTTCATATCAATATGAAATTATCTATATGAAATTATGGGAGTACAGAGGATTTAAAGATGAAACTTTATAAAGTGAGAAAGATTTCACTTATGTCTTAGATGATTAGCAGAATTTCACAAGTTTTAATGGAGATACTAAACAAAAGCCAAAATATGGGCAAGAGTCCTGGAAATAGCTAAAGAAATTTAAAATTATGGGAAATGGAGAACAGAGCTGTATGACTGAGGTATGGTGAGGAGTGAGGATCGATAAGCCAAGAAGTAAAGACGCGGGTTAGAATTTGAAGAAATGCCTTTCTTTTCCATGGTGAGGTTGTCAGGTAGTGAGGTACTACTGAACAGTTTGACCTCTGGAATGGGTTAAGTTAAACCTGAGTTTAGACATGTTTTAGAAAGTTATCATTTGTGACAACACACCAGGTGTAAAATCTGTAATTTCCCTAACATATGTGAAGATACCCTTGGCTGTGACAATGGATTAAAAGGAGGGGAAAGACACATTAAAAGTTAGAATTAGGACTTAGTGTTTGAATGAAAATGGAAGTTTAGGAGGCATCAGGATTAAAGATGGAATGGGGATTTCTACTTAGTACTATTGCATACGTGTGTAATCAAGTGTGAATTATTAAACAAAACTAAATACTTCATATCTGATTATGTAATTACTACTTAATATTTTTAACCTAAGTGTTCTTAATTCTACAAAGAATTCTAAATTTAAAATGCCTAAGTAATCCTTTTCAGTTCATGCAAATATATATGTGTGGGCGTGTTTGTGTGGGTGTCTTGTTTTACTAAAATATCTTCAAGAATAATGTTTTAGGGAAAAAAATATTAAGAACATAAAAATAGGCCAGGCGCAGAGTGGCTCATGCCCGTAATCCCAGTACTTTGGGATGCCAGGGCGGGTGGACCACCTGAGGCCAGGAGTTTAAGACCAGCCTGGCCAACATGATGAAACCCCATCTCTACTGAAAATACAAAAAATTAACGGGCATGGTGGGGAGGTGCCTGTAATCCCAGCTACTCAGGAGGCTGAGGCAGGAGAATCACTTGAACCCAGGAGGTGAAGGTTGCAGTGAGCCGAGATGGCACTACTGCACTCCAGCCTGGGCAAGAAGAGTGAAACTTTGTGGGGGAAAAAAAAAAAAGAACATAAAAATGTACATTTTATTACAGGTTCAATTATTTCATTAAGGAGACCACAAGTTTCCTCCTTGAGGAGACTGGGAAATCTTCACTCTTTTACATACTCTAATTCTGGAGGCAAGATTTCATTCTGTTGCCCAGGCTGTAGTGCAGTGGTGCAATCACGGCTCACTGCAACCTTGACCTCCTGGACTCCAGCCATCCTCCTACTTCAGCCTCCTGAGCAGCTGGAATGATAGGCATGCACCACATGCACCACCACTGCCAGCTATTTTTTTTTTTTTTTTTTTTTTTTTTTTTTTTTTACTAGAGACAAGGTCTTGCTATGTTGCACAGGCTCACATTCTCCTTTTCTACCTGGTCAGTGTCACCAGGAATTTATATCATTTTATCCTATGATGATTAGAAAATGTTTATATATGAAGATACATTTAATAGTTACTTTAGTTCATTTGATATCATGTGTGGATATGTATGCATGTGTGTGTCCGTGTGTGTAAAAATATGTGTATAAAGTCTTATAAAATAATCAGTAGGTATTTCAATAAAACAGTAAAACTTTCCAGATTTGTCATGACAATTGTATGCAGAAAAAAGCTTTCTAATATCATATCTTTATATAGAAATAGGTAACAATGTTCTTACAGAGATCGTTGTTTTTTCTTAAAAATTATGTGTGCTAATGTAAATGTTCATATGTAGATGTAGGTATTCAAAAGATGGCATATATTATAAACATATTTATTATAACGACAAGTAAGAACAATATATCAGAAATTTTACATATAAATACAGCACTAAATTTACCTGAGTTTTAAAAAAAAGATTATCAGGTCATTGCCATTAATTAAAAATAATAATTATGTTTTGTTTTTTACTGAGATAATTTTCTAATTCTTACTTCCCATTCCTTTTATCCCTGGATCTGTAATTGCCTTGAATTTTTTTGGCCAATAAATTTTCATGTCAATTCCTTCTCTAAGAGGTATTATAAATTTTTTCTCTGAAAGCTGACCCAAATGGGCTATGAGTTCACTTTTGAGACATATTTTGCTACAATACAGTCATCTTATCTTAGTGTTATATGTGTAAATGAAGGAGTGGCCTGCCCCTCCACACCTGTGGGCATTTCTTGTTAGGTGGAACAAGAGACTTGAGAAAAGAAATGAGACACAGAGACAAAGTATAGAGAAAGAAAAAGTGGGCCCAGGGGACCGGCGCTCAGCATACTGAGGACTGACGCCGGCACCGGTCTCTGAGTTCCCTCAGTATTTATTGATCATTATCTTTACAATCTTAGAAAAAGGGAAGTGGCAGGATAATAGGATCATCGTAGGGAGAAGGTCAGCAGTAAGACATATGAATAAAGATCTCTGTGACATGAATAAGTTTAAGGAAAACTGCTGTGCCTTGATATGCATATGCAAACATCTCCATAAACCTTTTTAGTGCATAAAGAGCAGCATTGCCGCTAGCATGACCCACCTTCAGCCCTAAGGTGGTTTTCTCCTTTCTCAGTAAATAGAACATACAATTGGGTTTTACACCGAGATGTTCCATTGCCCAGGGACGGGCAGGAGACAGATGCTTTTCTCTGTTTCAACTGCCAAGAGGCCTTCTTTCCTCTTGTACTAGTCCTCCTCAGCACAGACCTTTCACGGGTGTCAGGCTGGGGGACGATCAGGTCTTTCCCTTCCCATGAGGCCATATTTCAGACTATCACATGGGGAGAAACCTTGGACAATACCTAGCTTTCCTAGGCAGAGGTCCCTGCGACCTTTGGCAGTGTACGTGTCCCTGGGTACTTGAGATTAAGAGAATGGTGATGACTTTTCACAAGCATACTGCCTTCAGGCAGTTGTTTAACAAAGCACACCCTTCACAGCCCAAAATCCTTTAAACCTTGAGTCACCACAGCACAGGTCTCTTGCAAGGACAAGGTTGGGGGTAGGGTCACAGATTAACAGCATCTCAAATACAGAACAAAATGGAACCTCTTATGTCTACTTCTTTCTATATAGACACAGTAACAGTAGTCTGCTCTCTCTTTCTTTTCCCCACATGTAAACAGCCTTAAGCCTATAACTTTACTTACAATCACATATGATTCATTGGATTTGAAGTTCAAGCCCCTTTATTTCTTTTTTTTTTTTTTTTTTTTTTTGAGGCGGAGTCTCGCTCTGTCGCCCAGGCTGGAGTGCAGTGGCCGGATCTCAGCTCACTGCAAGCTCCGCCTCCCGGGTTTACGCCATTCTCCTGCCTCAGCCTCCCGAGTAGCCGGGACTACAGGCGCCCGCCACCTCGCCCGGCTAGTTTTTTGTATTTTTTAGTAGAGACGGGGTTTCACCATGTTAGCCAGGATGGTCTCGATCTCCTGACCTCGTGATCCGCCCGTCTCGGCCTCCCAAAGTGCTGGGATTACAGGCTTGAGCCACCGCGCCCGGCCTATTATTTTCTTTTTTTAATCAGCCTTTTCAGGCTGAAAAATCTTAAGCTCTAGATGTAGTTGAGTTTGATACCCACATCAAATATCATGTAGAAAGTGTGTTTTCCCCCTGTATACCAAATTTGAAAAGAAAACATCTTCCCATTATACCAGAGAGAACAGTTTAAACTTAGTTTCTCTCATGCATCATGCTACACTGGAATGTGTGACATGCTGTGCCAATAGACATTACATATGGAAACAGGAGAGCACTTTGAAGAGCTGACAGAAGGCTAGAGTGACTAAAACAGACTGTACAAAACCAAGAGCGGAGGAGGCAGGTCCAGACTTCCCTGGCCTTGGGCTATTGGAAAATAACAGTCAGAAACAGACTTTCAGGCCTTCAACATCAGCTAGGTGAATAAGGAATGACCAAATGCTTGAATAGGGAGTAGGGGAGGAGACCAGTGAATATTTCAACAACATTATCATGCAACAGCATTATTTAAGATGATTTTAAGTTCAGTCAGGGCAAATACACACACACACAAACACATACACACGTGTGTGTGTATGCATATGTATTTTCTAGACACTTTCCTTCTTCTTCTTTGCCCTCAATTTCCATCTCTCAGGTGAATAGAATTCTTACTCTGCCTTCTTTATATTCAAGAACTCAACACTACAGCATCCCACCATTACCTCAACTACTCTCCTTACCCAAATTAAAATTAAATCTGTGAGGAGTATATTAATTTCCTAGGGCTGCCATAATAAATAACCACAATCTAGGTGGCTTCAAAGAACAGACATTTATTCTTTCACAATTCTGGAGGCTAGAAGTCCAAGCTGAAGGTGTCGATAGTGCCAGGCTCTCTCCAATGGCTCCATAAAGAATCCTTTCTTTTCCCTCTGTCTTCTGGTGGTTGCTAGCAAGTTTCTTGGTTTGTGGCAGCATAACTTCAATATCTGCTGCTTCTTCAATAGACTTCTTTCTGTGAGTCTCTGTATCTCCCAAGCTCTCTCATATCACCAATAATTGGATTTAGGGCCTAACCTTATCCAGTGTGATTTTCATCTTTTTTTTCCCATCTTTTCTTTATTGAGGTATATTTGATGGATGAAAATTGTATATATTTAAGATATACAGCATGGTTTTGATATATATATATATGTTGTAAAATAACTGCTATAATAAAGTTAATTGGTGGATCCATCTTAACTTGATTGAATCTGCAAATGATGTATTTCCAAATAAGGTCCCATTCACAGGTACCAGGGGTTAAGACTTCAATATGTCTTTTAGGGGTGCCATAATTCAATGCACAACAGGGGGCTAATCTCAGCTAGATGTTTAGAAGGACAACCACATCATCTGATTAAACCAATTTACATAAAAGTCAGAATAACACTGCCTTTCTAAAGAAGAATGCTATAACACAAATGTATTGAATAATGTACACACTGTTAAGGGTAAGAGCATTCCTAGTACCTGCTTTCTATCCAGAGCTTTCAACCCTCCACCTTCAGTAAACTCAACGCCAAGGTTATATTTCTCTACCCATTTGCCAGAGTAGATTAGCTCTGAAATGAAAAGGATACTTAAGCAGAAAATTTAGGTTGTGTATTTTATTTCCTTTTCCTTTAGCAATGTTTTCACTTTTATAGTAAATATTTTAATATTATTTGACCAAACTATATGAAAAATGGCTTGATACTTTATTTTAATTTTCCCATGTTAAGATGAATTTAGATCTGCATATTTGCCATACATGGTCCATATATGAAGGACAGATATAAAATATATGAAGGACATGGATCAAAAATGTTGGCAGTAGAAAACTAATCAAGTGTACATTATTTTTTGTTTGTTTTGTTTTTGTTTGTTTGTTTGAGGTGGAGTTTTGCTCTGTCGCCCAGGCTGGAGTGCAGTGGCGCAATCTTGGCTCACTGCAAGCTCTATCTCCCGGGTTCACGCCATTCTCCTGCCTCAGGCTTCCGAGTAGCTGGGACTACAGGTGCCCACCACCACTTCCGGCACATTTTTTGTATTTTTCTTAGAGATGGGGGTTTCACCATCTTGCCCAGGCTGATCTTGAATTCCTGACCTCGTGATCCACCCGCCTTGGCCTCCCACAGTGCTGGGATTACAGGCAGGAGCCACCGTGACTGGCCACACAAGTGTAAATTATTTTGTATAATTTTCTAAGCAAAATAGAGTGGGTACAGATTTTTTGGCAGGTACAGATTTTATTTTTTCCAAAATACATTGTAAGTGTGTATTAGAAGAACAAATAAGAACAAAGATAAAGAGTCATCTCGGGGCTTCATATCAGGCAATCTGGGTTCTTCTGTGCTTACTTAGAGTCAAATTTATTCATAGTGGTGGAATGCTCATGCCTGGAAGGAATAAGTTCAGAAGAATGTGGTTCTTTTATTTAGGCTATTAAAATCCTGAAATTCAAGTTTTAAAATGATTCAAAAGGAGATAAATCTGTTTTAAAACAAAATGCATTTCTTTGTATGCAGTGAGTCAGAGTACTGCTTTGTGGTAAATTGCCCTATGTTTTGAACAATATAATATATTTCATTTTTTAATAACTCAGTTTATTTGTAAACCATGTACTATTAACACATATCTCAAACTATTGTATTTAATATAAAAATTGCAGTTAAAATTGAAGTGGACTCTTTTCATTTCCCAAAACGTTCATTGTTTGAGGAGAATTTAACAAGCAATTCTGATTTTTAAAATCCCTCATCAGTGTAAGCACTCCTTTACAAATAAAAATCATATTATTCTAAATTAAATAGCCATTATGTAAAATAGCCATTTAATATTTTTGCTAGGAATAGTATGTCTTCTTTGTTGATTACAAAAAACATACTATGCTAAATTTTATCATTTGATTATTGATTTCCCAAGAGTCTTTGGTCTAGATGAAAAGCTGTGTCTTAAATTTTCTAATTAAAATTTATAGTGATAGAATTATTTTTCATGCAGTTAATTTATACTCAAGAAAAGTTTTAATAGTTATTTAAATAACGATAAGTTTCTATAGTCTTTTTTTATTCGGTTGTTTTGAACACTCTGGAGTTGATCTGTTATTTTTCACAGCATGATCCCCAAACATCTGCAACAAATTCCTCTAAAAATTAGGGAAATTGTTAGATATGGAAATCCAGGATCTTACCCGTACCTATTATCAGCATCTCTGGAGATATATTTCACAAATATGTGTTTCTAAGAAGTCATTAGATGACTCTTATGCCTATTAAATTTTAAGAACCCAATGTTAAAGGGAACAAACCAGTGGATCCTAACCTTTCCAACACTAGTTATCTCTAGGCTTTGTAGTACACTGGGATAGCTTGTTCAATGAATGTCAGCTTTTCGTAGAAGTCATCCAGGGTTCAGGAAAGAGAGAAAACCTGAACTGCCTTTTACTACCCCTAGAGTTCTGGAGTTCCGGGAGCCTGACTGAAGATAGCAGGCAGCAAGTATGGAGCTACGTCATTGAGAGTGAGCCCAAGACAAAACGTCACTTTCCTTCCTTCCTTCCTTCCTTCCTTCCTTCCTTCCTTCCTTCCTTCCTTCCTTCCTTCCTCCCTCCCTCCCTCCCTCCCTCCCTCCCTCCCTCCCTCCCTCCCTTCCCTTCCTTCCTTCCTTCCTTCCTTCCTTCCTTCCTTCCTTCCTTCCTTCCTTCCTTCTATATTCTTAGTGCTTCCCCCATTTTTGTCAGAAGAATGGGGAGGGAGGGTTGTTGGGAGAAGAGCAACAGCATATCAAAACCCTGCTTTATCTTATCTTGACCTCCTTTAACACTCTTAAAAACATGTGCTTTTAAAAGGAAGTATTCAATTTTTTCTTGTTATTGCCATAGACAAAAAATAGTAAAGAAGTAAGAAGTGTCATCAACTGTCTGTCCCTGGTCTACTTTCCCAATCCCGGTTCCAAGAGACATGTCCTTTTTGGTGGATGTGACTGATGATAGACGAGTGTTATACAATCTTTGCCTGAGTTTACCTCTTATCTCCTATCTTCAGATCCTTCTTCCTGGGAGTATTTTAACATGTAAGATAAGGAATTAAAACACCATCTGAATAAGTATGAAGTGCATTGCAGTCTTTGGGAGCAACACCTAGAACTCAGCCCAAACCTTATTCTATCCATCAGAAGCTCCCAGGCGACTGATTGGTCTGTCTCTCCCAGGCCTGTTACAAGAAAAGTCAGGGCTTATCTTTCATTGGTTTAATGATTCCAAGACCCCATTACAGCTAGAGAAATGAAGAGAGGGAATGCTTAAACTTGATTGATTTGATTGAAAGACACAAAGTATCAAACCATTTTACAGACATATGTCTCAGTGAAATTAAAAAAATTAAAAAAATTCATTTTCGTCCAAACCAGAATTTGGTAAACTATAGCACATTATTTATGTCTGTCTTCATATTACAAAAGCAGAGTGGAGCAGATGAAACATAAATTGTATAATATATGGGTACCTATAGGACATCTTTGACTTTGTCTCCTGGCCTGCAATGCCTAAAGTGTTTACCATATAGATCTCTAGTGCATAGCTTTGCTAAACTCTAGTTTAAATCAAAACAGTCATAATTTATTTTCTCCAGCATCTGAAGGCAAAATATGCATCCACTGTATTCCATAAAAAATTATTCATACATGTCTTAAAACTTGCATATTTTATTTTCATACCACCTAGCATGAGACAATCATAAATATGTAGGAACAACAGCCTTATTCCCAACAACCACAGCAGCACCTATCGTAATAGGGATTCCATAAGTGTTTTGATTAAATAAGTCTTTACAAATATATGTACATTCTGCATTTTATTTATTATATACTGTCTCTCTATTTTAGAATAAATTTCATTTTCTCCAATCTTTGAATAAAATAGATGCTTTAGGAAGAATGTACAATGAGGTTTCTAGTACTGCTTAAAGCTCAGGGGAAGAAGCTCAAGAATTTTTCCTGAAGTGTGCAAGTTTTAAAAGAACAAAGCAGCTTTCCCTTCCCCAAAATACGTGTTGAAAATATTTCTATTGATAAAATGTATGTATACATTTGGACAAATCTATTTCAAACATCTATTATAACAATTACTAATCTGTATGCCAAGCATTAGTGTATTTTAAGTTCTTAAGACATTGATGTTTGTCAGTGATCCTAAGTATTACTAATTCTGTCGCCTGCAACAACTCCATGCATAGAATAGGCTATATCATTCAAGGCTAGCCTTCTACAGAACATCCAACCCTGTTCAACTCACGAGGATCTACATCCTATTCCCTTTAACTATAGAGTCAAAACAGATCATTCAAGCCGGCTAAGTGAGAGAGAAGGAATGAGAAGAAAGCACAACCCTTGAAAGATTTCAGATAAAGAAAATAAACAAGAGCTGTAGAAGCAAGTCCAAATCATGCATGTCTCTCATGGCCATTCTTTTTTCTTTTTCTTTGGTCATATACTGCAAAGATATGGACCTGGGAGATGACCTTTAAATCATCTAGCCCTGAATTTGTTCCACAGTAAAATGCTTAAGAAATGTTTGTTATTTCCTTCTCTTCTTCTCGTTCATTCTCACTTGGCTTTATTTTTTTTTTCGGTCTAGGATTCTTATTCATATTTCTACCTAATGTAGAGAGCCAACCAACATTTTTTGGACTGTGAACAGGAAAATTTTCTTTTCCATGTACATTTATGAAAAAGGAATTCTTTAGAGCCAAATCATCCCATGCTGTATGGAAGAGGCAGACATATCACACCAAGAATGGGACTCAGGAATCAATCTGTCTGGCTTCCAGTCCAGCTGTACCACTTACAAGCTGAATGACCTTGGACAAATTGCTTAATCTTTCTGTGCATCATATTTCTCATCTCTAAAACTGGAATAGTACTACTTCATAAACTCATTGACAAGACTGAATGAGAACAAATATGGATAGACTCTTAAAATTGAGCCTGTATATAGTGAACAGGTGTTATTATTACTAGCGTTAATGAGAATCAAGCTCTCAGCATGACCTAGGAGCTCTCCAACTCACCTCCACTGCTTTGTGCATGTCTTCCATTACACTCTTTACCTTTACACTCTGTTCCACAGAGGCCATATTACTTTTTAGTCCCAAAATGATATTATCCTTGCTATGCTTCTCTTTATTCATGCTGCAGTGTCTTGTCATTATTCTGCATTCACGTTGCATAGCCTGTTTTCTATTAAGCTTACACCTTGTAAAATAGAATGCTACTACATGTGTACCCGAAGCCAGATACACACACACAGTTCTTTTGTACACACACAGTTCATTTCTGTTTTTCCCCTTCCGCTTCTAGACTGTGAAGATTTCGAGGGCAGAGAGAGTGTCTTAGGAACCCTTATGGCCATAACCCCTAGCAAATCTCTGTTACATAGAAGACATTTAGAAAATGTATGTTGAATTAAAAAAAGCTTAAAGACCCAGTCATAAAATTTTGAAGTCATAAAATTCTACTTAAAGTACAGTCACAGGATTTGGCTCGATGACCTCTCTTGGCAGCAACGCTCACTTATTATAAACAGCACATAGTACTTGTCATTATTTTTCAAAATTCAATGTCCTTTAATCTCATCTGGTCAGCTGAATTAAGAAGTTTGCTCCTATTATTGGAATTCAGTTTTCAATATATCTGAGGTATTTCTAACAACATCTTTCAGAGTTCTCTGAAGCTTCTTTTTAAATAAATAATGCTCCATTTGGCCATTTCCTTGTTCTTTCACATTTATAGATTGTGTAGTGTTTTTCTTAATCATTTGCACTATCTTTAATTCAACAGCAACTGAAAACAATTATATAAAACTAGTGTGTCTCCATATTTTTCACCTTTGGTGTATTTTCCCCCAAATTTACTAAAGTATCTTGAATAAAGATCTAATTTTTATTATTTAAACTGATCTTTCTCTACAAAAAAAAATTAACAATGATTCAAAAGTGATGACTCAATGATGCATTTGTGTTTGTGAAATGACCATACTAATGAATTGGATTTAATACTTTATTCAAATATATCAAATGTATTCCAAATCCAAACACTTATTTCCACCAAACCTAACAACCAACATTGTCCTCAATTCAAGGACAGTAATAGCCTTTGAACTGGCTACTGCTTCCAGCCTTGCCCCTCTATTGTCAATAGGACAGCTGAAGTGATCATTTAAAATTGTATTCAGATCATGCTAGTCCCCAGCCAAAACCCTCTTGTATCCATTGCACTATAAAGTCTAAACTCTTTACAATGGCCTTTGAGGCCCATCAAGACCTGCTGCTACCTGGTTGTCTTACCCTTCCCCTCACACCCACCCTACCCGTAGTGCCCCGGGTAACTATAGCTACAGGTATATTGGGATGTTTTTCTTTTTTGTTTGAACATGCAGTGCTTGTTACTGTCCTGGGCCTTTGCACTTTGTGTCTACTCTCCTTGTAATGCTAGGTCTTGAATATAAGGGTGAGTCATTGTCTTCAACTCAAACATGAACTCCTTCATGAAACCTTCCTTTTCTGGCTGCTTCTCTTCAGTGGGCCTTTCCAGTCCCACTCTGCTGCCGACACCTGTCACAGTCAATTCTTTCTGAGCTCTGTCTCTTCTAATGGCCTTGCTAATTCAGCCTGCCCTTGATCTTGATGCTCAGATTCCTCAGATTCTCTACTACTTTTCTCTTCTGACACCTGGTTAAAACTGTGAACCTCATAAACCTTCTTGGCTGAGCCATTTTGCTCATAGAAGGCCCATTAATCCCCCTCAACTTATTATCCATATTGCATGATAGCCAAAGGAAACTTGGGATTGCAAAGTGAGTCTGTCATGCCACAGGGCCTCCTTGGCTACTACTTGGGATCCGCATGTTGACTTGGGATTACTCAGCACAGCAATGTCCTCCAAAACTTGAAAGCAAAAACCCTAAGCATCCCGTCAATGTAATTAAGAATTTCGAAAGATACATCCCCTAGAGGATTGGCCTCGAGAAGCTGGGAAGAACAGACAAGAGCTGTAGCATCCACTTTTCTCTACCACTGCACTCTTTCTCTCCACCTATTCTGGCATTCCTCAAAAGAATGCCTGAGGGCTTTTTTCCTATTGTGCTTTTTTTAAGGGTCTCATTCTATCGCCAAGGCTGGAGTGCAGTGGCATGATAGTCTATCACCTCAAACTCCTGGACTCAAGCAGTCTTCCCACATCAACTTCCTGAGTAGCTGGGACTACAGATGTGCACAAATGTGCCTGCCTATTTTTTTTTTTAAACTTTTTTTTTTTTTTTGGAAGAAACAGGGTCTAATTATGTTAGCCAAACTGGTCTGAAACTCCTGCCCTTAAGAGGTCCTCCTGCCTGGGCCTCCCAAAGTACTGGGATTACAGGCCTGAGCAACTGTGCCTGGCCTGTTCTTTCTACATGATTTGAAACTCCTTTATATAAAATTCCATGCAAACCCACTCATTTATGTTTGTTGACAAACATCGAGATGAAAAGTAAAAACACTTAGTGAATCATCTTAATGTTTCATCTTTAAGTTACTAAGCATCTGGGTCTTGGCAAAACATCCAAATAATAGACTAACCCATCAAGCCTGGTCTTGATATGGAGGAAGAAACTGAAGGGCTTTCTAAAGACTGATGTTGAACTATACATTAAAATAATGCCTTGAAAAACAGAAATTGAGTGTCTCTTTCCCACCTCTACCCCATGGCAGGTAGATGCCTTACCATTGTAGGAAGAAAGACATGTAGAAAAGCAAAAGAGAAAAATGCACTATAATTTTTTGACTGGTTTGGACACAAATATAGGGAATGGAGAAAATGATTTTCTCCCTACACATAATAGAAAAAGGGAGATAGAGATAATAAAAACTAAGTTCAAATAAAACATTATCAACAAAAGTAATCAAAAGAGTAGCTCAATTACTTAAGTGTGATTTATTCATCATGCTGAGCCTTTAAATTATAACCATGATTTGGGAAACACACATACACACACACGCACAAATCTGAGTTACCAAATAGATAAAAGAACTCAGGACACTTCCTGGCCCTCACTATTTGCTCTCATTCTAGAAATAATTCTAAATGTTTGATTTTTTCTGACTTCTCAGCCAAGGTCTTTTTGAAAGCATTGAATCAGATGTCAGATGGTAAAAACAAAAACAAAAACAAGAAAACACTGGTACAATGAAAGCAAATGCGACAGCAAATAATTTATATATATATCTCTCTCTCAGATGTTTGGGAGCCAATTTATATGGATATCTATGCCTCTTCTCTAGTTTTTATTAAGTGATTGAGTATTTTGATCTTTTATGTGAAGAATTATAACCAATACACTGCACACTTTAGATGCAATAATAGTGTTTGTGGTTTTACTCATTTAACAATCCTAAGACAGCTATACACAGTTTCAACAAAGAAATTAATTTACTCTATAAAGCATTTTATTATTTTTTTCTAATTGGGACCTCTAAGAGTATTGAAAGTAGATAGTTAAGCAGAATAGCCCTACAAACAACATCCAGAAGCCATGTGCAAGTGAAGATTGTAATAAGAAAGAGGAGACATTTTGAAGTTAGGTTTGGATTTGATCCACAGCTACAATACCTTCCAGCTTCTTAATGTGTACCAGTTGTCTGAGTTATCAGAACCTTTCAAAATGAGAAAACTAAAACCTACCTTACAATAATGCTTTGATAATTATATGACAATCACACACACCCATAAAAACCCTAAACAAATATTACAAAACATAGTTATTCATTTACAAACTGTTACACATTTGAAAAAAGAACAATTAGGTGATAGTCGACTTTTTAAAGACAAGATAGATCAATTTCTTCATATCTGTATTATCTTTAAATGTGTTTGAATCCAATATCAAAGTATAAGGGGGAAAAGGTACTAAATTCAGTGGAAAATTAAATTATTTTTCTTTCAAGCATAATCCAAGGCTATGTGGAAATCCACAAAGAAATCAGATTGAATTTTGTTTTAAAATTGACTGCTTTAGGAAAGAAAAAAATGCAAGTGTTTGAGGGACATAAAATCAGAACAAAACGTGTTTGTGTGTGTGCGCAAGCGTGTGCACAGGGGTGTATGCAATGAGTACAAGATACTTAACAAGTATTTTTGGTTAGTGCTAAGTGTACGAATTCCCTTGGGTCTGTTCTATAGCAAAAATGCATTTTTTGACAGGGGATAAGTTTATATAACATACTTGCGGGGGCATTATCTTAAAGAGAAAACTGAATCTGCCCTTTTTATACTTTAAGTTATTCCATAGTTTAAAAATATTTGTTCTTGATTGGGGTAAGTGAATGCCAGTGGGTCAGTTTCACACTTTATATTAAATCTAATCCTTATACATTATAGAGTACTTAATTCAATACAATTTGAAAGCGTTTACCTCTGTTTGTGCTAATCATGTATGTTGGCTAACACACATCACCGTTAAAATGACAAATGTTTAGGCAAATTAGCAAATTGTTTGATCTTTATTTTTATAAGCATTCGGATAGTTGTATACATCCAGATGATTTAGCAACTTTTTTGCTAGTTTGTTTTTTGTGCCATGGGCACAATTTATTCTGTAAACGGGAAATTTTAAATATATTTAATTATCAAGGTATCTTATACTCACTTTCTTAGAGTTTCAACTATAACCTAGATCATTCATTCTTTTTAATGATATTTCCCTTATATATTGTAACTATTTAAGGTATTCAATAACTTTTTTTTTTTTTTGAGACAGAGTCTTGCTCTGTCACTGTGGCTGGAGTGCAGTGGTGTGACCTCAACTCATTGTAACCTCCATTTCCCAGGTTCAAGTGACTCTCCTGCCTCAGCCTCCCCAGGAGCTGGGATTACAGTTGCCTGCCACCGTGCCCAGATAATTTTTATATTTTTAGTAGAGACAGGGTTTCACCATGTTGGCCAGGCTGGTCTTGAACTCCTGACCTCAAGTGATTCACCTGTCTCAGCCTCCCAAAGTGCTGGGATTACAGGCATGAGCCACTGCGCCAGGCCATCAATAACATTTTTTTTTAAATTTAACAGAAATCACAAATAGATATCAGCAAAGAACGCAATAATACAGAAAGATTTTTGTTTTTATCATGCATTATTTCTTTTAGATTTTTTTGGTTATCTAGCTATATATATATAGTATATCTAGTGCATTTAACTAACATACTTCTTTATTTCTCTTTCTCATCAGGTTTAGAATGTAATAACTCAAGGATTTGATAAGACAGTGAAGTAGTATAACAACTGTCTATGTGCTTCCCATGATATGTTCTCTATATTGTAAGTATATATTTACTTTCTCAATCTAGCTTGACTATGGGAGAAATTGTTCAGTTAGAACTTATAGATGATTTATATTGTTTCAGAAAATTATGAACTAAAACCCATCCAAGGTACAGAATAATTTCAGAAGGTTAGCTTCTATGAGGAGATCTTCCATAAACTTAGTTTTAACATTCTATCAAAGTGAAAGTTTAAAATAATTTTCTATCATAGTAGGTAGGATAATATATCGATCATGTCTAATCACATTTTAAAATAAATCTTACAGTTAATCTTAAAATTTCTATACTCTTGTGTTTTCTAGAAAACTGTAAATAAATATTGGACATGGAAAATTTTATGTTCTCAATATAATTTGCAATCTAATTTTAAATTTAGGTCAATTTCTTTTTATATTAGTTATCTTTTGAAAATGGATTTTAATTTGGGGTAGATAATGCCTATACCACTAAATAATTCTTATATATGAATATAAGAATATATTGAGTATATATATTCATATATATGTAACTTAATAAGTTAAATAAGTTATTAAGTTAACTTAATAAGTTAAATGAAAAGAAGAAAAGTAATCTTTACACAGATGTGAACCTCTTACTGTTCATTTCACATTATTAAAAAATAAGGAAGGAAGTACAATTCTGGGATACTGTGCTTTGTTTTTGAGTTAAGAGATACTATGAAGCAATAAGTGTTACTCATGTCAATGAGAAAGAAATAAAACAGCCTAGTCCCTTTTCCTTGGGTGAAAGCAAACTATGAACTGGAACCCATCAGGAATCAGTAGTGTCCCTACAATTTACAGTATGTTTAGGGCATCAGGAGATGCTGTTCCTTAACAACACCTAATATCGTCAGACCTAAAATCCTTTCTCAAGTCTTACTCTCTATTCTCTTCAGCCCTTGTTTTGCTAAGCTTCTGTCTGAGGATATAAAGCTATCAGAGAATTGGAGGTGTGGTGGATAGGTTATTAACATCCCCGTTTCAGAACTCTGAGTCCACTGCAACACAAAATATGATTTAATACATATTATCATATTCTATAGCAGTGCTATCTAATAAAATTGTAATGTGAACTGCATATGTTATTTAATTTTTTCTTATGGCCACACTTTTTAAAAAGTAAAAAGCAGCAGGTGAAATGAGTCTTAACGATATATTTTATTTATTTACCCTGTACATTCCAAATATAGTTATTTTATCATATGACTAATGTAAAGAAAAGAACGAGACACTTTGCATTCTTTTTTTCACACTAAGTCCTTGAAATCCAGTGTGTACTTACAGAACATCTCAATTCGGATACTAAAGTTTTGTTGAATATACTTGATTTATACTTAGACTTAATAAAATTTACATTCGAAAAAGTAGATTCACAAGCCCAAATTGTCCTACAAATATTTAAAACTGTTCCAATAACTAAATCAAGTGTCAGCTTTTAAATTTAAACTGATAGTCATCTTCTCAATGATGCTAGCTGTATTTCAAGTGCTCAGCTGTCTCGTGGCTGGTAGCTTCCATACTGGAAACTCTGCTCCAGAGGATCACTGATATAATACTTTGGTTCTGTTACCTAACAGGAATTTTGAAGGCCAACTTCAGACCACATCAAAGGAGTATGACTTTAAAATTTCAATGAGAAAAAAAGTCAAACCCTAAACTTATTACTTAAAATGGAGTTTTATAGAATCCCGTGTTTATGAGAAATTATAGAGAAGAAAATATACCAAATGTGTACTTCTAAGCTATAATACATGTTGGAATTTGGGGGCTTTTTATTAGCTTCCATGTACTTGCTTTGTTGTAACTAAAGTAATTTGCTGATCACAGCCCTCCTCATTACAAGGAGTAAATCAATAGAAAAAAAAAAATCTAACATTTAAAAAAATTGTTCCATCAAACACATTCTTAAAAGAATGAAAATATGGGCATCAGATTTGTGAATCACATATCTGATAAAAGATTTGTGTCCATAATATATATAAAAAAAAACTCTTAAAAATAAGAAAGTAAATCCAATTTTCCTAGTAAAATATCTGAGCTTTACCAAAGAAGATGTACGGATGACTAATAAGAATAAGAGGAGATTTTCACTAGGGAGATACAAATGAAAACCACAATAAGGTGCCAGAACATACCTGTTAAAAATGGATAAATAAATTAAAAGTCTAACAATATCAAATATTCGTAAGCATGCAGAGCCACGGAGACTCTCATTCACTACTTTCGTTACTGTTGGCAATTCAAAATGGTACAGCCACTTTGAAAAACGTATATGCAAGTTTGCTATGAAGTCAGATGCTTGCTTAATATATGATCCAGTGATCCCACTCCTAAGTATTTACCCAAGCGAATTGAAAAACATATTTGACACAGAAAAACAATACGGGAATATTTACAGAAACTTTGACTTCAATTGCCAAAATTTGGAAATAACTAATATGCTGTCTTCAGCTGGTAAATGAATGAACAGACTGTGGTAAATCTATAAAAGGGAATACTATTCAAATATTTTAAAAAGATAATTATTGATGTATGCACATCATGGATGAACGTTTTAGTGCGTTTTGCTAAGTGAAAGAAGGGAAGCCCAAATGACTACATATTTAAGATATATAATTCAATGCATCTTAAACCCTGGAAAAGCCAAAACATAAAGATGGGAAATAGATCAATGGTTGCCCAAATTAGAGATATATTGAGTTAGAGATATAGGAGGGTTAACTACAAAATCGTTGATTACATGAGGAAATTTTAATGGCAGTGGAACTGTCCGTGGTGCTGGACAAATTACTGTGCTCGTCAAAACCCATAGAACTGTACAACACAATGAGTAATCTCTGCAGCATACACATTAAAAAAAAAAAAAAAAAAAAAAAAGGAAGAAAGAAAGAAAATGAATAAGATGTAATATCCCCAAATGGGGTGGAAAAGTGACAAGTGAACCTAACCATCTTACAAATGTAATATATAAGCTTACTGAAGGTGATGAAGTCAAAGGATCTAGCCTATATTTTGGAAAACAGTATTTTGAAAGGACAAAACCTGCAAAGGATGAGGCTAACTATACAAAGAACTATACATAGACATTGTATTTTAGTCGATTTTTTTTCAAAGGAGCGCAGGTTAGCAATTATGAAAGTACTTTGCATGTATATTAGGGTGGAATGCATAAGTAAATAAATTATAGATATTGGGAGATAGGTTTCATATTGCTAGAGAAAGAAGTCATAATTAGCAAGGAGAGATGGCTAAAATTAACCTTGTATTGCTAGTTTAGAGATGTAGATATTAATTTGTGAACCCATTCTTATTTTAAAATACATAGATACAGAAATGGGTCTACATACATAACATTTATTAGCTCTATCTACTGAAAAGCTCTAGAAGCAGTGATACCACATTAGCAATGAGCATACCTCATGCCTAAATTTTAGTCTCATGCTCAGAGTTTAGAGGTTTCTGTGTATACATCATAAAGCTTGAATCTTAGAGTGAGCATAGAATGTAGGAAATTCAAATAGCATTCTTTATTTAAACACAAGAAAAGTCTCTGAGAGTTTAAGTGACTGGCCTGGAATCAGCAACTTGTAAAGGATGGAGCATCTACATAGAGCAAATCTTACCTCATTCTTAATCTTAGCTTTTGTACCACATCAAGAAGCCTACACTGTATGGAAATATTCTTATTTGTTGAATTATTTGTTTTTAATTTCCAGAAATAATCAAGCTCTTTTACTGAATTTAAATAAAATTCTGGCAAATTTTATATCATTAAAAAACTATTATTCACATTTAAATTCAAAATTTGTACCTGATACGTCTGTTTCCTGTTGAGTTTCAAAGTCCCATCTAGAGGCCAGGCACAGTGGGCTCACTCCTGTAATCCCATCTCAGTGGGAGGCTGAGGCAAGCGGATCACTTGAGGTCAGGAGTTCAAGACTGGCCTGGCCAACACAATGAAAACTCATCTCTACTAAAAATACAAAAATCAGCCAGTGTGGTGGTGCACACCTATAGTCCCAGCTACTGGGGAGGCTGAGGCAGGAGAATTGCTTGAGCACAGGAGGTGGATTTGGCAGTGAGCCAAGATTGTGCCACTGCAGTCCAGCCTGACCAACAGAGTTAGAGTCTGTCTCAAAAAAAAAAAAAAAAAAAAAAAAAAAAAAGAAGGAAAGAAAGTTCTACCAGACTGGGAAATTACTATTGCTAATTTATTTCTGTCATGGACACACATATGCTTTCGCTTTAATGAAATCCTATGCAAGAACCAAAAATAAATTTACAAAATACAATCATGCACTGCATAACATTGCAGACAATGATTGACCACATATACAACAGCAGTCCAGTAAGATTACAATAGAGCTGAAAAATTCTTATCTGCTAGTAACTTTGTAGCCATCAGAATTTAGCAGCACACAACTCACATGTTTTTGATGAAGATGGTATAAACAAACCTATTGCACTTCCAGTTGTATAAAAGTGTAGTACATACTGTACAATTCCGTAAGGTACATAACAATGATAATAAATGATGATGTTATAGTTTATGTATTTACTATATTTTATCATTAGAGTGTACTTCTACTTATTAAAAAAACTTAATTATTAAACAGCCTCAGGCAGGTCTTTCAGGAGGTATTCCAGAAGAAGGGATTGTTATCATAGGAAATGAGAGCTCCAGGCATGTTACTGTCCCTGAAGACCTTCCAGTGAGACAAGATATGGAGGTCGAAGACAGTGATATTGATGATCTTCACTCTGTGTAGACCTAAGCTAATGTGTGGGTTTGTATCTTAGTTTTTACAAGTTTAAAAGGTAAAATAAAAAATAAAAATATTTAAAAATAGAAAAAAGCTTATAGAATAAGGATTAAAGAAATTATTTTGTACAGCTATACAATGTGTTTGTGTTTTAAGCTGTGTTATTACAAAAAATCTCGAAGAGTTAAAAATACTTTTAAAGTTTATAAAGTAAAAAAAATTACAATAAACTAAGGTTAAATTATTAAAGATAGAAAAATCTTTTTATAGGTTTAATATAGCATTTGTACAGTGTTTATAAAGTCTACCGTAGTGTACAATAATGTCCTAGGCTTTCACATTCACTCACCACTCACTCACTGACTCACCCAGTGCAACTTCCAGTCCTGCAAGCCCCATTCATGGTAAGTGCTTTACACCGGTGTGCCATTTTTCTATGTTTTATACTGTATTTTTACTGTACCTTTTCTATGTTTAGCTATCCAAGTACCATTGTGTTAAAATTTCCTACAGTATTCAGTATGGTAACATGCCGTAGGTTTGTAGCCTAGAAGCAATAGCCTGTGTGTAGCAGGCAATACCATCCAGGTTTGTGTAAGTCCACTCTCTGATGTTTGCACAACAATGAAATCACCTAACATCACATTTCTCAGAACGTATTCCTATCTTTAAGTGACACTGACTGTACATAAAGTGTTTTTTACTGCAAAACAATTATGTCTCACAAAAGCATTCATCATGTATTTTCTTAGATAACAATCTTCCCTGCTGCAATTTTGTTAGATTTATACATAGTATCTCAGAGGAAATAAAGTCATTTTATAAAGACAAGCTAACCTGTGATCCTTTCCTTCAATATCCTCATCACTATGCCCATCTGCTGCAATTTCTGTAAGTAAGTGTGATCTCATAATCCACACAGTTTTAATATGGAGAAAATTTATAGCATACTCTTACTAATCAATAAATCAAGCTTTCTCCCTATTGCTTTCCAATCACAATGATGACTTCTAAGGGAGCTTATTTTATTAGGTAATTTGAACGTACTTTATTAGGCCATTTGAGGAGCTTCTTGAATATGAGGGGATTATTAACAATAAAAGAAGATACACCCAATAGAGAAACAATTTCTATACCTTCAAACAATGGTGTAGTAGGTATAGGAAGCAAATGCAAAATCAGTGTGATCCATTATATATTTAAACCTCATTTGTTATCTGTTGCAATGCATAAATGTGTTTTGAAAAGAATATTATCAAATCTATTTGAATTTTCTACCATATTTAATGTTCAGAATTCTCAGTATTTTATTTTTTTCTGTTTTAAAGTCCTTCTACCATAGTAAAGGTCTGTTTTATCTGTTTTATTTGCTTGTTTTGCTTGTTTTATTTTTGTTTAAAAGACTATTCAGAAGAGTTCCTTTTTATAAGACCACCTTTTTCTGGGGGGTAGGGGGAACGGAGTCTCGATGTGTTGCCCAAACTGGAGTGCAGTGGTGCGATCTAGGCTCACTGCAAGCTCTGCTTCCCAGGTTCACGCCATTCTCCTGCCTCAGCCTCCCCAGTAGCTGGGACTACAGGCGCCCACCACCACACCTGGCTAATTTTCTTTTTTAATTTTTTTTTTATTTTAGTAGAGATGGGGTTTCACCATGTTGGCCAGGTTGGTCTAGATTTCCTGACCTCGTGATCCGCCTGCCTCGGCCTCCCAAAGTGCTGGGATTACAGGCGTGAGCCACCGTACCCTGCCAAGACCACCTATTTTTTTTTTGTACTAAGACTTTCTACTATTATGCCTGGTGAATAACAGGTACTTAAAATATTTGCGGTATTGACATCTAAACAAAATAACATTAAGCACATTTTTTTTTCAGCTAATTTTAGGAGTAATTGGAGTAGCCTGGGAGAAATCACATATAGGAGATGCTCCAGAGTTCCACGGTTTGTGATGATCATTCTATATGCAACATAAAATGAGTCTTGGTGGTGTCTCAAATCTGTCTCCTCCACAAGGAGAAGTAGATGGAGTATAGATGGATGCATGGGTGGATGGAGTAGGACAAATAGATGGACAAATAGTTGGATTGTTCTCACACATACCGTCCAATACCTTCCATACCATGGACAGTATTTTATCCTTACTTGTTTCTAGGAATTAAGGAACATACTTGGTAATATGGAATCCTGTGGAACTCCAATAATTTCAGAGAAAATTGAGGATACAGTATTTTTACCCTCTGAACCCAGGAGAGCATACTGTTTTGTTTTGGTAACTAAAAAATTAACATTAATTTACTTTCGCCTTGATAGTAGGGTCAAAATCAATGTCTATGGAAGACTGCCTATAATAGTGACTACTTTAAATTCTTTTCTTATCCCTTATAAAGATATATCCTTACTTTCAATATGCAGATATAAGCAGTTCTAAGTCAATGCTTCAAATTACATGCTTTGGGGAAAGAATTAGTCAACAAAGATGTCAAGAAAATCTGAATTTATTATTTTCAAATTGTTCTTAAATTTTATTTTTAGAGACTATCATTTCCCTATAGCTACTCTACAAAGAGACAAAAAAAAAAAAAAAAAAAAAAAAAAAAAAAACTTCCCAGTGAACTAGCCCTCCTAGGAAAAACACTGTGGAGTGAATATTTATGTTACCAAGTAGTTAGAATAAGTAGAGACAGATAAAAATACCCTAAACTCTTATTTAAATCCTGTGGGCTTTCTTGCTATCCTTATAAAGTCAATTATCACCCTATAGGTTTTTGAATTTTAATTTCAGTTTATTTTAAATTATCTTTATTTTATCTCTTCATATTAAAAAATTAATCTTCTCTTTTACTTTGTATGTTACATTCCTTTTTAATTCGTGTCACTTTTGTACTCTAAACACAGTAGGATGCTAATTTAAAATTTGTGACCTTAAATTCAAGTCATTTAAATCCCCCAAATGAATATAGTGATTCATCCACTTTTATGTTTGAAATATAATCTGCCTTAAAATAAATCTCTATGTTGCTAAAGGGTAAAACTTAGTATATGCCTCTTGATTTTATGAGAGCACAAGATCAAATCTTCATTATACTCAGAGCTTACACTGAAGATGGGAAGATGCTTTATGTGATAAAGTGAGGGAAACTTATCAGTAAGTCTTCAAGGAGGAGAAGATGAGATGTGCTGGGTAGCCAAAAGAATTTTAGTAAAGTGATGGACTGTGTTCAATATTAGCTTGTGCACTTTGCTGTGATATAACAGCTCTCCATCTAAAACTCCTGCTAACATTACATGTGCCTTGTGTGAAATTTTAGGGGAAATTAAAGAGACTCAGTTTCACATCCAGGTCAAAGCAATCAGAGAAGAAGGAACATTTATGGTAGATAACACATGAATAGAATTTGGAATTCTCTAGTGTAGAAGTTCAAGACCCTAAATAATCATGAGTTTCTAGAACACCTTTAATTCTCGGAAATCTTATGGGACATTGGAATTTCCAATACAATCTTGGATGGGTGGCTGGAACTCTCAAATGCAGAAACTATACTTTAGGTTACTTTTCTTACTACACAACATTAAAGCAATATTTAAAAGGCCAATCCACTCAGAATCCACCTACCACAGAAATTCACAGAATTATTTGCCTATGTTTCCTTTTATTTCTAATCCGTGGGTACACATAATTTTACATGGTATAGTTATAATTTTGTTTTGATTTTCTACTCAGTGTCAAGTCATAAACATTTTAACATGTTGGTTTTTTTGTGCCCTTCTAATGACTATTTGCCTAACCCTTTTCTTATCTTGGGTATTGGAGTGTACTTGAGTTTTTGTATATATAAATAACAATTCAATTTAAATATTTGTCAAATATTTCGCTTTCATCAAATAAAAATGGAAACAAAAACAAGCTTATATTGTAGAGTTGTTGTAAGGATTAAATGCAAAAAAAATGCATAATAAGGATTACATAGTGTCAGTTTGGACCAATTTCTAGAAATTAAATTGTTGACTCAAAGGATATGACTATATATTCTTTCTGAGACTGTTGCATGAATTATTAACTTCCAGAGTATTCAGCTGCCAAAAGATTAAAAACTGGCTGTCAATATCTTAAACAAACAAAAAAAAAAATCAATGCTGAAGTGATCACTTACTTTAAAAAGAACAAAATACAATTGTCAGGCACAGTCTCTCAGAGCAGAGAAGACTGCTAATATTATAGAGGGCTCTGAGGAAGAGTGTAGTTCAGTTACTGGTTGACTTCCAGAGACATAAGTGTGTTTATGTCATTTGTAGAAATATGGTTTTCAGGTGAGAATTCCTTTGATAAATCAACTTCCAGAAGTGTGTTCTTTGAAGTGAATATTTTTCGGATTAACTGACTTTAGGAAGTTAGGGTTATAACTAGTTGGTTGACTTGCAAATGCATGTTCACTGAGATGCAGAGTCATTAATTCTTCAACTTTGTGGAAAATCAGTTCTGATAGTTTCTGGAGCTGTCATTGATTCAGCGGTTTTAAAACCACTTCTGGTGACTACTTGCTACCATAGCTACAGAAAAATATCAATCATTTCCTAGGAGTGTGGGGACATTTTATTCTCAAGCTATAGTTGAAATAACTTATGTGAAAAAAGTCACAGAGGAAATGATGGAAAATGCCAAGGGCCTTTCATGAGGAAGAGGGGGAAATAAGTAGAAATTTGTTTTTAATGTAATCTTCTTCTGCTTGAGAAGTATTATATCAGTATCCAACAATGAAACAGATGTGGAAAGGTAGTACTCATTGAAAAGAGGAATAGAACTAGGATGGAAAGGTAAGCACATTTTATGTAAGTTAGTTAAATTGTTAAAGAAAACTTATTTCTTATTTTATTGTCAAGAAATCATATAATTATACATTTTGTGGGATCACAAATGTCTTTTTATTAAACTTTTTAGTTCTTAAGGCTGCTTTTCTCTAAATTCATACTTACATAGATTACTTGGTAATCTTTATTTTTTATTTATTTATTTTGCATTTTCTCTTGCTTTAATATAAATTGTGTTCTTACTTGCTTATATTCCATTCTAGAATGCCTTCCAGTCTCCTTCCAGAAGGCTGACCCTGCCACTTCTAAATTTTTTTCTGACTCTCATCCTCCTGAATTTTGCTCTCCTCCATAGTCAACAATTTTGAACACCTCCTTTCCTTTTTTTAAATGACATTCAGTTTCTGAAATATTGGCTTCTCTCATTATACTTCCACCCCCATTCTTTCACCATGCAAAAAATAACTCTTCTTTTCTCTTCTTTTGGCTAAACTTTCCAAAAAGATATATAATTTTTTTATTTTTGAGAAATGTGTTAGTGACATAAGTCCTGGTTAACTCATTCCAAGTGATGTCTCTATCTTGCATTCTGTCTTACTGTCCTACAACCTATTCCAGCACCATCAACAGATGACTCATTTCAGCCTGACCTCATGAAAAGAGCTTGCATTCTAGGTTCAGACAGAATAACAAGAGACTCCTATTTTTACCGTTTGCTGGCTGATGTAATCTTACATGAGTAATTTAAGCTATAGGGATCTCACCTCCTTTATCTGTAAAATAGGAATTCTAGTACATGGGATGGTAATGATGATGTAAAGAAATCATGTAGTGAAAACATATAAATAGCATACTCTTTCTACCCAGGAGGAGCTACATAATTGTTAAATCTTGTGTTTATTTCTTATTGTCTCTTACTATGTTAACTGTTCTTCCAAATTGCACAACCAGAAGATCCATGAGGCCTAGTGTCAGAAGCTCAATGTCTTTGTCGTCTTACGAGGCAAGTCAGTTTATCTCATCTCGTTCATTTAGGGATAATCATAATTCCTTCTCTACCTTAATTACATTGTGACAATGGCAAATTGAAATGTGATATTGATTACAAAAGTTTTTAATTATTATAATAGCAATAACTGTTAGCATTTTTAAATCTGGTGTTGTTTATGTGTAAGTCACTGTGCTGGCACTTAATACATGTAAGCTCAGTCTTTATCATTATCTAACAGGGACTAATATTATTTATAATGTTTATGTGAAGGAGCTACAGCTTAGAAAGATGAAGGAGTTGGGTCAAGGATACATAGGTGGGAGGGAACAGGGCTAGAATTGAAGTCTTCTGAACCTCCACCTGCACCCTCAGAGCCCCCTGCAACAGTGAATGATCAAATGCATTCAGTACCTTTCATTAAAAATGCTCCTTGACCACTACTTGAACCATGCTCCGTTACTACCCAGCTCATTTTCAAAGGCTCCTGTTAACTCTCCTAAAGGCATTATAGAGCTAGATTGCGACTTCATTTATTTTCATTATAGCTGCTTTCTTTTCTATGTCATTAATTCATGCTTCTCTTTTGTAATTTTACTGTCAGGTTCTCCACCAAGTGCTCTAGGCAATTAAAAACACATGCACACAATATTTAAGCTTTTCAGCGAGTGAAGATTGACCTCATTTCCTATTTTTCCTCCCTCTTTGTGCTGTCTTCAGGGTTGATGTGCCTCCCTCATCTTCTGCCTCCAATAGTGCTTAAGCCTCTCTCATATGGGCACAGGTTAAAACTCGTCCACAGCCTCTGGATGTTTCATTAGTCGTTTTACATTGCTATAAAGGAATACCTGAGATAGGGTAATTGATGAAGAAAAGAAATTTATGGTATGGCAGGCTGTACAAGAACCATGGCCCCAGTATCTTCTCAGCTTCTAGTGAGGTCTCAGGAAGCTTTTACTCATGGAGGAAGGCAAGGGGAGCCAGTGTGTCACGTGGCAAGAGAGGGAGCAAGCAAGAAGAGGTGCCGGGCTGTTTTAAACAACCAGCTCTAGAGCAAGAAGTCACACATTACTGCCAGGAAGGCACCGAACCGTTCATGAGAGATCTGCCCCCATGACCAAAACACCTCCCTTCAGGCCCCACCTCCAACAAGATGTCATTCTTTGCTTCCCTAAAGTTCTTAGGTCTTCAAAGCACTCACTCAACAAAGTGGAAAAGTATTTATACCATAGTTATGCTATTCTGTAGATCCAGGACATATTGCAAATTATCAGTTACATGCAATGAGTTGTTAGGCTTCAGTGCATTTTAAAGCAAAGGATTCTCTGCCTTTGCTTCAGACTAAGAGACTGAGTTGGTCTTTATATACACAGGTTTGTAAATTCAAACTACACTTTAATTCATGTTATTTACTATTATAAATGTACTTCTTTCACCTAAATAAGTTCAATGGAGGTAGACGCAATATCATTTCTGTATGCTTTAACTTTCCTGTGGAGATTATAGCATGGCCAGGCGGTGAATGAGAATTATAAAGTGATGATTAAAATGGAAATGAACCATCTGTAATAATATTAAATAATTGAGTAGAAAATTTCAATCTAAGTATCAAAGCTTATCAACCAAAATAATTCATGAAAAACTGTTATTAGGAGCGGTTTCAGGTTATTATTGGTCTGAGGATTAATAATCTCTTTTGCTAAAAACTACTTTTTTTTAAACGTTTATTTGAGGTTCAGGTGTACATGTACAGGTTTGTTAGATAGGTAAATTGCATGTCTCAGGGGTTTGATGGACAGATTATTTCTTTACCTAGGTAATAAGCATAGTATCCAAAAGGTAGTTTTTCAATCCTCACCCTCCTCCTACCTTTCACCCTCAAGTAGGCCCCAGTGGCTGGCTGTTGTTCCCTTCTTTGTGTACATGTGTACTCAATGTTTAGGTCCCACTTATAAGTGAGAATATATGATACTTATTTTCTTGTTCTTGCATTAGTTTCTTAGGACAATGGCTTTCAGTTCCATCCATGTGGCTGCAAAGGACATACGCTCATTCTTTTTTATGACTGCATAGTATTCCATGGTGCATATGTATCACATTTTCTTTATCCAGTCTATCATTGATGGGCTTTTAGGCTTATTCTGTGTCTTTGCTATTGTGAATAGTGCTGCAGTGAACATACGTGTTCATGTGCCTTCATGGTAGAATGATTTATCTTTCTTTAGTTATATATCTAATAATGGGATTGCTGGCCCTAATGGTAATTTTAACTTTTTTGAGAGATCCCCAAACTGCTTTCAATAATGGCTGAACTAATTTACATTCCCATCAGCAATTTCTCCTCAACCTTGTGAGCCTCTGTTATTTTTGACTTTTTAATAGCAGCCATTCTGATTGGTATGAGATGATATCTCATGGCAGTTTTAATTTGCATTTCTCTAATGTGATGTTGAGCATTTTTTTCAAATGCTTATTGGCCATGTGTATATCTTCTTTTGAAAAGTCTACGTTCATGTCCTTTGCCCACTTTTAAAGGGGTTGTTTATTTTTTGCCTGTTGATTTAAGTTCTTAGAGATTTGGGATATTAGACCTTTATCAGATGCATACTTTTTTTTTTTTTTATACTTTAAGTTCTAGGGTACATGTGCACAACATGCAGGTTTGTTACATATGTATACATGTGCCATGTTGGCATGCTGCACCCATTAACTTGTCATTTACGTTAGATATATCTCCTAATCCTATCCCTCCTCTCTCCCCACCCCCCCAACAACAGGCCCCAGTGTGTGATGTTCCCCTTCCTGTGTCCAAGTGATCTCATTGTTCAATTCCCACCTATGAGTGAGAACATGTGGTGTTTGGTTTTCTGTTCTTGTGATAGTTTGCTGAGAATGATGGCTTCCAGCTGCATCCATGTCCCTACAAAGGACAGGAACTCATCCTTTTTTATGGCTGCATAGTATTCCATGATGTATATGTGCCACATTTTCTTAATCCAGTCTGTCACTGATGGACATTTGGGTTGATTCCAAGTCTTAGCTATTGTGAATAGTGCCGCAATGAACATACGTGTGCATGTGTCTTTTTCTCCTATTCTGCAGATTTTATCTGTTTACTTTGCTGATAGTTTCTTTTGCTGTGTAGAAGCTCTTTATTTTAATTAGATTCCATTTGTCAATTTTTGAAACTACTCTTTTAAAAAAGAAAATTGTAAAGAGCTTTTAAAGCCAAATTTAACAAGCAATAAACTTTTTAAAGTAATTGATTCAACTACCTGATTATCAAAACTTCGGTATAACAACAAAAGATACTATAAACAAAATTAATTTTGTCTTTAAATTTAAAAACCTGAGAGAAAATGTTCCCCTCAAAATTAAACAAAGGTTCAATTTTGTAATATGTAAAGACTGTTCACAAATTAATTATGCAAAATGACATAATAAAAGACACAAATAAAGTACGAATAGTCATTTCACAAAGGAAATAAAAATGATCCCAATAAAGACAATAATGTCCAACCTTACCAATTAATGAACTGACAAACCCAATTTTGTGGTCTAATGGGGAATTTTTTCATTTGCACTGTATTAATTAGTTCATAACATTCATCATTATTAAGTGTGTGGAAAATTTGATTCCAGGTCAAGCAAGTTGGGCCCGTTTGGATGGCATACTGGTGATACTTACAAAAATTTTGAAAACATATATTGTTTGACCCAGTAATTCTACCTGTGGTGATTTATTCATCAAAACCACTCGTATTCACCACTAAGAAGCCTTCACCAAAATGTTTATTGCAAATTTAGAATGCAAAGTATTAAAAACAATCAAAATGCCCATCAATAGGAGAAAACTAAAATATATAATAATATATTCTTACCAGTCAGTGCTAAGCAACCATTGAAAATAATTTGGTGAGTATATAAAGACAGATTAAAATATCAAACTGAAGGGCCAGGCACAGTGGCTTACACCTGTAATCCCAGCACTTTGAAAGGCTAAGTAGGAAGGATCTCTCGAGCCCAGGAGTTCAAGATCAGCCTGCGCAACATGGTGAAACATCTCCACAAAAAATACAAATAGCCAGGCATGGCGGCATGTGCCTGTGGTCCCAGCTATCTGGGAAGCAGAGGTGGGAGGAGGTCACCTGATCCCAGAAAGTTTGAGGCTGAAGTAAGTTGCAATTGTGCTACCGCACTCCAACTTGGGTGACAGAGTGAGACCCTGTCTCAAAAAATAAAAATAAAAAATAAAACAGCCTCAAACTATTCACTATAAAAAGCAAGTCTCAGAATAAAATAAATGGAAGAGTCTCAATTATCTCTTAAAAATCATATATATGTATAAATATATCTAAATATATGCAAATGTGTATAAAGTTTTGAAAAAGTTCTAAAAGGATATAGGACACACTGAAACAAAAGTGATTACCTCTTGGGGAAGAGAATGGGTTGAAAGAGTGGCAATTAGTATTAACTTGGTATTTGATACTAAAATTTGGTATTATTTATTTTATATACACTTAAATTACTTACATTTTAATAATAAAAATAAATTCTTCTATTACTTTTATACTTCTTATAAGTCGGGCAAATATAGGTAGTATAACTGAAGTAAGTAAATGTTTCCAGAAAAGATTTGATGAATTATCAGTCAATTAGTGATAGTGTTCTGAAGAGTGGGCATTTTTGAACATTTTTCCTGTTTATGCCTTGAGTTTTTTTTTGTTTTTTTTTTTTTTTTTTGAGACGGAGTCTCGCTGTGTCGCCCAGGCTGGAGTGCAGTGGCCGGATCTCAGCTCACTGCAAGCTCTGCCTCTCGGGTTTTTACGCCATTCTCCTGCCTCAGCCTCCCGAGTAGCCGGGACTACAGGCGCCCGCCACCTCGCCCGGCTAGTTTTTTGTATTTTTTAGTAGAGACGGGGTTTCACCGTGTTAGCCAGGATGGTCTCGAACTCCTGACCTCGTGATCCGCCCGTCTCGGCCTCCCAAAGTGCTGGGATTACAGGCTTGAGCCACCGCGCCCGGCTGCCTTGAGTTTTTAAATTAAATTTCAAAAAAAAATAATTTTACCACACTTGTAGGGCTTAGCTTTGGCTAGAATCAAAATTTTATGTAAATTGAGCATCAGTTGGAAACAAATAATCAGAACCTCCTCAATAAAACAGCATTGAGAGGTGGGAGAGAGGGTACGAATCTCAGCATGGTTTTTGGGAGACCATTTTTTTAACTTTATATTTGAAAAGTATTTTTTTTAAAAATTTGACAAGTAAAAAAAGCAGTATGAGACAAAGCAGTATGAGAAAAATTAATTTAAAAAATAAATTTAAAAAAGGAAAAGGAAAAGAAATTAAAATTTGACTTTCTCTGCTATGAGAGATAGTTGTTCTGTAATTTTATAAATATTATAAGAAACTTAACCTGTCTTCATGTATTAAATAAGATGGAGTAAAAATGAAACCTGGAGTGAATGCTAACGTCGCATTAATAATGCCATTAGTTAATATTCTCTCTCCACCATCATCTTGAATGTCTCAGTAACACAATAACATGGTCTCCACTTAGTGCTTGAAAAATTAAACTCCCTTCCTTTTGGGAAAATATCTCTCTAAAAAGCAGAGAGATTGTTCCTGGACATTAAGGAAATTCTGTAGATTGACTGCAATTCATGAGCCTGAGTGAAACTTTCAAGCACTTTAATTGTTGCTACAATTATGAATATCCAAGCTGTTTTTACATATTATTTTTAAAGGATACAAAAGTAATTCTCTTTCCCCCTTCAAGATAATACAGTAAAATTTGTTTTCTTTGACACAATTTTAATTGAACTACACACGCATGTTTTCCAACTTAGTATGACAATAGAAAAAGTGATCATTATTCTTCTGACTCATTCTAAAACTCTTACAGTGTGAGACGACACTCTTGGAGGTTTGCTTTTCTCTTTACCATGACAGTGCAAACTTGTTGCTTGCTACTCTGCAACCATTTCTGAACTCAAATTATTTTAGAAATTCTTCAAAATTTAACATTTTCTCCTGATCCTTTTTGAGGAATCAGTATACCATTGTGGTCATCCCTGCTTATAAAACTGGGTTAATAATATTACCAACTACACTGTTGGTTTGAGAATGACACAGGATGGTGTGTATTTGTTATGTGCAGAACCCAGTACCTGGCTTGTATGGAGCAGCCCTTTCTAAATAAGTACTGCTAGCATGATTTTTTCTTCCATGAGTTCCTATTTCTCTTTTACTCTAAATTTTCATGACAATAGGCTATACATTACTTATTTTCCAAAATAAATGTTATGGTAACCATCTGCATGAAGAAAGGTGAAAAAAAATAGAATGTATTATGAATGACTATTTCCGAAAATTCAACTATCTAACATTGTATAAATAACACCTTGAAGAGCAGCTTGATTTTTCTCATTTTCAGCTTATTTTTTCTTTCCTTCTCTTTCCATATTTATATTGTAAGTGGTTGCCAGCACTGAACAATGCAGTTATCCAGACTACAAATGTACTGTTGTCATACTCCTCCAAACACACACATACACATGAACACACACAATCATTGTCAACCTTAATCATAATTGTTTAAGCAAAAGGAGGAATTCAGGCTACAAATCCCTATCTCTGAGAAGAAAGTTTTATAGAGAGCTTATTCGCATTCTACTGCTTCCAGACCTTCAAAGGAGATATGTGGTTGTTCCTTAATCTCAGGATGCTTTAGGGAATCCCAGCTTCAACATTCATTCAGTGATTCCTCTGGGAGTCATTCTCATAAGTACCCCCAAAGAAATTGAGATTGAGAAAAGATTTCCTATAACTTTGCAGACATTAGGAACCAAAAGAAGTATCCTTTTTTCTTCACCTGGTATACAACAAATTTCTTGCCTCTTCTCAAACAGGTAAACCATTTCTCTAATATGTGAAGAGGAATTAGGGAATGGAAGGTAATCTAAAATTTACTAAATTGCCTAAAACATGTCAGTAAATTACAACAGTTATTTTTCCTATCATCACAGTTCTATGGAGATGATATTATAGTCTTCATTTCTCATATGAACGAGTCTCAGAGAAGTTAGAGATTTTCCTGAGTCCCAGCATGAAATGCAGCAGGTGCAAATGGTGCCACTTATCAATTGCATTTCTTCCTGTCGCCCTACAAAATTCCCATGTTACTCATGATACATTGTGTTTTCTCATCCTAACATTTACATCACTAGATATTGGAATGAATCCAAAAGTCATTTGTTTTTTATATTTTTTTATAAATGCTAATATTTTATGGGAGACAGGAATTCTTTTCCGCTCCATGAAACTTTTTATTAGTACGCAACATCATTCGAGACAACTGACTGAAAAACAAAGGTTGAAAGAACATACATATCTGCTGTTCCATTTCTAAAAGCCTTTATAAGCTGCTCCTGAAAAGTGAGCGAAATATCAGTATTTCTGCCCCCAGTAGAATGCATCCTCTCTGGTTTCAGCGGCAGGTTAGTCATTAGTGTGTGTAAGCGTGCATTCCACAGCAGAATCATGAGGGTTTGGATAAGGAAGGTTAATTCGACTGTAGTAAGTACATAATATAGAGAAATATTTTTCTTCACAAAAAAGCTGAAAATTGTCCCTGGACTGACACCAAAAGAGAAAGGGTGACAGTTTTGGTGGACTTGTTAGCACTAAGCTACATACATTTTGCCAGACATTTACAGGTACTCATCTGTATTATGTTTCATTATGTTCTGTTTTTGGCGATTTAGACACACTCATTTTTTATACGAGAAAATATTTTACAATGTGTTTTGATATACTGTAATGGAATTTGTGCTAAAATGTAAAGAGCATATATTAGTTCCTATAAGCTTTCTGAAAACCTTTATGAAGTATAATTGCCCAAGCAAAAAACTGTTTGCAGACTTTTAGTGCAACATTCAAAGCAAATACACAAAAAGCATATTATTCTGTTCACTTCAGAGGACTTGATGTATCTATACCATTTATTTATTTATTTATTTATTTATTTCCAATAGGTTTTGGGGGAACAGGTGGTGTTTGGTTACATGGATATGTTCTTTAGTGGTGATTTATGAGATCTTGGCATACCCATCACCTGAGCAGTGTACACTGTACCCAGTGTGTAGTCTTTTACCCTCAATTCCCCTCCCAGCCTTTCCCTGGAGTCCCCAGAGCACTTTTTAAAAAATAATAATAATATTCTTGTCTTTTAGGGAAGGTGTGGACCATTTGTATGTGTGTGTACCGGGCAATAATATAAAATGTATTTCTTACTGTTGTTCTAAACTAATTTTCATTGCCAATAAAAAAAAATAGCTCTAGAGAGGTGGAACTTTTAAGAAACTTGTCCATAACCAGAAGCCACTTCTGTGGTGCTTCACTTACATCACTGAAAGCGGCTAGGAGTAGAATACAGGGATGAAGTAAAACCAAAAAAAAAAAAAAAAAAAAAAAAAAAAAAAAAAAAAGGAAAACAGTAGTGAAATCATTGTGAACATCTGAGTGATCAATTGGTTATTATTTTTTGAATAAGACAGATCTTATAATTCAGCTAACAAACGTTGGGTTCAGATCTCAGCTCTACAACTTGTTGGTTAAGGAACCCTGACCAAAATTATTTAACCACGCTAGGCTCCACATTCTCATCTATAAAATGAGGATGAAACTACCGTCCGTCTCCTCAGGCAGTTAACTAAATTAAGGTGTGTAATTCATACATTGAAATTACTGCTCGACATAGAATAAATTTTCAATGACTATAAACTACTCAGTGAACACCTCTACCGGAGGCATCACAAAGTGTTAATTTACAGACTAACCTAAAGTGTTTTTGTTTTGTATGTTTGTATAGTTTATACTTTGCTAAAATTACTTGCTAAATTAGTAGTCTCTCAAGTAAATGATAAATTTTGCTTTTTTATCTTCAAAGATGTATAATTTATTTGTAAGGTCTTATGGTTTTCTAACTATTGAATGAGGATAGTTTCATTTTGTTTAATGTTTTACTGTAGGATATTAATAGTTAAAGTAAGTAGGCATAATTTTTTTAATGATTTCAAAGACATATCCTTAAGTACTTCTTTTTTTGACTCCTAAGTATAGAAGCCCACACAATATGATAACAAGGTTTTCAGATATATGAGTTTTGGAATGAGTTAAATGAGGAAAACAAAAAGAAGATATTTGAACAAACAGAGAAAAAACAGTTAATAAAATAGTTTTCTATTATAGAATTAATACATATTCATTATAAAAATTTAGGTAATAGCCAAAGATAAATTAAACAATATTACTATTTAGATGTATATGTTTCAAATGCATTTGTTGTGCACATATACAGCTAATAACAGTTTTTTCACAAAATGAAATCATACCATACATAATTTTATAAGTTCCTTTTGTCCTGTGACTATATCATGGATGTTTTCTATGTCAAGACATGTAAGTCAATAGTATTGTTTTTAAGAGCAGTATAATATTCCATTCTTTGTTTGGACCATAGTTTTTTAACCAATTACTTATTCAGGAACATTTATCTAACATCTGATATTTAGAAATTGCAAACAATGCTCTGTTGTTTTATAAAACTCTCTGTATCCTTCTCCAAATATTTCAATATGATAAATTTCTCCTTCAGTTCATAAAAGTAGTCACCAATTACTGAACACTATTTGACAATTATAGTGTTGAAAGTTTTATATACACCATTCCATGGGATTATTACAATAATTATTGCAATAATCTGATGAAAGAGATACATTATTCACTACATTTTACCAAATAGGGCAACTGAAAATTAATAAAGTTGAATAATTTGCCAAAAGTCCACAGAAAGCAGGAATTATAACCAGGAACAACAGACTCCAAAACTCATGTGTATAACCACCACACTATACTACTCTCGTGTAGTATAGTTTGAATATTTTAATTTTTTTATTATTCTTACTTAGTTTCCAGTTAATTTAAATTATTTTTTGATGAATGACCTAAATTATACTTTGCAGGACCAATTTCAACTTATTTGTCCTTGGTCCCCCATGAATTGTCTAATATGTAATCTTGTCAAGTAGCTGCATGACACATTCAAATTACATGGCATTTCAAAAAGGTGCAGGTTGCTGTATTGCTACAAATATTCATTACTAAGTTGATGACTAATATGTTGCTTGGAGAGAAAATTATTCTATCAATGACTTTATTGAATGAGCACCACTTATTGGCCCCAAGTGAAAGGTGTTAAGGAGGGAATGGCAAGGTTTTCACCTTAGTGCCAATACTCAAACTGCTTTAGACTGGTAACCAGTTGGCCAGCCAATTTAATTATTCCTCACCATGATTCAACATAAAAGGAAGTAATGAGCATTGGGAATATAATAATATCATGGATGCTAAGTATACTGCATAAAGACATGCACAGCAAATGCAAAACTGCCAGTTGCAGTAAAAAAAAGGTACTGGGGGAGAGGGAAGTGGGAGGGGAGTTGCTGTTCAATGGGTGTCAAGTTTCTGTTACAGAAGATGAATGAGTTCTAGATATTTGGTGTAAAACATTGTGCTAATAGTGAACAAATACTACACTGTGCACTTAAAAATCTGATAAAGGTTAGATATTATTACATGTTCTTACCACAATTTTTTTAAATGTAAAGTAAAAGGAAAAGTACTTTTGAAATAAGAAAGTGGGAAACAAACATTTCTTTCCAAGACCAACACTGTCATCTCTGTGATTTCAAGTGGCTTTCTCAAGCAGCATATCTTAGTGATATATTCGATATCTAATATAGCCTGAATCAATTACCCATTGCCAAAGAAATGACTTTTCTGAGATGAAGGTAATAGAATTCCTTAACAAGTTCCAAAGGAAGTCATGTAAAAGAACTGATGGCTTATAGATTGATTTTTTCCAATCCTTAAAGATTGTCTTTATCTCCTACTTGCCTGAGAAATATATTGATAGGGTATCAGTGGGCATATTTAAAAATCACATCCATATACTGCATTAGATGATTGAGAAATGCATTTGAGTAAAATGTCACCAAGAGTAATTAGAAAGTGATTTGTCTTGACTTCCTAATACTTGAATGAGTAGAATCATTTAACCTTTTAGCTTTGAGCATGATATGTTGATATGTGATGGGGCACCAGAAGTTGGATTCAGTGAGAAATATCGCAGTATTCAAAACTATCTAAAGAGGTTCTGAATGCTTCCTGAAAATATTGACAGATACAATTAAAAGTTTTGACTTAATTTTACTAAGAAATGAACTCATTATGCTTAGGTCAGGTCATCCTTCTTGCAGTTATGAAATAATTTATGTTTATTGTATTTTATCTTTACATTTTCATTATAATAAACATTTTAATGTACCTAACACTGGCAATCCTTTTGAATACTATGTATCCATTAAGTGATCAGCAGATACAGAAAGATTTACATTATGCTTAGGAATATCTTCTTCACAGCATTTGTATGTTATCACAATGCTTTTGTGCACAGAAGAGAACAAATTCTATTCCAAAGAAATGTAGTAGTAAGTGTGGTAAAGCTCTGTGTTTGAGAGGGTAGAAGCATTGTGGGATTTAAAACAATAGCAGAAAAAAAAATAATTGCAAGGCTACTCTCAAACAAAATGCCATTCTCAAATTTCACAAATAACAAATTTGATATAACTTTTAGTATCCCTTATGAATATCAACTTTTAATGACTTATGAATCAGACTTGATATTTACAGCATGCAGACTGCGTCCCCCCAAATAGAATTGGATATGAGAAAATGGAAACCTTTAGACAGAGTTTATAAATCTTTGACATTTACCTTTTCTTCTCTTCTATATACATATCAAATAAAAATTTAGATTCATGGTTATCTGAGATCTATCAGCAAATATTTATCAAGAACTTATTAATTCCAGGCATATTGTGAGGTGCTGTAAGGCATGGAAACCATGAGACACAACAGTGAAGTGTTTAAAAAAGCAAAACAATGGGAGCCCAGCAAAAGAAAAAAATATGAGCCAACCAAAAGAGTCCCCAGTGGCCAATTTTGAGTAACACATAATGGAGTAATTTGATAAACAAAATAAATATTGTAGTATTATATTATACTCCAGTGTATAGAATGAATATCCCTGAGTGCATAGTTATATAAATAAATGATTAAATACATAAATGAGGGAGAAAGACAGATGTGTCATACAGAAGAATTCCCAACAATTTATGTGGATACTTCACCCTCAAGTAGAAGAAGCATAAATTTGAAGTCCATAATTGTGAGCTGCACATAATAATCTCCTCCCAAATAGTACAGTATAGAAATGGAGAAAAAGAGGAACTTTATAGTGGAAAAACCTGATAAACATTGCCTCAGCAAAGTAATAAAAGTTAACATCAAGAATGGTAAGGTGTATTAATAGCCAATAATAACTTGATATGATGTGATGAGAATGACATTTCACCTCCTTTTTCTAGCAACATAAAACAGAGGGAAAAATAAAAACTAAGAAAATAAGCAAAAAAGAAAATATGAATAAAATATTAGGTTTAGTGAATAATAATATATTAATATTGACTCATTAGTTTTGATGAAAGAACCATAGTAATATAAGAAGTTAAAAATAGAGGGAACTGGATTTGGAATATACAACAACTTTCTCTACTCTCTTTGTAAATTTCCTGTACATCTAAAACTATTCTGAAATTTAAAGTTTATTTAAAAGTTACATATTAAGAGATACCTGAAGGTTTAGTCTAAGAGGGCCTATGGAGCATCCCACTTATGACTAAAAGAAGGCAAACCTGTCTCTTTGTGCTCATAACTGCTCATCTGTTGAATTGCTATATAGTTCCCTGTTTATTATTTTGATGGACATTGTACATACTTTCCTACTTTCATATTGCTTCTTTCAGTGACAAGCTACTAAAAGGCATAAACCCTAGTTCTGAGTTACTCATGCCCTCTCTTGATTAAAAAATAGGGCAGCAATGGTTTTCCAATACAAAGCTGGGTTTTCTATATCTCTGGAGAAAATGACTTTGTAGACAAGGAAAGAGGAATTAAAGTGTTTGGATGAATGAGTCAGGATGATCTGAGCAAAGGTGAAGGGCAATTTTTGCTTGATTTTTATTTTTTACTCTTTCTTTTTTGCACGTCTATTTTTTTCTTTGTTTTATTATAAAAATAGATCAGAATTCTGACAAAGAAAAAGTATGGTTTTCCAAAAAAGGGTATGTGCAGGAATATTCTTGAATAAAAAGCACAAGCACCTATGCATTCCTTCCTCTTTTTTGACACTTGGATTTTGCAGGGAAAGTGAAATTAAAAATGGCACTTCTTCATGCAAAAAAAAAAGAGCAAAAACTCTTAGCACAGATGGTTAGCAACAAGGTTGAGGACACAATTAACAGTCTGAAATTATATCCTTGTATAGTCTGTCAGCAACTCCGAAGCTGGGCAGCAGCATCCAGGACTGAATTGGCTTTATTAATAAGGCATCCTTTCATTTCCTTTCTGTCTAACTCTTATGTCACTTGTCACTACAACAGATTTTTTTAAGTATCTGCAAATGAATTTGATCCCAAAAGCTTATCTTTTCTGCAGCATGTGTTATTTCTTCTAAAGTAGAAGTTTCTCTTAAACTTCTACTTACACTTAGTATGGAGCTTTCAGGTAAAACTCTCAAACAAAAAGTGCTTGACACTAGTAAGGCAGAGATCACCCTTTTGGAAAAATATATCTACTACTTATTGATTGCCTTAAATGCAGATAATGCAAATCTCAATTTAATCTCCATGTCTTAAAAAAATGACCAGCAGATAGAAATTAACATTACGGGTGTATATTAGTCCATTTTCATACCGCTGTGAAGAAATACCAGAGACTGGGTAATTTATAAGGAGAAAGCAAGCTAGGTACTTCCTAGATAAAACTGGGGTACAGGCATTGTGTAAATATACCTGTTCCAAGTGGGAGAAAACATCCAAAATGAAGGGCTTGCAGGCCCCATGCAATTCTGAAATTCAACAGGGCAGTCAAGTCTTAAAGCTTCAAAAGACTTCCTTTGACCCCACATCTCAAATCCAGGTCATGCTGATGCAAGAGGTAGGTTCTCATGGTCTTGGGAAGCTGTGCCCCTGTGTCTTTGCAGGGTACAGACCCCCTCCTGGCTGTTTTCTTTTTTTTTTTTTTTTTTTTTTGAGATGGAGTCTTGCTCTGTCGCCCAAGCTGGAGTGCAGTGGTGCGATCCTGGCTCACTGCAAGCTCCACCTCCTGGGTTCACGCCATTCTCCTGCCCCAGCCTCCCGAGTAGCTGGGACTACAGGTGCCCGCCACTGCGCCCGGCTCATTTTTTGTATTTTTAGTAGAGACAGGGTTTCACCGTGGTCTCGATCTCCTGACCTTGTGATCCACCCGCCTCGGCCTCCCAAAGTGCTGGGATTACAGGCGTGAGCCACCGCGCCCGGCCTACCCTGGCTGTTTTCATGCTCTGGTGTTGAGTGACTGCAGCTTTTCCAGCTAGGTGGTGCATGCTGTTAGTGTATCTATTCTTCTGGAGTCTGTAGGAAGGTGGCTTCCTTCTCACAGCTCCACTAGGCAGTGCCCCAGTGGGGACACTTTGTGGGGGTTCACATTCCACATTTTTCTTCATCATTATCCTAGTGGAAGTTCTCCATGAGGGCTCTGCCGCTGCAGCAAACTTCTGCCTGGACATCCAGGCATTTCCATACATCCTCTGAAATCTAGTTGGAGGTTCCCAACCTTAAGTTATTGACTTCTTTGCACCTACAGGCTCAGCATCATGTGTAAGCTGCCAAGGTTTGGAGCTTGCACCCTCTGAAGCAATAGCCTGAGCTATACAGTGCCCTCTTTTAACCATGGTTGGCACTGAAGCCACTGAGACACAGGAGGCACCATGTCCCAAGGCTGCATAGAGTGGGGCCTCCAGGCTTGTGGTGGGAGGGGCTGCTGTGAAGGTCTCTGACATGCCCTGAAGACATTTTGTCCATTGTCTTAGTGATTAACATTTGGCTTCTCATTACTTGTGCAAATTTATGCAGCTAGCTTGAATTTCTCACCCCAAAATGGGGTTTTCTTTTCTATCACATTATCAGGCTGCAAATTTTTGAAACTTTTATGCTCTACTTCCTCTTGCATGTTTTGCCACCTAGAAATTTCCTCCTCCAGATACCCTAAATTATCTCTCTTAAGTTCAAAGTTCTACAGATCCTTAGGGCAGGGGCAAAATACCACCAGTATCTTTGCATAGCAAGAGTGACCTTTATTCCATCCCAGCAAGTTCCTCATCTCCATCTGAGACCACCTCAGCCTGGACTTTGTTGTCCATATCACTATTCAGAATTTTGGTCAAAGTCATTTAAGTTTCTAGGAAGTCTCAAACTTTCCCACATCTTACTGTCTTCCGAGCCTTCCAAGTCTACAGGACGTTACAAATTTTCTAACATCTTCCTGTCTTCTTCTGGGACCTCCAAAGTATTCCAACCTCTTCCTGTTACCCAGTTCCAAAGTCGCTTCCACATTTTCAGGTATCTTTATAGCAGCACCTCACTAACCAGTACCAATTCACTGTATTAGTCCATTTTCATACCGCTATGAAGAAATACCTGAGACTGGGTAATTATAAAGAAAAAGAGGTTTAATCAACTTATATTTCCACATGGCTGAGGAGGCCTTACAAACATGGCAGAAGGTGAAGGAAGAGCAAAGGCACATCTTACATGGCAGCAGGCAAAAGAACGTATGCAAGGGAACTGCCCTTTATAAAACCATCAGATCTCATGAGACTTATTTGCTGTCACAAGAACAGCACAGGAAAACCCATCCTTATGATTCAATTACCTCAGTTACCTCCTACTGCAACCCCCCCATGACATGCTGAGATTATGATCTACTCTCATCACTGAGAATACTCATATTCTTCAATCATAACGTTCAAATATCTGAAGTATGTCATGCATTACTTACCTAAAATCTTCATAGAAATGTAGTTACATTTGAATGATAAATATTTGTTTTATGTTATATTGACCTTAGAACTAGGTAATAATTAAAACAAACACTTCAGTTTCTGGTTTGTAAAGAGGAGTTTTGATAGAATATTCAATTTTTGCTAATATAGCCAGACATGCAATTGTTTTCATTTCTTTGATTAAAATTAATGAGATTTTTGAAATTATCTCAAAGGCATTATGTTCGTGACAAGTTATCTATAACACAATATGGAAACTATCCTTTAATGATAAGTTTCTTCTGAAATGTATTTTTATTACTGTTTTTATACTTTTACAATATTAATCTTAATGGTAAAATCTAGACAGAATATATAGGCTTTTGTATCATTTTTCCAAAGTTTGGAATACTACTAGTAATCAGAGATTTTTATTGACTATTCTATGAATAAAGATAAAGCGTTCCATGAACAAATAAGTTTCAGAAATGTTTCCTATTGCAGTCCTCTATGTATCTTTCTATTAGCATACAAAATGTTCTGGTAAGTCCTGTAAAAAAGACTCTGAATCAGGTGGGATGCAGGAGAATAAAAAGCCTCAAGGGAGAATGAGGAAATTAAAGCAAGAAAGTGGAGGGTTCCAGGGGCATCAGAGAAGCTGGGGTTTAGGTCAAAAGGGAGGAAGGCAGAGCAGCATAGCAGTATAAGGCTGAACAGAAAGGAGAGGGCAGATATTCACAGAGGCTTGCACTTTGTGTAATGAACTAGAACAGTGGGAATAGGAAACATAATGAATTAACTCCCTTCAAAATTTTAAAGAGAACTCAAGAATTATGTTGCAAGCTGAGAATCCAGGGATTGTGGGAGATCTGGGAATGTGACAGTGATAAGCAAGTCTTTGCTAGGACTTATCCCACTGGCACGCTACTACTTCTCCAGATTCTGGCTGTTGCCTTTGAGATTTTCCTAACTATGGCTTGGCTACTTTTCTTGACTACAGTTTATAATTTCTCTCTTCTTGTCTGCTGTATACTCATCTTCCAATTTTAATTTTATCCCGTCTCAATTTTACATCCCAGCCCTCTGAAGTGATTACTTAGTCCAAACACACCTATAAAATATATGTATATTGGTGAAAATATATTTTAATGGCAGTGTCAGTAGTAAGACCAACAGCTTACACACTGGGATTCTTTGCTTGTGAATATTGCTAAGAAACTGTACAATTCTTTTAAAACCTAATAATTTCAGAGATTGAACAGGATATAGAAATATGGCAAAGAAAATCAATCCCATTTACATTTTCTAGTCCTAAGGCAAATTTCTAGGTCCTGAAGTTCATCAGTACAGCTGCTTCTTATATTAACAAGTGATAAGTGATACTAAAAGATAAGATTAATCTCATATCTTGAGAAATACTCAATTTTATTCCTTCTGGCTGTAAATAGAAAACAAATGAAGCACAATCCAGTTATGAATACGGGTCCTGGCCAGCAGAGGTCTGGGCTATGTCAATGTCAGATCTAAGGTAGTAACCTGGAGGGAAAAAGCTGGTGCCAAAAGTGAACAAGAGGCCAAATACCAGAAGATCTATAAAAGAAAAAAATGATCAGAATCGGGACAGACTTCGATGAAGTGCTGTTCAAAGGTTCATCATTAACGAAGATAACACAACTAAGTGAATCTAATCCTACATCAGAGGCTGTCTCTTCACTCTCTTCTGTGTGTGTCCCACCTCCACCTGAGAAGTTCATTATTTTCTGTATGCAGGTATGCTATGAGGTCAGCATTACAGGTTGTTAACAAAATTTTCAGAAAGACATAGCTAATAGAAGGATCATGATATATTATTTTGTTTATGCATGCTCAAAAATATTTTTAAAATACATGTACTATGCATACAGAATAGTATTTACATACAAACACTTTTTGACACTGTATTTTATGCTAATATAGGTTTCTTATTTTTTTCTCTCTCTCTTTTTTTTTAATTATTATACTTTAAGTTCTAGGGTACATGTGCATAATGTGCAGGTTTGTTACATATGTATACTTGTGCCATGTTGTCGTGCTGCACCCATCAACTCGTCAGCACCCATCAACTCGTCATTTACATCAGGTATAACTCCCAATGCTATCTCTCCCCCTCCCCCGTCTCCCCTCCCCAAAATAGGCCCCAGTGTGTGATGTTCCCCTTCCTGAGTCCAAGTGATCTCATTGTTCAGTTCCCACCTATGAGTGAGAACATGCAGTGTTTGGTTTTCTGTTCTTGCAATAGTTTACTGAGAATGATAGTTTCCAGCTGCATCCATGTCCCTACAAAGGATACAAACTCATCCTTTTTGATGGCTGCATAGTATTCCATGGTGTATATGTGCCACATTTTCTTAATCCAGTCTGTCACTGATGGACATTTGGGTTGATTCCAAGTCTTTGCTATTGTGAATAGTGCTGCAATAAACATACATGTGCATGTGTCTTTATAGCAGCATGATTTATATTCCTTTGGGTATATACCCAGTAATGGGATGGCTGGGTCATATAGTATTTCTAGTTTTAGATCCTTGAGGAATCTCCATATTGTTTTCCACAATGGTTGAACTAGTTTACAATACCACCAACAGTGTAAAAGTGTTACTATTTCTCCACATCCTCTCCCGCACCTGTTGTTTCCTAACTTTTTATGATTGCCATTCTAACTGGTGTGAGATGGTATCTCATTGTGGTTTTGATTTGCATTTCTCTGATGGCCAGTGATGACGAGCATTTTTTCATGTGTCTGTTGGCCATATGCATGTCTTCTTTTAAGAAGTGTCTGTTCATATCCTTTGCCCACTTTTTGATGGGGTTGTTTGATTTTTTTCTTGTAAATTTGTTTGAGTTCTTTGTAGGTTCTGGATATTAGCCCTTTGTCAGATGAGTAGATTGCAAAAGTTTTCTCCCATTCTGTAGGTTGCCTGTTCACTCTGATGGTAGTTTCTTTTGTTGTGCAGAAGCTCTTTAGTTTAATTAGATCCCATTTGTCAATTTTGGCTTTTGTTGCCGTTGCTTTTGGTGTTTTAGACATGAAGTCCTTGCCTATGCCTATATCCTGAATGGTATTACCTAGGTTTTCTTCTAGGGTTTTTATGGTATTAGGTCTAACATTTAAGTCTCTAATCCATCTTGAACTAATTGGTTTCTTATTTTTTTAACCCAAGAAAGGGCATAGTTATAGGGGAGAATATACATAGGATAATCAAGATTTTATTATAATTATAAAATAAATTCATAACAACATATAATTTTAAAAACTATTTTTACATAGATTATATCATGTTATCTTCATAAAAAGCCTGTGGTTTTGATGAGGTAAATATTTTGTCTACATTTCAGAAATAAAGAGAAATAAAATCTTAGTGAACTTTAGGGTTGCTGTGGTCTGAATGTTTGTGGCCCTCCCAAAATTCCTGTGTTGAAAACCTAATCACCAATGCTATAGAATTAGGTAGAAGAGGAGATTAGGTCAGGAGGGAGAAGCCCTTGTTACTGGTATTAGAGTCTTTATAA